>NW_021940924.1:238370-538370 GCF_004337985.1 Pyricularia pennisetigena | reverse complement strand
GCAACTTGGAATGCCTCCACGCCAAGTGAAAATTTGTCAAGATGGAATGTGCTCAAGGTCGACAAACTCCATAGATTACCTCGTGCCCGTCCGGAGAGCATATGGCGCCAGACTTTGAAGGTTTCCATTCTTGAGGAGAAACTGGTCGTTGCTCTCGCCAGGACTTGCAAGGGTGAATGCCTGTCAAAGAAGCTTGCACCTTCACACCCTGCCGCATGAAGGAGGTATTATACATAGTTATAAACAAATTATTGTGACGAAGGTTTGGCACAATGGATGCACCATTATTCATTCACGTCATGGATCAGCTAACAATTTAGCTGAAGGTTGCAGTAAACAAACTCGTTGTCGCATACAAAGAGCAAGCTACCTGGCGCGCGGCACGCATGCGTGGCGCACGCCCTCGCGCTACGAAAGGCCCCATATATAAACCCACGGCGGAGGGAGAGGACGAAGGAAGGTCTAGACTTTTTAGCCTGTGCTTTTTGACCTGGCAATGAGGGTGATATGGGGGGTTGCACAACACTAGCCGCAGAGGTTATCCACATACCCACACCCCCAGTTGCCGAACATAACCAAATGCCTGAAGAGGTTGCCCACACTCTTCAAATCGCCAAGCGCAACAGCTGAAACTGGCAGCGAAAGGTTACCACCCCCCAAATTGTTACACAAAACAGCCACAGAGTGGTGTGGCTGGTATACAAATACTTTACAGGTCGCGCATCCGTTGTTTGCCAGAAATGCCCTACAGGAACGATTATGTAGCCCCGAATATGTGTTTCAATCAATTTGAACTCCTGTGTCTTCGGCTAAACGTCCATGGGCTGTAAAAGGATAACGAAGTTGCACGATGAATGGAAGCCAGCGTGTAAGCGGTGTGGGGTTCGTCGCTCTGCACGGCAGGCAGAGCAGTACTTACGTTGTGCCAAAGTCGATTCCGATCACGAGAACACCATCCTGCTCGTCAACGACCAAGAAGTCGTCACCGGCTTCTTCTTTCTCGCGGGGCGGCTTAGGCCGGACGGGAATGGTTACTGAGGGCATCGCAATTAGCTTTGAAAACGGTCTTATCCGTGCGGGACTGGCAGTAGATGGACCATACGACAGCAGCACTTGCTCTCATGCCAGGATTTTATACGCTGGCTGACCCAGTCTTGTTGAGGGTCTGGAAAAGTCTGCTGCAAGTCAAAGACATGTGATGGTGGTTGTCACGAACCTAGGCCCGCATGGAAAAGTCGATAAACACATACGAAGTAGGTTTCGACTTGGGAAAGGGTTAGGGCTATACTGGCGATCCCATGGGCCCTCGAAGAATATCCCTGCATATTTGCAAGGGTAAACGTCGCGGATAGATATGTTCAGGCTGAGGTGGTAGCAGTGGTTGGCAAAGTCGAAGACTGTGTACTTCATTTTGGTCTCAACATACCAGAAAGCCTTTGATTCCTTTAGGGCAATGGTTTTCCTTGGCCTTTGTCTGCACCTGAGCTGGTTGGCAACAGGCACACATCACTTAATCAGCCATATCAAGTGACTTCTCGGGTGAAGAGTTCAAATCTGGAGTACAAGATGCACCAAATATGAAGAACGCATGCGCAGTCGCCACATCAGGTTGCCGGCATTATCTATGCAGCGATATGCAGTCTGCCGAAGGAATGGAATAGCTCTGATCCAATCAATACTGTAGTCGGAGGGCTATTATGGCGGAGATTGCAACAATCACCAAACGGGTAGGTGCAGATAATTCTGCTCTATGATGGTATACATCCTGCCTTCGGCCTCAGCTGCATGCAAGCTACCCTTGGCTCGCCCTTAATAAATCAAAATCGGGGATCCGCGTTACTGCTCATAAAGGCGGTTCTCCCCGACATGGTCTTCAGCATAGTCTGATCTTATGCTTCCATTCTCAATAAGCACTTACGGAGCACAAACGTAGGAACTCTGAACCTTTCGGCATCAAACTCGAGTTTTACAAAGAACCCACCATACACTCACACGAAATGCCTATCCAAGGTCGAAGCGGGTATAATTGAACCGGTTCCAAATTGCACCTTACATCCGTGGTATGTAATGGTCATTTCTGTGCATCAATTATCATGGCCTGCTAGCCCTAACTGAGATTCCCTTCCCCAGCGTGCGACCTCTGTCATCTCGCAGCAGCAACGCAATGACCTCAAAAATTGAAATCTGAAGCAAGCAGGTGTAATATGGAGGTTATGTCTGGAAGGGATACGGGAGGTTGTCAGGAGGGAAGATCCAAGTACGCTGACATGAGGACTTCTGGTGTGTCGCTTGCTATTTTCCAACCAAAGAGAGCTTTGTAGCGCAGCTTGCGTATAATCCCATCTTGCAATAGCCTGTAGTTTCTATAATGTCTGTCTGCTCTGCAGGGCCTGTTCACTATGTTTCTCAGCCTATTTTATTGGAGGAAAGTCAGTACTTAGGAAATCTTTGGCAAACCATTCTAAACGCGAGATACAATTTTCAGCTTGGACTTTTCTCCTCGTTCTAGTAGATGTAACGACCCAACAGAGTGGCTAGCGCGATTTTAGTTCAAATCTAGCACTCGTGCCAGAACGCCATACTAGCAAATTTAATGCATCAAATACATCCATGGAGAAAATACAGGTGAGCTCCTGCTACTCAGCCAAAACTCATTTTCCTTCAGCAAAACCGCATCCAAAACCTTGCCCATGTGGGTCCTTTCAATCCCCTTGCAGTTCCGACGCATGCAGGCTGCAGCAAGTAGCGACAATGTGTTCGGCCTCAACGATCGCGGCGAAACCTGAACCTTTTTCTGGACATGCTGGCGTACAAGGATCCTGAGCTCAGAAAACAAGTCTGTCTTTCTCATGGAGCGCTAATTTTTTGAGTCCCCCTCTACGGAACTTTCACATCTTACCAGCATGGTATTGGGCATTTAGTTGTTCGACGAGTAACCAATTGCGCATGTGCCGAAGGCGGAAGGTACGGCATGGGCAACTGAAAATAAAAGTCATGTAACTTGCTTTGATAAAATATTTAACGTACCGGTTTCAAAGGGACAAGCCGTACGCTCACGCAATTCTGGTGACCGCCGTGGGCTGGAAACCGGCAAACCCAGGTATGCCATTTTTTTTAGTTGGGCATGACCTTGCGAGCAACGGTGAGATTGCCACCAATTAACCAGAGTGATATCTTTAGCTTTCCGTAGTACCCCTAGCTTTTCCGACGTGTCACCAGCTGCGGATCGCGTTAACCAGGAATTGACAGCCGAATTTGAGCGCGCCACAGGCTAATTGTGGAGCATTGACCCTCGGCCCCTCAACCCTCACTAGTTCAGGGTACAGTACATATGTATGTATGTACGAAACGGGAGGCCCGCCCCTTGCCAACTGTGGCTCCCTCACGCCGCCAAAATCAATGAGACCGCGAAACATTTTGGACCACCTAAAATTACCTAACGTACCTACTCCTACATAATAACGAGCAGTTTCAAGCGCTTTTGCTGTCTCATTGATTCTGACGTGGGGGAGTGTGGGCAATCCTTGTCGCCCACCCAAAATCACAAGCCCAACAAAGTGGTACCTCCCGTTTCACAGAAGTCCTCTTCATTGGTTAAGCAGAATAGGAGCAGTGCATAGCTTACTGTGTACTACGTATGGACTAACGCAATTGCAATTGGCATCGACCGGTGGGCATGTTATTCATGTTCAGCTGCATATCTTAATCGATGCATACAAACAAAACGTGGGCCAGCTCAGGTACCTTATACCTATAGGTGGACCGGCAAAGGGTGGAGGGCACAGCAACCCATAGCTTGGCCTGCCACTTGAACCCTGCAGCTGCAGCTTGCGGCCAAAGCAGAGCTGGTTCCGTGCCGGCTGCCCGTCCTCAACGTGTGCTCTTCGCTGTTGCTCAAATCGAGATAGGCTACTGGGTTCATGCAGATACTATCTCTTAATACGTCTTGCTCAAAATATATCGGGTACCAAGCAAGCCGAATCATCAACTTCGTCCAAGTAGAGCTCCACCCGGAAAGAAATGGTAGCTTCATCTTGAACGCTTTGGCATCCACGGAAAAGTCCTCGGGTTAGCCTGCTCTTGACAGTGAGCTGGAGAGTTGGTTGGGAAGTTCGATCGGTTTTTAGCAAGTACTTGGCTTTGGGGAGCGAGGGTAAACATACAGCACAGTTGGTCATTCCGTGTGTGGTAAGGTACTTGTGGCCTGCATCGAGTATGCGACTGGAGAGTGTTTCTGTATCGAGGACACCACTCTGCAACGATGGTCCTCCTGTGACCGCAGCTGTAGTCCATCTATGGGGTAGACTGGTTATTCGTAGCTCATCGAAAAAAAAAACAATGGAAAATGCTTACGTATTGGTAGGTACACATGCTGGGTGAGGTGAGCCGGTGATTTGGCAGGATATCAAGGCCAACGTATGCACAAAAAATTTGACCAGACGGGATACAAGAAGCTGGTTGAGGCTTGCAGTAGAATTGACGTGTTATCGATTTATCTCTGAGCAGTCAAAATCCGTGCTTGGTGAATGTCCGGGTCACCTTCGGAGATCAGGTCACCACGAGGGTGTGGCCGGGAATTGCAACCATCCGGCGAACCGATCGTTCAACCCTGCTCCTTGATCATGCAACCCAAGCTAATGTAGAACATGCAGTGCGCATTTAATTAAGCTATTGTCGTAAAGGCTGCGCGCTGATGGTAGCCATTTCGCAAAAGCAAGCAGCATCGCAAGCCGAGCAGGAGTGACCAAATCTTAAACATGCTACGTACACCCTTGGTATCCCTGTCACTTGGCTATTTCCCGACCCACTCTGGATTTTCCCTTGTCTTTTCGCCTCTGTCCCCTGTCGCCCATCCCTGTCGCCCATCCCCTGTCGCCCATCCCCTGTCGCCCTAGCAGTCCCCAGCATTCAAATCCAGCAATCGCCCACCAGCAATTCCCAGAATCCGAATCCAGCAATCGTCCACCTACAATTCCCAGCATTGGAATCCAGCAATCGCCCACCTGCAATTCCCAGAATCCGAATCCAGCAATCGTCCACCTGCAATTCCCAGCATTGGAATCCAGCAATCGCCCACCAGCAGTTCGCAGATCTCGAATTCTCGCATCGCTAGCCCAATGCAGGAATTTCTATCTACACTGCGATCAACTATCTGGTCTTTGGGGAAATCTTTCAATTCGAATGAAATACGCGATTTGACCAGTCAATTCAAGTGTTTTCTAACAGTCCACCAAAAACTACTCCATGAACGGCTGTTAACCGTCGATAACCGGGTTGCTAAACCCAGTCTGAACCGCCTCGAGGCCTTTTTGCTCCTCGTTTATAAGCCGGATGCTGATAAATTCATGTCAAGTCTCAGGAAGCTTGACTATAAGAACATCATCGCTCTTGGCCTGGTTGTCACAGGCAAATTTCTGAACTCCCCCGAGGACCAGCTCAGCGAACTTCCTAATGTCGCTGCATACGTAGTGCAACAGCTGGGCAGCCATATATTTGCTGAAGAAATCTTCAACGTCATTGCCAGCGTTCAAGTTGTTATTGAAGACAAAGGGGACAATAAACCCTACAGGGAATTCGCTTCAAGTTAGTTGCTTTCAGCGCAAAGACTTTGCTTAATGCTAATGAATGGTTGGGACAGCTTACAGAATACAAGGACCTGTCAAAGAATACCTCGACAAAAAATGCAAAATACCTAACAAAAGAAAAAGAGCACCAACGAATGAGGACCTCGGCGAATTCGGTCGACCCTCCGAGCCAGACCTCCAAATCCAGTCTACTGTATCGCCTTCTGTTACCATCAGCCAGAATATCGACCCGATACTTGTCGCGTCGTCGGATAAACAGACCAGAACGTCGAACACAGGTTCAAATCTTTTGCCAGATGTCACATCACGAGAAGGTTTTGGCAGAGAACCTCCCGGGCTCTCTCTTAATGCAACAGAACACCAGCCCAGAGACAACACTACGTTGTCGGAGATTGACGGTCTTGACTTCATCGGCTATTACGTGGATGATGGAATGGGATTTACACAGTTTTCCAATACGTTCTCTTACTATTGATTAGGTTTGAAATTCGCTATGTATTGTCGTACGAACATGGAAAAGGCTTCCCGCTCAAAGTCAATGCCGGTGCCCCCATGAACTTAAGGCTCTTCGCAAAGAAAGTACATATCGACCTCATACCTAGCAAGGTGTGCCCAGTTACTCCCCAACCACAGCGTCTAATAGTGCGCGGTGCTTCTGTCCGTCTGCTGTATCTGGCTGACCTTTACCCAATACCGCTGTTGACCAGGTCAAAGGTGTTGCCCGCTATGGCTTCTTGATCAACCGAGAAGGCTCAGCGTTACTACAGCGGAATTCTCCAGGTTAGATGGAAATGCAGCAGTATAGATGCCAGCTTACCTTGGAGAATCCCATGCCTCCCCCAGATGATTTATTGATGAAGTCCAGAGGAGCGGGAGCAGCAGAAGCAGGAGGAGCAGCAGGAGCAGGAGTAGCCGGAGGTGCTTGAGGGGCTGGAGCCGGAACTGAAACTTGTTTGGAGGTATCCATCTTGACTGAAAATGATAGGGCGTTCAAGTGGCTATGACATTTGGGTTATGGAATGCTTGACTGAAGATAATCTCCCCATATCAAGTCAAAGTAGGGATTGCATCTTTCTTTATACTTTATCATATGGACCTGACAGTACCAGCTGTATACCACGATATAATTGATACCATTCCCTCTCCTACCTTTCGTTGCATATTGACTGTGATGAGTTCGACGAAGAGGCCAACAAATGTTGACCGGGCCGCTTTTTCGGTCTCTGAAATCAGGGCGTAACAGTCAAGCAGCAATTAATTGGCAGCTTGATATAGCCCTGATCCATTTGCTTATTCGAGGTTATCATCAAGAGCCTCTAAGCCCCTTCGTTTTGGGTGATTTCTGCTCGGAAGTCATACTAAGATCCTGCAGGCCCTGTGCAAACGCGTTGGATTAAACGACAGGGTGACACACGTTGGATCCAATGAGTAGAGTCAGAATACTTACATAATCAGGTCTCGATTACCTGGTTATGCGGGCTATCCGCATCAAGTGCCAAAGTCACCGCAAAACTTTTTAGAGCCCCACCTACATTGCAGCATCTTTGCAGAAAAAGCTCCGCAGAAATCTGCAGAGGTTTTTCAAATTCTATAGAGCTCTACAGAGACCAATAGAGATCTTTAGAGCTCCACATAACTCTGCAGATATTGATAGGATTTCACAGAGCTCGATGGAAGCCTGCAGAACTATGCAGAGCTCTCAGGGCCCCACTTAAATTGTTGCATCATTGCAAAAAAAAAATACATGCAGAACTCTGCAGAACTCTGCGACGCCACCACCCTTGCTTTGCGCGTTCGTTTTTTTTTCAATATCTCGTCACAACGTACTCAAAACAAAACAAATCACAATGGTGAAAGATATAACAGAAGTCCTGCAAAAACTGGACAAGGGGTCCCGAATGATAGTGAAAAGTGGGGTTTTTGAGAAGACGGTGGACGATCGCATCATCCAAGCTGGCCAGCTACTAGCAGATGGCGGACCGAAGCTAGGATCCGAGGCTTTTTTGAAGAGGAAGCTCTACACAGAGTTTCTACAACGTGCCTGTGTTGTCGCGGGAATAGAAGGCGCTATATTTTGTGCGGCTGGGCTAGGGTGCAGCTACATTCATGCGATGGGGAAAAATGCTCGCATCGACTTGCTGGCCTGCCTCAGACAGAAACTAGATGAGTTTAAGGAGTTTGAGGAAATGGCCGCAAAGCACGAAGGTAAGCTAAATCCGCCAATCCGTTTTTCATTTCTTGTGCTAATATTACTAGTCGCCGTCAATTACGGGCCAAGACAACAAATCGTTGATGGAAGACACCCGCCTCCCACACAGATGGCTTCTACTCAGCTTGGTGGAATCGAGCCGCCTCCCACACAAGTGGCTTCCACTCAGCTAGGTGGAATCCAACCAGGCGGGAACCAACTTCCTCGACTTGACCTAGGGCCGCAAAGTTACCAGACATATGTTACGTGGCAGGATGTGCAGAATTCTCTCACGAACCATACAACAATTGATGGGGCGCCGGTACTGGTGTCGAATTTGCGGGGTACTCCAGCATATGTTGCATTCCCAGTCACATGGGAATTTGAGTTCAGCTTGCTCACGAGGGTGTCAAGTCCATCATTGCGTTTTATGTAGCACGATGGAAACGTAGTCACTCTAGCGCTTTTTCTCAATATAGCCTACACGAATATTGCCCCTGGACAAATAACTCCAACCCTTCTGCCACTTGATGAATACCAAGTTCTGCCCATCGGTCGCGCCTACTATATAGATAGGCTTTACCGCGCCTTCTTCAAACACATCGATTCTCCCTGAATTCGGGTGATCGACGACAATGGCCACGGTGTTATCGGGAGGTTTTAATACATGATGCCCCTGCAAGACTTGCCAGCTCAATTCACCATACTAGATAGATGTTCGTTAGTACTTGTGCGCTCCCAGGGTAAGTATTCGTCCATACATCGCTATCTCGTTCCTTAATTTCGTCGTCGGTTAGATTCTCAGTGGTTTTCTCCAAGTCCTCGCCCATGCTTCGCGATTTTTGTGTTGCGTCGTTTGTGACAGAGTTTCCGAAGCTCAGGCTCAGTTTGCAGAATTGAGAAGGTTGTTGAGCAGTGGTGTGGCCGAACTTGTCATCTGGCGCCCTGTGCATCCATCGTTCGCTCCGTCTCGATGGCCGTGATTGCTATCGGTCGCGCTTTAGATATCGCCGTGCTGATGGCTAAACAAACGTGTGAGCAGCGCAAAGTTTCGACTTGACTGATGGGATACACACGAGAGCTCGTAGGAGTATCTCACCTGCAATACAGTTACGAGGGTTGTTCTCGACAGGAAGTTATTGTCGAGTTGGCTCGGCTGATGGAACAACAGGCGTCGATGAAGGGAAAAAGTTAGCTACCATTTTTCCTAGACAAGGTGATGGAATTTGGAGGGGTCGTTGCGGGGCTGCTTTCGATGAGGAGCACCATCAGGTGCCCAAATGTTGGGCATCAACATGAAAAGATATCTTCGCCACTGATTAACCCCACTTTACTTGAGAAATCAAGACGAACTCCACTTGTGTGGAGGTTCCTAACGCTTACTAATCATGCTATCGATATGGATTAAATCCCAGCGTCCCCCTTCTTCCAAAAAGCCATGTCCGTCCCCGCCAAGCCACCGTGACAAATCCAGCTGGCCACTTGTCGACTCAGCAAACATAATGAAAGGCCACCACTTTCTCAGACATCACGCAGATCTTGGAGATATGGCACGGGCCGTCTGTATTTTTGCTGATGAAATGATTTCGGTGCCATGGAAACAAGGAGTATGGCGGTTTGACAAAGAAAAAACAGTGCTTCCCAAGACAGCGAAGGATCTCGTTTTGCGGTTCAATACGGAATATGTATGTGTGCACCATCCAACAAATCAACAATCGGAAAGACTAAAAAAACAGTTTCACCTAGTCGTTAGCGACGCAAGACTCCTAAGACAAAAAATAGAATGGGACGAAGCTCTGGATATTGTCTGGATTGAAACTGAAGTACTCTCAGAGCAGACCCGGATGGCAGTACTCATCGTACTCACGAAGCCACTTACGCCACTCGAGTCCCAAAACGAAATGACAATCCAAGGAGAACCGTCGCACGGCGCAAACCTCCCAATGGGTCGAGAAGCAGCGCCGGAGTCATGCGATCGTAGATCCAGAGAAGTTCTGAGCATACCATTCCTACTGCAGCCCAATAATTTGATCACCAATCCGGAGGTATGTAGAGGAATCCTTGAGGATTAACAGGTCGGGTTATAAGAGGTTCCAAGGCCAAACGCCTGGATATAGTGTCTGACAAACATGAATTTCAAATTGATGCTATTTGAGAAGGCGACCAGAGGAGGGATTGCTTCCGACACCCTGGAAGTGCAATCTACTGTCTGTTTCGTCGAGTCAGAGGCAGAACCAGACTCCGCGCGCGAGCATGCCTTACAACCAGGTGATGTTATCCAGCTATATGGAGGTGCCGGAATTCGGGTAACAGGTGGAGGAGTATATGCAATCGCCATACGGTACCGCACATATCCACAATCTGAGAAGCAGAAGTAGAGGACAAGCAGAAGAACAAGCAGAGGGGCAGTATAAACAACAGGAAAGCAGGAGGAAGAAAGAGCAGGAAGAGAATAGATAAGTTTAAATAAAGCTTATTCATTTTTCCGAACAAAGAAAATAGCGGACTAAACGAAATGGAGAGCTCCTGTAATCGCGTGCATCGAACCGGATGCCGTTGGGGCCAGCGGGAACAGATCCATCGTGCAGCTCCAGTATCGGCACCACATTTTTTGCCGCCAGATGACGCCAAAACAGCCCATGAGCATGATTTGCTTCAATATAGCCATTGTCTACAGCAAGCTGGGTCCTTTGTTTACGTGGATTGCAAGCGAGTGCGACGAAAAAGACGTCTGCTAGGCGACCTGCCAGCCGGTCTGGGTTCTTGCCATGTGCATCGGTTGTGATTTTTCCCCTAGGCGTGCATCGTGGCCTCAGGGTGACGTCAGAGCTCTGCAGCGGCGAGGCTAGTCATCGGGGTCGTGGTATGAGGGAAATCATGCTGCATGGCAAGCGAAATGTTGCGAGGTCGCTGTAAAGGCGAGCTGTGGCCCCGGGTAAAATGCAGCGATCCCCTCATTGCCGAGCTCTCATTGCTGTGCATACCGATTGTGACATGTGGTTGGCGTCGTGGCAGTTGCGCCAAGATCTCCCGATTATCGGCAAAAATAGCTGACATAGAAAGTGGAAGTAACACCTTGGCCGCCGACCGTGAGAACGCGGCTGGCTCAAAACGAGAGGTTGTGGCTGATAAATCGAGGGAGGAGGTACAGAGGAGATCCTTTTGCAATAGTACACGACTCCAGGCACTCATTGGTATCGAGTAGCTTACGCCACCACACGAGCCAGCAGTGCGGAGAAAAACCACGTAAACGCGCCTTCACAACGCCCACGCCCCCTCGAACCACGTTCTGTGGGGAAACGCACATCCGCCCATGTCGTTGCCAAGCTCGCGCATCTTATCGACCCGCAGCTGGACACAGTAGTGCTATCGCCGAGGTAGAAGCAAGTACGAAAGGTTTCAATCGGCCACACCCAGCAGATCTTCCACCTTGAGATGGGCAGGCCCCTGTCGGGGGTATCCCCGGAATCCAGCCAGGTTGGACAGGGCGGCTGTCTCCACACACCCCACCAGGTTGGAAGATCTGTCAGCAATTTCGTGAGCTCGTTTGGTTGCGTCGCGTTGGGAATGCTACTTCGCAAGCTCGCATTGCTTCTCGGCATGGTTGAAACCCCAATCGTACAGCCAGATAGGTACTCAGTCGTCTCCACACACCCCGCGAGGACCAGGTTCGAGTCTTCCAGCAATTTCGCGGACTTGGTGGGTTGTGCCGCGTTGGGAATCCTCCTTCACACGGGTTGTATTGCTTTTGGACATGGTTAAAACGCCAATCGTAAAATATGCATCTCCCATAGATATATAGATATATATATCAATCTGGCTAGCGGCCATACGACGATGGTTGCGCCAGGGGTCGACCAACCATCCCCTGTTTGGCAACTGATGGTTCGAGTGCCGAATATCACCTTTTGTAAAGTTCGTATCGTTCCCAAAGCGGCACTCCTGGCACATTCTTGAATTCTTGAGACTTTTACCATTGTTTCCACACAACGTACTCCTCCACTGCAATACAGAGTTTTACGATAATGGCTTCCGTCTCACAGAGGTTTGGGGCTGAATATCAATCTCCGCCCTCGGAATGGTCTCGACAGCCACAAGGTATCGAGTTCCAAGCTATGTTTTCCAAAAGTTATCCTTCACCAGGCACCCGGTTTTCACCTCCTCAGTCACCGGTGCCTCCCGCCTGCCAACAGGCAATGCCAGCAGAAGTAGGTCAAATATCGGCCGGTATACTAATACAGTTGCCTGGAGCGACTCCGCATCCTCCCAGTTTGCAACCACAACAGCGACGATACCTGGACGGCCAGAAGCGGGCCAGCTTCGATGACGACCATTCCGGACTCGTGTCACGCAAGCAGCAGTTTCCGGATGAGCAACTATCGACTCACAACATATACACGGTCAAGCAAGAACACAGCCCAAATGAGAGTTCTGTAGCGGCTAGTGGACAACGTCACAAGCACCAGCGCGCGTCCGTGGTATGGTTTTTCGGTTCAACGCCTCATTTCCTCAAATAAATAACTAACGACCGGTTGCCCATAGGCTTGCAATCGGTGCCGACTTGTCAAAGCCAAGTGCGATGAGCAGATGCCATGCACAAACTGTAAAGAGAAAAACGAATCTTGCAACTACCAAAAGCCCGAAGTTAAACGGTACAAGCTAGACATGCTTTCCGTTTTATTTGCCCAATCACAAGGCTAACTTGATCCTTCTCTAGAAAAGAAAAGGTTCAGACAGAGCTTCTCGAGACGGTGGCCAACATAAGTACGAGCTTTGCCGATATAAAATCGTCGATTTCAGGGGTCGATTCGCGTCTTGGTACTCGTCTTGCAAATCTTGAGGAAGAGATGAGGACTATAGTCGCTGCTATCCGACCCGGCGCTGCGCAACCTACGCCTTTGTCTATGAAAACGGAACCAAGGGCAAGCTGGGATGTTGAGGAACCAATCGCGGCTTTTACTCTCGACGATGGATCTGATATCCCCCCTGGATCCCCGGTACCTGCCGAGAAACCTGCGATTCCAGAAAACCACACGACAGGAACCGGAAATTTGCTCATGTGGCCGCCCATCCACAAGCTCGTCGGGCACCTTTTGGTGGAGCATGGTATCGAAATCCCAGAGACTTACCCACTCTGCATCGAGGAGAACAGGGGTCTGCTACATTTATATGGCCGAGGGGAAGGGAGCAAAAGTGGCAGCGAGGTGCCCAACGACTTTGGACTTCTTGCATCCGCGTATCCCAAAGACGTAGCACCATCGCCTCCATACAATGATTGGGGCTATGTGGATACTACGGAGACCGTGTCTTGCCTGAGGTCCAATCATTATCATGTGTGGAAGCTTGTGGACAGCTACAATGAGAATATGCAGAACATGCATCCCATCATCTTGCCCCAGGATCTGGACGCCCTGGTCAAAAAATTCCTCGGAAGCCTTTCCACCGTTTGCGTTACCAAATCTGCCAGGCCTGCACCAATCGCAGGGTTTGCCGCAAAGCACGAAGTTGTGGGTGAGAAGCGAAAACGAGAGGACACAGACGACGGCTCGGGACCCAAGGCGGTGCATCAAAAACGTCCCACGTTGTCTCGCGACATCCAAACTGCTGTAGTTCTCTGTATTCTTGCCCTGGGCGAGATCTGCTTACACAAGGAACGTATCCCCGATATCGTTCCAACGCATGGCGAGATGCAAGGTCAAGGTTCCTTCAACTCTCAACCCTACCCCTCTCAAGGTTCCTCGGCCTCTAGGAATGGTGTGCCACCATCCCCCGTCCAAGGGACGCCGCCTTCGGTAGTTTGGCCCCCGACAGGTAGCAGGCGAGCCTCTTCTGGTTCTACATCAGAGCATATGAAGAGAAACATCGATGTGATTCCGGGTCTGCAATACCTAGCCAATGCCACCGACATTATGGGCAATCAAATGGCAGGGACGTCGGCATGGCACGTGTACGCCAGTATTTTGGCTGGTCTTTACTACGGCCAATTGAGCAGGGTTATGGAGAGTTACTGGCATATCCATGATGCCTGTATCAAGGCCCAGCATCTTCTTAAGGAGTGAGTCCTTCCCTTCCCCTCTCCAGGAATTGGCTGGATTTGGTCGCTGACCTGCTTTTACCAAGCCACTTCTCCCGTCTCACTGCTGCAAACAGCCAAACACAAGACATCAAAGACACCCGGTACTATCTCATATACTGGACAAGTATGCAACTTGAATGGCATGTGGTTTCTCTTTCTTTTTTTCTTTTGCCAGTACTGACCAAATTTTCAGCGACATTATTGCCGAGTTGAACCTACAGCAGTCGGGCATCAGCAAGTACGAGCAGCGCATGCCAACCCCTAATTTGAAACACATGATCGAATGTGGGATCGACCAGCGTGTCGTCTACGGCTATCACGCGCAAATATGGCTACGGAAGACACTCAACAAGGCGCACACAGCGCTATATGGACCCAAGTCTGAAAGAGAGGGATACATCCTGATAGATTTGGTGAAAATCCTATACTCGAACCTGACAGACAGTGAAGGTCTTTGGTGGCCAAATTTTCATGACCATGATCCCCAGACTCCGGCCGACAACATCCTCGACGCTAGACTGAGAGCAAAGTATTGGGGCGCCATGAACATCACTTGCCGGCCAGTCATCAAATCTATACTGATGCGAGATTATCAGGGGATGCAGGAAGGGCTCGACATGACCGATCCCCTGAATGAGCTCCTCGATCCCAACGACAAAACTGTTTTGGCACTAGCAAAGAGGGGCATCAATGCGCTTGTTCATAGTACCAAGGCCTTCCACAATCTTGCTGAAAGGCGGTATATTGTCACCAACATCTTTGGTACCGCTCAGGCGTAAGTTTTGGGAAGTCGTGCTTTTTCTTCTCCTTTCCCCACGCTGACTTTTGTTCTTTGATGCATTTTAGTCAATGGGGCAACCTAATTACCCTGGCCGCGGTCTACAGGAACCAGCACCTCTCACATTTTATCAACCCTGATGAGCTCAAGGACCTTTTCGATAAGATGATACAATTCCTGAAGGTCGTCTCGCATCGATCAAGCGCTCTCGAGGTTGACGGGAAAATCCTCGTTGGTCTAAGGAATTCCCTTTTTCCCTAGGCTTTCCCGACCCGAGACGCTTCCGACCATCAGCCCAAACCCGCCCCACAATCCAATGGCCTAGTCTGTCTTCCATCCCTGTCGTTGAGTCCTGTGCACAAGAGTCCAATCGGTCCTCCATTGGGGAACATACACCTTGGCAGCTATTCTTCAGATCGTGAAGGGTAAAGGAATCATCCTCTGTCTGGCACTTGTGTTTACTAAAATCCTGAAGCGCCTCCTCAATTGTGTCTTCAGTGGGCTTGGAAAGGATTGGCCTTGTATATTTATACCTCCTCATCACCAGTAATACCTTGAGTTCCTAAGTACTACTATCACGAGCCTTATAAATAGGGAAGTCATCTTCCAACGAATATCTATTTGAAAACTCTTCTTCTGCATCCATGCTTCACAAACTTTGCCCCAAACTCCAACCAGCCACTTCACCTTAAGATTGAAACCTTGTCTTCACATTGGTTACCCAAAGGTATGTTTGGTTCTTTTTCAGTCCTTTTCATCTTCTTGGCAATTCCTCCTTAACAACCCTTATCTTAATACAATAGAAAATCAAGAGTCGAAGTAATTAATATAGATAATTCCTCTTTACCCCTAAACGCCGCCTAAGTCATTATCGGGTCTTTCTTTCATCCTCTTAACCACTGCAAGGTTGGTTTTGACCGGCTTCTATCTTGATCTTCTATTCTGCTTATTAAAAATTAACTCATAAAATAGCAGCAGACATGTGTATTTTCCCTTGTACAGCTTATGAGGAGTGTGAGGTCGACGAGGCAGCGAAGCGATGTTCTGATTCAGCCCCTGGAAAAGCTTGTAGTAGCTTTGAGAACAAAGCATCGTACAAAGAAGGCAAGTGTCCCGATTGTAAAGGCAAACTAGAAGATGAAGAAGACAAAAGATCGATCATCGAGCCTTGAGGTTTTGAAGAGTAACTCACATACATCGCTTGGGGGACTGTTGCGTTATCATGTACTACTCTTCTCGGTGTTTTGACAGAAATAGGAGATCCCACTTTAGTGGATGGTCGAAAGCTAGAGTGCGGGCCATACGCGTCTTAAGTTGACCTACGGAGGACATCTAGGATGAATTACTGTTCCTTTGGGGCTACAGAGGTTTTACAGATTATGCCCAACCCTGGAAGTCTTTTTTGTTTTGCCTCTATCTTTTTATTCTCCTTCAAGTTTCGTACAAGATACAACAAACACCTTTACCAATCTATAGCTGCGTCATCCACTACTGTAAGGCGACATTTTCTCAATTTCTGGTGAATGAACCTATACGCGGTACTACTTACATCAGCCTCAGAAACACCGGTCGTCAGTTGCACCTGTGCTTCGCTTCAAATAAATAAGCCTAGTGCCGGAACAGAAGGACCTACAGTGCCTGGGCACTTCGCTTCCACGGAGAGGCTGAGGACAAACACCCGGAAACACATCCGGCCTCTCCTGGGACTTTTTTGAGCCCAATCAGCCGCGAGAGCCAAGACCGGGCCATGGAACCGCTCAGGTCAGATTGGTTCCGTGGTGGTTGCCTTTGTTTCTTATGGTTCGCCAACGCGGCTGTATGGGGATGATGTGTAAAGACGAGCCTTTTCCTCAGCACCAGGTGCTATCTGCTCGCTATAAAAGTGTCAGCTTTGGACATAATGCTGGCAAAATTACACATACCTGGCCTCGTCCCTTTCGGATTTGCGTTTTAGGAGCTTTTCTGCGATTGGAGTGAAAACGCGGAATGTCGTAATTCCTTGAACGCTCAGTAAGACAAGAGAGCAAGTCACAGCTAGGTGCAGGGAGGAGCCAGCCTGGATAAGGACTTTCACGAGTGTAACGAAAGCCGACTCCACTTTGAGCAGCGTTTTGCAAAATGTAGCGAGTGTATCGGATTTACGGATCAGCTAGGCGGCGCGCGATGCACGCTTCATCATGAGAGTGCTCTCGTCCGAGTCGCTTGGGGAGGCCACGAAGGAGGGCCCCAGGCGAGGCATCCTGCCTTGGTGGATGACATATATCGATTCAGAAGCTCCGTTGCCCAGCTTCGTCTGGCGATCGTTGCGCTCCAGCATCAGAGTAATTAGGACCTTCTTGAAGTCAGGTTGACTTTCGAGTCCACCCGCTTGAACAAGGTTTTGTCATCGACGCTCGACTTGCCGCTCTCCTCGTTGGAGTCTTCCCACTCCGAATCATCGTCGTCGATCGCACTCTCAGGGGGAAATTTCCTAGTCACGACTTGTTTGCTAGAGAACGGTTGCAACAATTAGAAAGGTCATGCAGGAGTGCAAGAAGGAGCCCTTCCCTCCGGGATTGAACATGGACGAAGGTCGAAATAGTGGATCACCATCCACCGACCCTGATTCGTTTGAATCCACCAGTATATATCCTCACGGGAGGCGAAGCATGAGACCAAGCGGAAGCGATTCCTGTGTGATGGCTGCTGCAAATTAAACAAGTAAACTTGCGCAGTTGAGGTCTCGGTCTGCTGGTGCATTCTCAGCTACTCTCCCAAATTTCACGCTGTCCCAAAAATGATCGAACATGACAAACATAGCGTCAAGCAACACCGGGCAGTATCATGCTCGATGTAAAACTGGTACATCTTCTGGTTGGCCACAAGCATGTCCAGGTCGTATCCTTGTGCCAATGTTACTCCTGGGCCGTCCCGTAGTGTTCCTTCTGCTCCTCCGAGTCAACACTGGATGCCCCACCAACAACGTGAAGTGGGGTACCTTCTTCGTTCAACCCCCACTTCATCCCCGCTCAGGCGCTTTTAAGAGTCTTTACTCCTGAGCAACCGATGCGTGACGCTGACGTACTAACTTTAACACAAAACAAACTAGCAACGATAACCATCCTTCAATTAACGACTTCACGACTTCACGACGTCAATTGGACGAGTACTTTGCGCATTACAGCTTCATAGATTTACTTTACGTGCTAACATCTACCTACCGACACGCCCTCACTCAAATCTGCGATTCGCGACGCGTTTTCCGTGCAAGACTCGTATTCAGCGCGACCCGACGGTCGCGATCCGACCTCCTGTCCCTCTGGAGCAACCTCCGCCATACATCCAACATCGAGCTATCACCATGGCATCTACGGCCTTTCCAGTACTTGCGCCTCTAGAAACTCCCCGAGCCGCAAATGAGCGTCCCTTTCCAGTGCACTTCCGACACCCAGCGTATCCCGAAAACGCGCCTCCACTAACGTAAGAAAGTCAACAGGCACGGGTATCAATGTATATAAATCTTAAATTCTTTCACTACTATCAATGTTTCGAAGCGCGAAACAAATAGCTTTTATAATTAACACAGCCCATATACCTTGGTAGCTAAGGTTGAGGTTAATATGCGCAAGCTGTCGTTTGGCACAGTTGTATTTCGCGGGAGGGATTTTGGGGTAGCATGTACTGGGTGGGGTCGAAATAAGGTCCTGATAAACTTGAACCGGACCCGTTCCTATTGGTAACCGACCCTAAACGGCCCGCTTCAGCGCCGGGAGGAGGTTCGTCGCTGTTGAATCCCAATTACGGTGAGTCTGAACCCCAATACAAATCGGCATCACACTCGGCTTCGTCATTGGTTATATCATCCCCCCATCCACCATGGCTGGGCTCTGTGATTGGCCACTTGTTCAGTGCCAAGCGCTGCATGCTGCGTGTCTTTGTAGCCAAAGTTTAAGCGAAGATACTGTGACTGAATGCAGGCCGCACAATGACCAATTACGGCTGCAGAAAGGGCGTTGTTGAACCCCTTTGCCGCTTGAGTAGAGGAGCCTGGTTTCCCCCGCCTAATCATTGCAGATCGGCTAGGCCCCGTAACGTGCCAGGGGCTTACGAGCGCGGATAAGTGTTGGGTGCATTCTCCCGAAACTGCTACAGGTCTTGGGCCCCAAATCAATCCGTTTTCTCCACTAACCCCAAGGAACTTAGCGTTAATGTACTGGTCAGTCAAAAGGCGGGTCAAAGCAATAATAACGTAAAGAATGTTCAAGCGGGACAAGACTGACCAGTACTTTTAAACGAAGTAACTCCGTCCTGAATTTGCAATCAATCACCGTTCGATCTCAGTCCCACGAAAAATAGCTGCCACGCCAGCTCCAAGCTCCAGAGGAACAAAGTTAGGACATCCATCTTTGGCATCATCTGCCGCCACCATGACTGATGAACTGGATGTAGACGACATCCTTGATAATGTGGACCTCTTAGCTCCTCATCAAACTAGGGAAATACAAGAATTCCTTGAAGCACCTGAGCTTGAGTCGTTCAAGAAGATCCGCAACGACTTACTCCAGACGCAAGATGCCCTGGATCACAACTTCATCTGCTGGAATGCGGCATTTCTCAAGGCAGTCACTGAGGATCAGAGAAATGCAAATCCATCGAAAGAATTCGACAAGAGAGTTGCAGAGAAGAAGAATCGTCAAGATCAACTGCAGAAGAGCATTGTCACCGTCAGTAAGCAGTGGGGTAAGGAAATCGTCAAGCACTACTACTGGATTTTAGAAGGAGAGCATTACTGCAACAAACTTCGTACAATAGCACTGATGATCCCAAAGTGGTCAGAGGCTGTGGAAATCCTCAATCAATCACTTGTCGAAAGGGTTGCCATTCATGCGAGTGACAAGCGAATAAAGAAGGTGGAAGGTGCCAATTCGATTCGACTCTGGGATTTGAGGCGTATCACTAAAGCAATTAGTGGGACAAACGTGCCACCTACCAGGTAAGCAAGCCCAGCGGCAACAACAATATCGTTAACCAGCCGACAACTAACCTACTTAGATTCCAACGAAACGAATTGCCCGATGGTTACGGCCGTGACCGATTTGGGCTGATTGTCGAAGCCAGGTTTGCGAAAGATCAAGTTGCGCTACTCAAGATCAAAGCTTCGGATTTTCCTCGCGACGAAAACCGTTATCTGGTGGATCAGGATGGATCTATCGTCCTTTCGAGGCTGCTTTCAGAAGAATCGTCCTTTCCTAAGTTACAGAGCACAAGCAGCACCGAGAGAGGCAACACCGAAGCTAGTAACACCAAACCAAGCTTACGACCATCACGTCCATCATACCGCTCTCTATTTACATCGCCGTCCAGTGATGGCGGAGAGGTAGACAATACCGAAAATGCAGATGCAGACGGCACAAATATCGAAGATGGCACCGAATGCGCAGCAGACGTCATCGACGACACCAAAATGGCCGGCGCTGACGGAAGCGAAGCAAGCAACACCGAAACCGAAACAATTGCAACCGAGCAACCATTTGCATCATTGCGATCATCTTACTCACGGCCGACAACACAACAACAGTCATCACCGTATCGTTCGCCGCATACTCCCAGGCATGAGACCCCGACGGCGCCCTCAAGTAGTCATGGGACATCGGCCGTCGGCAAGTCAACACCATCATTGGGAGGACCAGACACCTTCATTTCCTCCAGCTCGTCTCCCCCAATCCACTCATCACCGACCTTGGTGGCTCCATCGTCCCCCCAGTTGGAAAGGTCCGCCCTTCTGCTTGACGAACACACACGGCTTAACGACAAGGAGATAAATGGGTATATTGGCCCCCTTGCCAGGCAGGAAGGCTTCTGTTTCCTCAACAGCCATTTCCTTAATCAGTATGAACCCGATATGCAGAAGTGGAGGGGCGAACATGGCGACCCCTTCAATTCAAACATTGTCTTGATGCCTGTCCACATCCCTGACATTGATCACTGGATCCTCCTGGCCATGTACAAGCCGTTTAGCGCCTTAACCGACAGCGAGCGAATCGTTTGTATTCTCGATTCCCTTAATTGCAAGGCATTGCACGACAAAACTTACGACAGCTGGCTTAGGTATCTGAGGGCTTGTGGATTCAAGGGTCAGGTAGAGCAACGGCAGATTACAGTTCCCCAGCAGACCAATGATTCCGACTGTGGGGTTTACGTCCTGGCATTCGCTAAACAAATCGCCGAACAAGCTATTGTGTTTGCTAAGCACGGTGATCTTAACTGGGCCATCAAACCCCTCGAGTTTCGCCGGACCCTAGCAGCCGCCACCATCGCTAGTGGGCCCGTCGACAGCAAAATTGCTGCTGCTAACAAAGCGACGGAGAACGAAGACGACATTATCATTATTGACGCAAGCGATACTCTTCACGAACCAACAATTAAGCATTGGAGCAAACGGAAATGTGACTCGCCAGCCCCTACTCAGAACACCTCTTCTTCTTCGTCACCAGCAGACCCATCCCAATCAACGGAAGGGGCTGCAGTCGAAGGAGAATGTGTTCCCTGGAGAAAACGGCGAAAGAGAATGTTGACAGAAGATACAGGAGTGGACAATGATGGGGCTATCACTGATGTGTAAGTAAAAAGAAGTATCAGCTCACAACATCAATGTTGCTGACAATCTTGCGTGGACAGTGGCGGGACGAACAACAGTTCTATTGTTACCGATATGGCGACATATAGCGACGACTCCTCAGTGATTGACTTCGAGAGCAAGATTCCCCAGGCTCCCAGCTGGTCGCCTATGTCTCCTAAACCTTCACTTAGTAAGATACCATCTTCCCAAAAAGCGCACAACAGCCAACTGACATGGTATCAAGATGTACCAAGTCACCTTCAGGTTTGCAACTCAGCCCTTGCCAACACTCCTACATTAAGCTTCCCTGAAAATTTGCTCCAGGAACACTATACCGATCCGACGATCATTAGTCCGCTTTCGCCTCTGCCTTCAATTCATCAGGCAATGTGTGGCCATTCTCCCGAGGCTGCGCTGCATGGCACAGCCACCCAAGTACAGCCATTTTCCGTCCAATCGGCGAATCTTCATACGATATGCACGATGCCGAACCTCGCCCTATCGACTAGCTCCCCGAGCCAACAAAAGAACGTATCGTCAATGGAAATTAGTTCCATTATCAATCCGCCAAACCCGCATAACCGCACACTTGGTATGAATTATCCAGTGGAAGACAAAGCCGTATCGCTCATTGATGAAAACTCCGTCTATGTTACATCCACCACCACAGATGGGTGGGGTCCAACATTTAGACAGATAAATTTCGTACTCGACTTTGAACACAACAAAGTTTTCAATGTTCCGGACACTCGCGATTTAGCGCCTGAGCCGGTGAGCCAACTGAAAATCGATCTGTCGGATTTACGTGGGAAGGGATTCTCACATTGGAACGACAACTTGGTCGCTGAACAAATCGGTATATTGAAAAAAAGCTTCTTGTGGAGCTCAGAGGGACTGGCCATCCTTTGCTCGATTCTGGGAAACGCGCGACTACAAAACGTCACAAAACAGTGGTTCAGGTCAACGCCGTGCACAATCTGGCATTGCTCGTGGTGGCATCCGACAGGGGATCACCCGGTCTATTTAAAGCGGAATACAGTTCAAAACAACGATCGGTGCTTGGTTTTACACATACTATCCCAAGACACAGTTGTACAGTATTTCACCGGTTCGCACACTGCAACGTGGCCGGAACCATGGCTGGACGGGTCACCCTCTTTTTTGAACTTGAGTAACGAGATTCAACAATACACCAAAAGCAAACAACTGTCGAGTGGATTGTAAGTACATTCGACTTTGTTTTCCGATATTCCATGTTGAGTATGCTAACAGCTTCCTTCCTACAGAACGATATTCGACCCCACGATCAATTTCGAAATCCACAGTGGTTATGCCATGACCATCATACTTGGGCCGCGAAATGAGTCGGTAGGTTGGACACGGTTGGAGGTGAAGGACGAAGCCATAAGCAAGATCCTTGAGAGAATGGAGCAGACGACTGGTATCGGCTGGAACCTGACGGAGCTTGATCAGAATGTTAATGTATTTGCAAACATATGAGGTTCGGTAGTAACATTACGTACCTTAATATTGTTCCCCTATCCCCCTACTTCCCACAACCTGTACATTTAACCCCCCCTGTGCCTCCCTTCCCATTGCATTGCGGGCACTGTGACGACATTGTATTGGTAGTGTGTAATAATCGGTAATGTATGGCAACCGGTGGATAAAAAGGAATAAGATTGAATGGGAAAGGTTAAGGACCTTGAGACAAAAGATTTGGGTGATGTAACGATGCGTTACTTAAATATCATTCCCTACGAATAAACAATGGGGCATTTGCATGGTACAACTACGAAGTAAATCCCTCAAGAAGGACATAGAATCCACCCATATACAGCCGAGGGGATCTCTGTCGTGAAGGTTAAAATGCGAACATGTGATATTCTAAAAAGTGCACTAAACCTCACTAATGCATCGCCGGTCCGCTACAGCCTAGTAGGTTAGCACCCCACCACAAAATAGACGGCACCGCAAAAGAGTCTACTTTGTTGGCACCCCCTTTCCACGAAATCGGCCTGTTTGTAGCGATAAAAAGTCGCATTGAGTAGCGGAAGAGAACTGGAATGCGTTGCAACGAATTATTATTGATTGGTGAGTGGGTGAGAGGTTCATAGAGTACCGAAAAAATCGTGTAAAGGGAGATACCATTGTGTGGTATCGTTTATTGTGTAGTGGGGGTGGTTTGTAGGGTAGGAACGTTCTCTCAGCACCATGACCCGACGAAACGCCCCCGAGGATGGCGGGGTTTGGTCGACCAACTCCTCGTTCCAGTTATCCCCCCCCCCCCCCCCCCCGCCCGCCCCCAAAGGGAACTGGCATATATTTTACGGGAAACGTCAACGCGTCGCGCCACGTTTGCGGGGTGATAGTTGAGCGCTTGTCGAGCCAGCTTTCTAAAAAAAAAAATCTTCGACTTTTAACGAAAGCGGCCTTACACTCATCTATTTCTCCCGCCTGGAGTTTCAATCGAAGTTCAAAAGTGGTGGCACTCGTGGGTGGTCCACTCACATGTCAAACACGTCAGGGGTGACAAGATGCACGCCGAAAGCGGGGTCAGTCAATTTGGTGCTTGTTCACTAACAGTCGCCCAAATGCAATGGAATTATGAGGGTATATGAGGTGCTCCTTTAATTGGATGTGAGAATTTGGCTGATGTGGACGTGGTTTCATCAGCTCGACTTTCTGATAGCTGGAAAATTGGAAATAAAGATTTACCGTGCGTTCGATTGCAATTCCTGCAGGCCTATTTTGAAAAGTTAAACCTAACGTTAGCTCTTCTTGTTGACAAAGTTATCTTTGTAAGGGTGTGTTTTGGGGTTAGGGTTATTTAGCTGATTTAGCCTGTTTTCCAATATTTACATGGTTAAAATACCGGCCTAATTGGGAATCTTCTTCTTGTTCCGCGAAGATCTTTTCCGTGAACCTATTAACGAAAGTTCTAGGAAGTCACTTCCAGCTCCAGCACGACCCGGAGGAAAGTCTTACCCCGCTTTGTTGACTAAACAGTCGCAATAAAACGTACCTCCTCAGAAACAGGTTTCTCCTTAAAGGGCACAAAAGGCCCGCCAATGATAGCATACATTCTCGTCAACTCTAAGCTAGCAAGCAATCCGATTTACGGGTTTGGAGGGGCGAATTACTGAGTCCGCCTTTTTAGGTGGGATGGGAAGGATAGGCATCCGCAACCACGTGGGGGTAGCCCAGAATCAGACGAACCGTTCCTCAGGCTACGGTCTAAAACATTAGAGATTTCAGAATAATTTCGAACAGTGAAAATATCTAATCGGTCCAATCAAGTCTTTTGTGTTTGTACCTGTTATATTTGCATTTACCCAACGGCCGTCCAAGAAAAGTTAATATATCTTTCACCCATGCATGCCTGACAGCGGTCAAGTAGTTTGTTTGCTTGGAGGTTTCCGTCCACCTGCCCTTCAGCTTCGCGACCTCTTTTGTCTTTCCCGCTCCTGTGCTCGATCGCATAATCTTCGTTCGCATGGATATCCATCACCGGTCTCCCACCACCAATCTAAATAGCAGTCTTTATCGCTCGTAATGTACGATAAACCCATCGTCGCCACCGACTGGCCTTCCTGGCGCGACACCAGACTCAAATTCCCCATCAGGGACTGTATCCAACAAGTCGGGCATGACAAATGAATCATCGAAGGGAGCTGATAGAATTTCCAGAGATTTGCCGAAAAAGCCGTGACGAGTTCCGGGTCAACAAGCTGGGCTGCAGGGAACGATCAGCGTTGTTAGGAGGAAAGGGCTGGGGTAGCCCAAAGACTTGGCGAAAATTTTGCTTTCCTCGCAATCGTACTCCGTTATATGGGTTCCTGGACATCTTCCAGAGTTTCAAGCTAGCGCTCTACCAAGGTTACCAAGGTGCAGGCACTTCAGTAAGCTGCAGGCGAGGACGCCGTACAGGTGGTGTGGTTGCATTGGGCATCACCATTGTAAGTTAACTCATTTTGAGACTTTTCTTTATCCTTCTCGAATAAAACAAGCTGCGAGAAGCAAATTGAACCAAGCTACATAGCTGCTAGATCATCCTGATTCATTCCACTTCAGCGTCAAAGGGAGTGGAACACATCCTGCCATAGCAGGGAAAGTCTCACGTGAATTGACTGAGCTCACGCGCATAGGCTCGAGGTATGGAGGTCGGAAAGAGCCGATGTATGTCGCCGTTGTACAGGTTCTCAGGGGCTGATTTTGGCGGGACACTCAGTGTGATTGAAGAGGCAAACAAAGCCAAACTCAGTTAAACTATAAAATGCTTAACGTCGAGATTGCACCTGATTCATTCCCGTTTTTCTTTGCTGTTCTTTCTGGTGACTCGCCCAGCATGCCACCAAATACACAGCTTCAATCTGTTGCAACTGGAGAGACATAACCGTCCACCTCATATCTGACGAGTAACTTGAGTCCACCAAACCAATACTCAGCAATCTTGTAATGCCCAGTGCTGCTCCTTATGCTGTTCGTAGTGTAGGCCTTTTCAAACTCGTGGCCGTGGCCCCGGAATTCGTGTGGTGCGACGTATCGCCTGACCTCGTTTTCTTCACGGGAGAACAAAGCCGTCGTGCCGACCACCTCAATGTTGATGGCGAAATCCTCAACTCTGTTGCCCCCGATGCCGGGTTCGACAAACGACAGCAATTTCCGTATATTGTTCCGGTCAGTCACAACATCAAATGATTGAAGGTCAACCAAGGGATTTGTAAGGAGCATGGAGCGAAAAAGAGGCTCGAAAGGGTTTTCGGGATGGCGGGCCAGATTCTGTGCCGTATAAAAGTAGCCCCTGTCCTTTTTCAGCCGGGTGGGCCCGGTAGGTGGTGACCATTTGGCGGGGCTACCCGGAACGGTTATGGTTGATGTGGGACATTCGATCCAGTTGTAAGAGGCGAGGTGATTAAACTTAGTGATGCCAGCATTAAAAGGTAGGGCCAGTGTTTCGAGGCTTGAGAAAGGGATGTTAGCAAGTAAGGCCATTATTGGAGTGTATTAGTCAAATCAAGTTGAATTTATGTCCCATTTATTAAACAATACCCTGAGGGGTAGTTTTTTTTATCAGGCTCTTTTCGCTGTAAATTCACTACCTTTGTGCTTACTCTCCAATCACAGGTGCAATGATCGCTGCCACCGTGTGCATGTAATGTAAAATAGGCCCCCCTAACTAAAGGGCCCCATGTATTGGAATGTTTAATGGCGGTGGCAAATGTTTGCCAAACGCTTGCGCCTTGACAGATGCTGCTACCATAATGTAATGGTTATGCAATACAGCCCCAGCATGTTATTAGGTTGTTTTAAACCAATTATCCTATTTTAAAAACCGTCCATTTCCAGCGTGATAGGTTTTTAATTATGTAAAAGGCCCCCCATTTCCGTAATACGTTATTTATGGGGCGTTAAAACGCGGGGTTTAACGTCATATAATGATGCTGGCGTGATGAAATGGATTTTATGCACTGGATAAGTGTTGGTAAAATGCGGCTGGTCTACTTTAAAGCGTCGAATTTATCACGAACCATCTGCAATCCTTAATAAAATGGTCTGTGACGTATTGGAGGATCGGCGTGAGGCGAATCTGTCCACAAGTAAGTGTCATAGTTTAAAGCCCTGACCAGAGAAAACGGTATAAATTAGGTGTTTGCAATCAAAAGATTAGTGATCAGAGATAGTTGTCAAGAAAAGCTTTAGTGCATTACAGGCTATTGATCGTTTTAAATGTATGGGCAAAGCAAACATACTGATAGAAGTGACAGAACGTGCAGCAGCAAGGAAATACCTGAATCAAGTATCGAGTGCCCAGACAATGAGACATCTTTTTCCACATTTTCATGCAGATGATAGGAGACAGTGGGCGACGAGGGGGGCTTATGCCCCCTAAATCAAACTGGTGGGCATGAACATCATTTCCTTTAAAGCAATGGTTGGCTGTTATTATGCAGTTAGTAAGAGAGTTCAGTGGTGGCACTGGGTGAAGGGGATGGCCTTCCCAGCAACATAGTCTCCCATCAAACTACCCACTGGAGCGTGTATGGTACTGCTTCCAAAGAGTTTCTCAGACACCCGTCACATTCATGGAGGCCCCTGAAATTGCAGTGCTCTCTGTTCTGTGAAATCCGCTCGTTATCGTAGTTGATTATCGCCTGATGCTTCCTTTGTCGATCGCCCTTGGCAATTCACCAATATCCGGTAAGTAATTTCATTTCCGTGGCATCAAGGACAAATAATCCAGAGGAAAAACGCATGCAACAACGCACCAAAGGCTGCATTACCAGCTTCCCCCCAGCCGCCAAGATTATCACACTGTGACGGCTCCGCTCACTCTCGTCGTGTTCAGTTCATCACAGTGGGATTTGCTTGCGGAGTATATGAAGCTATCCTATGGATATTGGGAGGGGGGATGCTGTGCACAGGGACTCGTGCATACAATTAACGGGCCAGATGCTTAATGTCCTATTCAACACGTGAAAATGTAAATTGCTTTGGCTTGGCACGAATAACTCTCTTTGTCAAGGTAGCAGGGACGCATGTCCAGTTTCTGATTCGTCTGCGCGGGCGAACTCTAGGAAAGCCGGGATCTTACCAAATTCTGCGCTGCGCCAACACAGCGACCCGGATCCTTTGCTAGGACAATACTTTTGCCGCCCTCTCACTATCCATGCTGGTGCCTTAGTAGTAGGACGTAGTGTTGCTCGGAACGGCCCATCATCCCGAGAATATTAAATAACAGCCATAGATCTCCGACGGTGGTGAAACTTCGCATGATACAACAACTGTCGACTTCTCTGTCATCATACTTTTGGTTAGTCCCCAACACGAATATGATTCGTCGTGCGCCATCGCCAAAGAAACCGTTACCAGCGCGGTCTATCCTTAACAAAGATAAGCAGCCGGAGAACGCAATTGATGACAACGAAAAAGACCAGCGAGAGCCCGACAGCCGAGGTGAAGCTGGAAAACCCAAAAGAAATCACAAATTCGAAGAATTCGACCCCACACCTTCAGTGCGAGTTGTTGGGTTCACCACGGGATCGCATGAGACCCCGTCCTCCAAGTTCAACCGGCAAAGAGCTCCAGCGCAGAGCAGTAAGTCTCGATTGCATATGTATTCCTTTTGTGAGTGAGCCTTTTAGACTAAGCCATCCGTATCATAGGTTGTCTTCCACAAGATCTTGCTCGTAAACCGATCGCAGAGTACTGGGGCTGGAATTTGCGGTAATCAAACGACGGCGGCAAAGCAGCTCGAGTGACGACTTTCTACCGCTACAGACTACGAGCCCATGCCAGTCGCGGCCGGCGGCGCAGTTCCCAAATGTGAAAACCCCGCCGCAGCCAGCTGCAATTTAAAGTTGTTCAGTCTGCCTCACCAACTGTGGCAAAAATATGTCCAGCATCACCTACCTGAGAACTACGGGTCCAATAGACCTTGGGGCAGGCGTGTCTAGGTAAAGTTGCAGTTGGAAAACTATCGGTCCAGAGGTGGTGTTTATTTCGTAGATAGAACGACTTTTTACCAATAATGTAGTGAGCCATGCGAAGCATGACCGCCGATAAATCAGCAAGCTTTGTATAAGCACTCATCGCGATTGACGCCAACGCCCTCCGGGTCGACCTTGAATCTGCCCAAATGCTAGAAACCTTTTCTGGTCCTCGTCACCTGCTATCACTCTTCATGTAGGCATCACTAAAGCTAGCAAGCAGGGCCCTTCCTTTTTGAGCTAATTCACCTTACCTGCTTGAAAGCATTTGCAGCATAAACTAAATTGATTTCGAATGTACAGAAAACCGTGGCTCTCCCCAGCATCTTGCATACTCAAGGCAGCTTCGGGTAAAAACCTGTACCAGCCTCTCGCCCGTGCTAGCTATCAGTGGCAACAGAGGTACAGCACCGTCAGCGGCATCCGATCCGAGCTTCGGAAGGCAGCCCGAGAGGCCAGCGCGCGATGTTGGCAGGCCAGGAAAACGTCAGATGCATATGACCGGTGGAAGTTGGAATACGACCCAACGAAGGAATCAAACGAACTCAGGCTACCTCGGCGCACTCTGGGGCATTACCTAGCTATGCGGACAGTACACGGGGACTTCCGAAGTTACCACCACCGGTTTGCTCACCAGGGCGCAAAACGCGATCCGTTTCGTACGATAACTCCACGGCACCAAACCATTCGGTCCACTGCCCAAACAGTGTTCAACTATGGAAAAAATGGCCCAACGGCCCGACTCAGTGGCCAAATACGCAAACCAGACAAAAGTACCTATACAAGACTTTGGGGAACCCGCGGGCCACGGCAGAAGGCGCCGTAGACTGGTCATACCTCTCCAGGAATATAAGTTGCAGGGCCACAGCAGGCACCCGCCTCCATATCGCCCCGGGCCCGGCCCGTGACGATGGATCCGCTATATAGACTCATATAGACTTATATAGCGCGCCGTGATGCTCCACGTGCGGGGGTGCTAAAGTGGAGTTAGCGCTAACGTTGGGTACCCCCTAACCGCACCCCCCTAACAACCGCACCCCAAAAATAACAACACTTTTATTTTTACTCTCGAACTTCTATTATAGATATCTCTATGAATTTTCTGCTTTTTGCATCACTTTTTTCTAACTTATCTTCTTTACTTTTCAAAATGAAAGAATATACCGAAAGTCAGCTTATTTCCGCTATTAACGACGTTAAAAATGGCGAATCAATTACAAAATCCTCCCGAAAATGGGGTATACCTATGAGCACCCTTCGTGGTCGTCTTAACGGCGCCAAATCTAAAAAACAAACAAAACAACTATTCCAAAAGCTTTCACCGGAACAGGAAAATCATTTAGCGGATTGGGTGCTTGCCCAGGCCGATTTAGGCCTTCCACCAACGCAATAAAAATTACGCTTTTTTGCGGAACGGATTTTTCAGGCCGCCGGAGAAACACAGGGCCTTGGAAAACGTTGGATAACCCGTTTTTTGGCTCGTTATCCAATCCTTAAGACCCAAAGGCCCCGTCGAATAGAAAACGCCCGGGTTAATGGCGCTACAACGGAGGTAATTAAATCTTGGTGGTGTTATATTACGAACCCGGTTATCAACGCTATCAAACCGGAAAACCGTTGGAATATGGACGAAACCGGTATAATGGAAGGCAAAGGATCTAATGGCCTGGTGTTAGGGCTTAACGGAATCCGGCTATTACAGCGAAAAGAGCCCGGAACGCGGGGTTGGACGAGCATAATCGAATGTATATCGGCTACGGGGGTTACTATACCTCCCCTCGTTATATTCAAAGGAAAAAGCGTACAGCAACAATGGTTTCCAACAGATTTGGATCTTTTCGATAACTGGCAATTTCATGCAACCGAAAACGGCTGGACAAATAACGAAACAGCTATCGAATGGTTAAAGAAGGTGTTTATTCCGCATACCCAACCTGCTACCCCTGAAAAGCGGTTATTGGTTTTCGACGGCCATGGATCACACGTTACGGACAATTTTATGCTTCTTTGCCTCCAAAATAACATTCAACTCTTATATTTACCCCCTCATTCGTCGCACGTTCTTCAACCATTGGATTTATCGGTTTTTGGGCCGTTAAAAGAGGCTTATCGACGTCAACTCGGATTTATTAGCCAATTTTGCTGTTCGACGGTTATTGGAAAACGAAATTTCCTACTTTGCTATCGAAAAGCCAGATCCAAAGCATTTTCAGCAAAAGTCATCCAATCCGGGTGGCGCACGACAGGGTTATGGCCGGTGAACTTGGCTAAACCACTTTTAAGCCCTTTTTTGTTGGAAAATAGCAATATCAACATCAAAAAAGTAAAAATAACGGTTTACAAAGGGATAAAACACCGGAAAGCCCAACTCAAAAAATTAACGACCCGTCTTTACTTGTTTGGAAAACCCCTAAAACGACCCGAGATATCCGACTTCAGCTGCAACAATTTTCCCGGTCTAGCAGAAACAACGCCACTTCACGGCTTTTGTTTGCAAAAGTCCAAAAAAGCTTCGAAGCCAAAGATACCCTTTTGGCTAGCGCCCAGCAAAAAATCAGTTTATTGGAAGCACAACTAGAGGCAATACGGCCGGCTAAAAGGAGGAGGGTGGTTCCGGATCCAAACGAGCTTTTGGTTAGCAAAAAGAACATTATTGGATTGCAAGAAAATGATATAGAGATTTTGGAAGTTCCTAATGATGGAGAGGAGGTTAGTGAACCGGGAGAGCTTGAAGATAACTGTATTTTTGTGCGTTCATAGTTTTATTTTTAAATCGATTTCCGAAACGCGGAATTTTGTTGTTAGATTTTTGGGGGTGCGGTTGTTAGGGGGGTGCGGTTAAGGGGTACCCAACGTTAATGAAAAGGGTCCAGCTGCCGCCACGAAGCCAAAAAGGACGTGGTCGACCCGTTGAAGCATTTTAAAGAAGTTCTCCAGTTTTTGGAAAGCACAGATACGATTGTCCTTTCACGGCTGGGGCATCTAAACATACTTTATTACACCATTGTCAAACTGACGTTTCTGCTTGCGATAGCTGACTTGAAGGGCCCAGGCGGTGGCGAGCCCATAACGCCAGCAATTTCGCATGTCGAGGCATCTTTTCCTTGGTATCTACTTTGTTTGTGCTTGAACTCTTTTGCAGCGGGCTTTGAAACTCCCGGTAAATACGAAACGAGCGAGGTTCCCGTACGGCCGAGAGGAGGCCGCTCCCCGAGGACTGGGCGATGCGCGGGCTTGTGTGGGCAGAGATGGCTTTCCCGGACAACTATGTCACCGTCAATGAAAGCATGGGGGAGGGTGAGAAGACGTTTGAGACGCCGTCGATGGGAAAGCAGCGTCGTGAGAGGTGTCTGTGGCTTGTGTACCAGATCGCCCAGATTGGGACGTCGGGAGATGCCGACAACAAGGGCACAGAGGGTCGTTGGATCACGTACGATCCCGACAGAAAGAAGTTTCGTCCGGCCGCCAAGTTCGTGTCAGACGTTAAAATACGGCCTCCAGTTGCCAAGGCGACGTTTCTGGATGATGAGGACGTCCTCCCAGAGGCGGAGCTCGCGAGCATCAGATCGGGGCCAGAAAGTACACTTGGAGCAGTTTCAGTGCAAGAGAAAAAGAGCGACAAGCCGATCATTGTTCATTCTTCCGACAAAATTCAAGATAGCAATAGTTAGGATTGGGGTTTCTAAATGGTGGTTGTGCCAATGTGTCGCCTCTCGATAGAATTCGGAGTTCCGCTGCTCGAGGGCGGTATGCGAGGTGACTCTCACATCTTCAAAGTATTTGTCAAAGGAAGGGTGTGTGAAGTCAAGCACTGGCTTTGTAGGAAAAGTTGCAGCAGTAACTTGCTTGTGGGTCACTCCAGACCATCGCGATGAGAGTTGATGAGGCATGTCCTTCATGGCTGACGAGCAATCGACTCGAGATTTTGGACAGGCATTCGCAGTTAAACATACGTTCTTGTTGCAGAAGATAGATCACATGATTACATGGGCTTAGTCAGCGCTCAGCGCTGGATAAAAGCCGCCCAGTGCTCTTTAGGCTATATAGCGCAACGTAGACCAATACATGGCTCTCCTACCGATTCATGCAGACCCCACGCGTACGTTGTGTGCGTCAGTTCTTACGACCCTCAAATTGGTTAGCGGCTTCGCAGGCGCTAGGCTTCCCCGCATTGGCTGACATGACGGGGCACCGTGAGGGGCACGAATTTTCGGGTAATATTTGACCCCGCACTAAAGTACCCAGTATCCATTAATTTCCGGCACAAAACCAACCGGTCTCTCCCTCAAGTTTCGTGGATTGGAATAGGATGGCGGGCCAGCCCTCCCGAGCGACTGATCCTGAAAATACGGCGGTCCAACTGCCCACCCGTTCAATCGGTGCTCTTGAGCCACATGTGTATTGACCTTGCTACGAAGATCATCTCCTGCTGAGTAAACCTTCGGGCTCGGCTCTTTGTTAAACTCCACTAGGACCATGGGTATGTCGGGAACTTTCTCGTGAGCCGTTGCCCAGTCGTATGACACGTTGTTAAGGTCAAATACAAAAATCGCCATGCGTGGGATTTTTTGAACAGCCAAGAGCTGGAGTTGAGCCTGCCCGCGAGGGGATGAAAAGTTCAGATCCTTGGTAATTGCTTGGTAGGCCGTCGTGACCACTTCGACCCATTTATGCTTAGCTTGATATACCCCTTCACAATCGCCAATAACACTTTTATGAAGTGCAGATGACTCCCTGAGGAACACGACAACGCGAAGAGACTAGAAAAGACGTGGTTTGTTAGACAAAACATTAGCAAGGAAATGCTAAACTGACCTCGTCGATGGCGGCGCGCTGCTCAAATGGATAAGACATTGTTTGCAATTCAGGAAAAATGTAGAGTTGTGTACAAGAGTTGGCTATTCGGGGGGAATGTGGTAGCAACAGGTGACCAAAATCTTCTTGTCAGATTTACGCTATCCAGGAACGAAGGCCGTGAGGAAAGATGCGAAGATTCTGTAATAGAAATATCGACAAACAGCCTGGTAGTAAACAACAAGCGGACGGTAGCCACAATCACGTGATTGCTGCTGCCCTTTTTTTCTCTCTTCATGTGACAAGTGCTTACGAGGCTTCCTGGAAAGCGGTCTGCAATTCTTCTGATTGACCGAAGTAAAGCAAAGCAAAAGAAGATTGGAGCGTGTCAATCGGTCACCGAGCAGCCTAAACTAACAGCCCCGCAAGCCGGTTTTTAGCTTGCCTTCTCTAGAGCCGAAACAATGAGCTATAATTCGTCCGGTAATGAGTCCTGTCTGCCGCCAGGCTGGGTCAATTGAAAAACTAACTCAAAATCACGCAACAGGTAAAACAGGGCTAGGACTAAGACAACCACTCCATTAGTGACGTTTTTATGCGCTAGCTGAAATCTTTCCTGGGCCCAATGATGCCCTGTACTAGGCATTCAAGATGCTTTGACCCATTTTGACTCAATCACTAACAGGCGTAGGGAACGCGCACGGTCCGCATTTCCCTCCAGTAGCTGTTTCTTGAACAACAGCCGTAGGGTCATTGATTGCACACTCTGTATTCTCAGCAATTGCTTGGTCGCATTTTTCTATGCATTCCTCCGAAATGACTACGGCCTCGCAGTTCTCACAGAGCGTCTGCTTCCATTTACACATCTAAAACATGTTAGCGCCCTTCATCTGACCCTTGAGTCTTCAATGCCGTGATCCTTACCTTGATGCCCTTTTCGGTAGGTTTGTGTCAAGAGAAGCGTCGGAAAGTCGAGAACGGGGAAGTTTGGGATTGGAGATCGCCAGCGGGCAGTATAAGAGGCAGTTTAGTAAGATTCGATAGCTTCAGCTACGACAAGGATTTGAGGCTTGTGGGCCTCTATGAAAATGGGTTTCAAGGCAATACTCTAGGATAGGGCTGGATGCCTGAGTTCAGATCAAAATTGATAGTACAGAGCGAATGATGACGATAATGATTGAAGGAGAATCATAAAACCAAGTCAGAGTGTTGAGCTCGCCAGAGTAGGAATTATATAGCTTTAGAAAAGCGAACTGGGCACTCGTTGTTTGCGAGTTGACCAAGCTTTTCTATTTGGTACCATGCATACGTTTGTGCCTTTTACGGGATGCTCATTAGTCCACCCAGTATTGCTGCGTAGAGGCAAAGTCCACCAAAGCTAGCAAAATCGGGAAGGTGCGGAGGAACAACAACGGGTGGCAGAAATATTGTGCGTGGCTCCTGATCTCTGCATGAACAGAAAGCAGAATCGGGACTATAATTTCGGGGAGGCCGAGACAAACACTCAGGAATACATCCGGCCTCTCCTTGGTCTTGAGTTCAATCAGCCGCGAGAGCCAAGAGCGGGTCTTGGAATCGCTCAGGCCAGATAGGGTCGGCGCTGGCTGCCTTTTGTTTACTATGGTTCGCCAACGCTGGCGTGCAAGGGTTGGGTTCATTTGAAAAGTATCGCGGCGCTGGGGTATGAACTGGGTTAACATTTGTTGTAACTCTACAGCGCGCTAACAAAGAAGTTCAATGCATACCCGTCCAGTGCATGGCCTCCTTTTGTCAGCCTATACCCCATTTATAAACCAGCTAGGGTGTAAAATCTTGTAAAGTGCAGATTTGCATGTTGAGTGCCGGAATGCTACCCCAATTCAACAAACCCGACACACAACATACTCCTTAAGAAACCTACCTGACTGAAGAAGACCAGTGTAACAGCCTTTGTTATCTCGCATCTCTTTGTCTGAGAACCCAGTCGTTGCACCTATGCACTATTTACTTCAAATTCAAGTTTCTAGACATAATCGTTGAGGCATTGCCTGTTGAGCCTCATGCCACTTGTCATTTGGCTGAAGTGCACTTATTCATTGATGCTGTGCTTAGCCTGGCAGATTTCCAGTATGCTCACCACTTCATAACAATCTGAAATAAAGCTCTGCCCATCACACCTCTGTGATGATGTGCCTAATTTAGGGATGTAGACAGGGGAAACATCAACAATTTTTTGACGGGCTCGCTCCTATTGGCCTTTACCTCCACGGATGGATTGGGATAGTATTCCGGCAATCAACAAGGATATGTTTGCGTCGAACTGCACCTTGCAACAGTATTTACCCTAGCTGCTTAAAAATGCGGTGAAGGTTGAAAAAAGGAGGGTATGCAGTCTCTCAGGGGTGTTGCCACTAGTTACCTTCGAGCGCCATGTAAATGGGCGCAAGAACATAATGATTATCCAAGCCTGCAACAAGCTTTTGGTAGCAAGCTGCAGACGTACGACAATTTCCAATTCAACTCCATACCCCCCCTCTATTTGATCACATATCGATTGAAACAAACGCCTCTCGGACAATAACCTGTTTGGAGCAAAGAGATTCCCGCGGCAAGCAGCACCCTAGCAACTTGTAAGCGAGAACGTATTCTGTCATTGCCTGTCTCATCACCTTGAAATCCTTAACAGTGGAACTCTTTGGGCTCGTCGAAAAGCTCATGCTTTCCGAGCCATGCATGCGGACTGTACTTTTGGCAGATCCAGCTCTGCTAAAAGAAAAGCCCGATATAGGATCCTAACGCCCCACTACTCTATCCTGTTCCAATTATGATTCACATTGCCCCCGGCACAAGCAACACGGTTGCCCTTTGCGCCCTGTCTCGCAGTAAACTTGTAATTATGCCTCGCTCTAATCGGCATGCCTGCTTCCTGCCAATACTAACTAACCTTATTTGCCATCAGTTTGCCTCGTTCGCCTTATGGTACTGGCTGGGTGCCTGTTGTGGATGGTTCGCAAGGCAAAGATGCGATATGGAAGGCGCAAGGTCCCCACAAAGTGTCTCGATAGTGTCAAGGTGGGACACACATTCAACACGCTGTCGAAACAGATCCAATATGTACTCCAATTAGAATCAATGGAATTACTGACCAACGGTTTGACGAATTCCGGCGCCGAGTCCGCAGCAGTTACGGATCATGTACGTTGTCACGTCGAATCTAACGATCCAAGGCGATTGTGGCCCAGCGCGCCGCTGCGCAAAATCGCCAAGGCCAAGGTCATGGTGATTTAATTGCTGTTTCACAGACGGCAAGGGTCGCGTGGCTCCCAACAGTTGGGATTCTTGTTACCACTTGGTACTGCTGGCTGATGCTCGCTTAATTTTATTTAGTTCTCATCCAACCAAATGAACAGGCATGTGGTTTACTAGATGTAACTTCGGTATTCTAATAATCATCCTGATATCTCGTCCTCCGATGGGCTATCCGGCTGTTGCTGCTCAACCTTCCGACGTTTTCGACTCGCGCTGGCCACGTCTATTCCCCGTTGAGTTCTGCTGCAAGTTCCTGTTTTTGTTCCGAGCTTGGTCTCAAGATTGAAAACTCGCGATTTTAAAGCAGTCCATTCGGCCTGTGAGGGACAGCCACAATCCTGTCGGCATTTTGCTTGACAGTTTCCATAGTGTTCGGTTGAGTTGGGACATGGCGACGCCCGCTTCGACTACCGAGGCCAGAAACACGGTGATCAGGATCCACCGGAATGGGCTCATATTTCGTCTGCGTGGTTTTTTGACTTTGATGAATAAAGCTCCGAAGTTGGCGGCAGCGGCGGCAACGACCCGAGAAATCTCGAGAGCGTTGCGGACGCTCTGGCAGTCGACCATGGCTATTGTATGAACGTGTGGGCCTTGGATTGGAGAAACGGCTGGCTCTGAGAAGGAGGAAGACGTGAATATATATATATATATATATATATAATATATTAAAAGAAGAAGGTGACCAAAACGGTCTGGAAGCAGAGGATCAAGCCTGAAAGCTGGTAATCACAGTCAAGTCAAAACAGAGAGGGCTTTCTTGTCAACTTATATGCAAATCGCCACGGACGCCCATTCCAAGCATTCAAAAATCCGCAAAGTCTATATGACGAGAATGGTGGCTGTTGCCCGGGCCACTTTCTGCAGAGCCTCAATTTTGTCTTACGCGTTTGGTCAGGCTGAGGGAGATCGAATAAAAACCAGTTGCGTAATACATGGTTGCAAATGAAAGGGCGTCAAAGGGCGTCTCTGAAATTTCAGAAAGGGCCGCAGGATTCCATGGGTCCTAATTCATACACACCACGCCTTTGGTATGTGACCAGTGTGCATCCACTCAAGGTCTGTTTGTGTGATAATGCGCCTATTACAGGGCACAGAGGCACTTTCCAATTACTGCCCCTACTTTAGCTTAGCTTCTGATAGACAATGCAGGAAGCAGGCCACGCAGGGTCGTACCGAGTGCAGCTTTTTCGAGCTCAATAGGGTAAGGACGTCGTACGCCTTTCAGCACCATCTCGAAGGTCCTCCGCCACAAGGTTGGCTGAGAAGCTAGGCTGGCAGAAGGAACCGAGTAATGCAGTTGCAACAATGAGGTTAGGCAACTATGCGAAGGCTACGCGATGATGGGGTTGGCGTGTTGCATAATTGCGTGCGTCAAGGGTCGGCCAGAATCCCGGGTCATGGGCACCCCTCTTCCTTTGGCGGGATGACTTTCATTGGCCCAATGCATGCTGTTAGAGCCACACCTGCAGGGCGTCGAACAAACCGGGCTTGGAAGGAGCACAGCGCAAACCCATGTCCGGGGAATACACCAGGACCCAGCATTCATCACCTTGCCAGTATACCCACCCCTGTGAGGCTGCACGATGACTTGTTACATGCACATTTGTACTTTTCCACTCTCAGGTTGGCCAAACCCCGAAAATGCGATCAGCAGCGACTATAATTCTTGGAACCCGCTGTTGCCAGACCCTATCAGCTGTTTCAACTTATGCGATCACCACAGCTGTTCACAAAATAAAGCTCTGGAAATGTCGTCGGAGATTCTGCAGCCATTGAATCCGGTAGTTCGCCCGAGATTAGATCCCCAGTATAAGAAACTACATGACACGGTCCTACAATACAACGAGCCGACCCACCTGAAGGCTTGGAATCCTTCAACGCGGCAGCCGAGCAGCACATCGGTGCAAACGGGTCTTCAGCCTGTTGAAGTCCTCGAGGAAAAGGTAAAGCTAGATGACTTCAACATCCTTGTCTTAACGCCTCAAGATGGCAAACCCGAAGACGGCTGGCCATTCTTTGTCTGGTTTCATGGCGGCGGTTTCGTTTATGGAAATCACTCCAGCGAACTAGACCTTATTACACGCATTTGCAAAGGTAATTAAGTGATCAATTCGATATTGATGATGTAGACTGACCTCCTTTGCGCAACTACAATCTAGAAGCCGGCTGCGTCGTCTTTTCTGTTGACTATCGTCGGGCTCCCGAAATCCCGTTCCCTGCCTCAAATGACGACGCCATCACGGCCGTGAAATGGATCTTTTCCGACGCAGTAAAAAGGTTTTCGTTGCAGTACGACCGATGGAGCATAGGTGGTGTCTCTGCGGGGGCACTACTGTCGGTTGCGACGCTTATTAGCCTTAAAGCGGAGAGCGAAATTACGAAGCCACTACAACAGATTCTTATCGTCCCCGTTGTCGACAATACGGCCACTCCAGACTCAGAAGCCTGGAAAGTGAAACCACACGCCATTATGCCCTCGCCCGAGCGCATGTTGTGGTACCGCAACTTGTGGCTAGGGAAAACCAACCCTGATTGGAGCATATGCCTGCTACGTTCATTGCAATCGCGGAGGAGGACCTACTCGCAGCCGAGGGAATTGCCTTTGCCAAGCAGCTCAAAGATGCCGACGTGGAGGTGGAAATCATGACGCTGGAGGGTTGTCCTCATGCCATATTATCCTATGCAAAGTTGGTTTCCTCTTTTGCGACTTTGTGGGAATGATTGCTAACTTGTGGCCAGCTTGTCGATAAATCGAGGGAATTGATTTACGACAGCGTGGATCGTGTTAAAAAAGCCTTGCATCCTTAACAAGCCTGAAGTAGATGGCTCTGCTTTGGAGGCTTCTTCCACTGCAACTCCTCGACAGTGTTTCAATAAAATGGCCATCATGTACAAGAAGGGAAAATGACGCCCGCCTGAGGTTTGAGGTGGATCAGATTGGTTGGGTTACTTGTCTAAACTTGGGTAAACGATTGGCTGAACTTTCGCCGGGGTATGGGTTCCTTGTCTTGGCAGCCGTATAACTAAGATGCACATGCTTCCAGGAATTTCATGGGATTACTCTCTCCGTAACATCCTCATTATAGTGAGCCGTCAATGTTTGCAGCGCTTAGATTAGCTCCATACACACAAGATCCGTCTTACCATTCCCGGCTTAAAAAATTTATTATCGAAGAAAGTGACTGTAAGTCGCCAAAGCTCTTCCCACTTATGCTAGTCTGGATTGTTTGCAGGCATCCTAACAAGAGGTGCCTCAACGCCTCCTGCCTCCAGGAAATGTCAGGACAAAGGATTGATGTCCTCGAGGAAGAGATCATCTCTCTAAAGACGTCTAACACGGAAAACCCCTCGACTACAACCACAAGATACAAAGCTTCGAACAACGGCCCACCGAGCCCACCCACACCCACAGCTTTGACACTGGAAGCCTCCCAGCCGTGAATGGTTTTTTATGGTTTGCGATGCACTTCTGATGTTTTACGTAAGTACAACCTGATGAGAAAATTCTACTTTCCAGTGGGGTGCTGCCTGTGAGGCTGTCAAGTGGCTGCCCAAAAGAGAGAGTTTATCTAAGCCTAATAAAGTATTGCGCCTTCGAAGCGAAAGCGAATGGCCTGAGGCAGAGACAAAAATCGCCAGTGGGGCTGCCTGTCCGGTGCTTCATAAAAGCGCTACAGTCTTCCAGTACATGTGGGCAGGCTTTCTGTGGCCCCAAGGTCAGGTAAATAGCAGCAAAAAAAATAATAGATATATCCCAGGTATTGAAGCTATTTGCAAAAGCACGGCAAAATCTGCATGGACCCAGTAGTGGAATCACGCTGAAAATCTCGTGGTCCCTAGTTACTCCATACATGATTGGTGTGCTGTGACGCAAAAGCGGAACTTCGCTTATGCACTGCAAAGGCACCTTATACGGCGGCTCACATGAACCAACAGTACCTGATGCCTATATCGCTCGAACTAAGGATTCCCTCAGTTCCACCAGAATTCTCCTGTCGACCTCAAGTGATTGAGTGGTAGCAACGCAGGAACTGGTGAGATCTGCAAATACCTGCCTTGGGAATAATCCTAGGTTCGGGCCCGTCTTAAGTTCGTCGTTGATTCCGTTGCCTTCTTCGTCATCCGGCACCTCCATCTCGGCTATGCGTTTGATCTGGGCCACTATAACCGCCATTTTCGCCTTGCGCATAAGTTTGCGCGATACCAACACGAATTTGACAAACTCTTTAGAGGTTTTGCTCGCAACTGTCATAGTATATCAGGTCCGTACCTCGGCAGCAATATTTCAATATGTCGCGATCGGCATTTTCCAGATTCCGGCCTAATGCCTTTCCGTTTATTTGTCCGTATTCTGGAATTTCATGGGATGGTTGTAGGTCAATCGACCCAGATTTTACGACCGTGCAGTTGGTGCCTGACAGTGCGTGTATATAAGTGTAGAATAGGGAGCAATTAGACAAGAATAATGGGACAGGTCTCAATGCTGAAGCTTTTGCTTCGTGGTGCAAGGGTCCTATAATTAGCGGGGAACTATTCAGCCCAAGCAACGTGACCAGTTCATCACGTGACGCCAAAGGGGAAGTGATGTCGGTGATCTGTATTTCTCCAAGCAGGAATCACAGATCGAACAGATCACTACAGAGCACACGAGACTGCAGGCCAGCCTCGTGACTATATAAGGACACATTCATAAGTATGTAGATAGCTTCACTCTGTCTGAATGACAAGATCGAATTAATATACCAGAATTGGACATTCAACTAGTGGCTTCCACTTTGTGCCCTTGTCGTTCGAGGAAATCAACTACCTCAACGTTGTCGGCAGGCTCCACGAATTGCGCGCCAGATGGCCGAGGATCTCGAAAGTAAGGTGCTTCGAAATAGTCAGGCCAGAATCCGGAAAATTCCCAGTCTATAATCCCCGTAATACTCAGAGTTTCCGGGTCAACAAGGATGTTTGTCTGCGATAGATCGCAGTGGCAGAAGACGAGATCGGGTTCCTTAGGGGTGGTAGAAGACCATACAGTACCCTTGGGAAACCACCTTGTCGCCCTCGGCGGGGGGCAGACAATCCCGGTTGGTCCGCCTGTGCGAGACGATTTGATCGATTGAAGGACCTTTATCTGGGCTTCCACTTCCTCCATTACTTTGATTTGCTGTTCGGCCGAGAGTTTGCACATCTGTACACCTGGCAGCAGCTTGGTGACAAGGACAAATGCGCCTCTGTCGTCATAGGCCTCGAGCACCTCGGGGACGGGGATGTTGGTTTTCTCGCGGATGAACTGGAGGCTAGCTGCTTCGTTTTTCAGTCGCTCATAGCCTTTTGGTGGGACGTAGGGTTCTCCGTTGCGTTTGATCATGTACTCGTCCGGACGAAGGCTTCGTTTGCAAAATTTGTCGGAGAATTTATCGAATTGTCGCTCAGAGCTTTTCCAAGAAGCCGGGTGACCGACTGCTTCCATGTTTGCGAGAGTTGAGTATAGCTCTTGCTTTCAACCCCTCGTTCGAGAGTGTGTTTATATTTTGTTTTTCCAGAAAAATACAAAATAAAATAGGTCTGCGAGCAAGATCGGAGACCCGCTATCAGGTAGCTTGCAATAGCTTGCTCAAGGATGCGATCATGCGTGCCTAATGAAACAACTGGCGGAGAGGGGCAGTTTATGAAGGAGGAAAAGACGGTGGTGGACTGAAAAAGTTGGGTCCCTGGTCAATGCTGGCAACCTTCATGCCTGAGGCAAACACAGTTGGAGCAATGAGTTAGGGAGCCATGTCGGAACCGGGGTCCCCGTGGCGTGTAAAGCGTGATCTCTTGTGGCGGTGAAACCCCTCTTTTGCGTCACGGCCAATAATTATTGTGCATCATGCTAAGAAACCAATTTGTTAACGCACCCGTAACAAGCCCAGAAGCTCTGAAGCCAAAGGCACCAAGCGCCGGAATGTAATTACGAGCTGAAACTAGCGGGGTTGGAAATCCCGATAGTGTCGTAAAGCAAGGCCTACCAATGCCTCAACGAGACCTCAAGATACATTTTCTAAGCGCTAGCTTTCATAGGCCCGAAGGACGACCTACGGCTGTACACGATGCCCACGCTCCCTACCCGCTGGACCCTGTCCAGGAAAACTGTTCTCCAACTAAATATCTTTTCCAGACCGCTGGACCCTCGTCATTTGCCAACTACGAGGCCATCTGCGACATGCTGGGCCTCGACTGGGAGGGCACGGGCAAAGTGGCCTGCCAGTACGACCCGACGGCTTAATAGACAGGGCTGTGCGTGAACGAGTGGTCGAGCAACCTGCCCGTGTTGAGGGCCGGGAATCTACCTTGGGCATCCGGTGCAAGCATTGGCATGGCCGAACGGTTCCGGTATCCGAGTTTGTTTCCATGATAGCGCTAAAACTGTAAAAAAGATGCATGCTCCCCAATTGGAACGCATCCTCTCCTTCCTTTCCCTTTACATCTTCGCCACATTGCTTGGTATTGGATGGCCCTGTCACCAGACCACCCTTACAACGGTTGTCAATCCAGATGCTACGCTTAGCCTGTCGAGCCTGTCAGATACAGAGTTGCACTAGGATGAGAAGGAGTACAGCGAGTTAGGATAAGAGCTGTTGCGTGGCAACATCGTGGCAATCCCACTCAGCTATTGACTGCCTTTTGATGCTGCAGAAAAAGATGCAATGATATGTGCGCCAATAGGAACGCATCCGCTGATTTCCCTTCAGCGATGCCACCCAGGGTATCTTTCCTGTTTTCAAGCAATGTTGCAGCTTACACTAGCCGTACCTAATTCGTGGTAGGGGTCAAAAACCGTGTCCCTGTCGCATACCGACCAGGGCCTGTGGGCACACGGTGAAAGAGCGTTATAGAGGTTTTCGGGTGGCAAAAACGCCTGGCTAGGGTACGGTCTAATATGGCAGCTACCAAAGTTTTGCTCCTACTTCAACCCGCTTCGATGCGGAAGCAGCTAGGGCTTGTGAAATGACGAAAGGCTGTTGCTGGAGGGTGGTGCTGCTTTTCCGAAGCGTACATTTATCCTTGCAACGGTTTCCATTCCAATTGGCTCTAGTCTTTATGTGTTAGGCTGACGGTGATTTGCAGATTGGCGAAAACCAGAAACTTCGTGCCTGACAAGACGAAGACGGGGTATCTGGTTGGGTGTGATGAGATTAAATTGAGTGCGCATACTTACAAGGGCTAAATGTGATAAACAGTTTGTGATAGGAGCTTGCTAACAACCATAACAATAGAAGTGATAGCAAGGTCGAGGCAAGGCATGAAAAAGAGACGATCGGGCGCAGGAAGTATAGGATGACAGGGCCGAGAGGAGTTTATTGGTCAAATTTTATGGCTTATGGTTTCCAGTGGAATCATCATCGTGCCTCCAGTACATTATAAATATCCTCGTATGTCCCCCCTCAGCTTCAGAAAATCAATCCAGTCAATCCCAACAAAAGAATCCTGCCAACACTCACGTCTCGGTCACCTTCTAAGTACAATCTTCATTCACTCATCCCACATCCATATCGAGCTCGACAACGGTGACCATGGGATCAGCAATTGTCAAATGCAAGAAATGCAAAGCCAATCTATCCACCACGCAGACTGAGTGCCCCAGCTGTGGCAGCACTTCTCCTCACACAGATTGAACCTTGTGCAAGTAAGCTCCTCTACTATTTCAAACAATGTATCTCGCCGCTATAATGATGGCGTTTGCTAAAGATAAAACGTCATTCAAGTCGAAAGTGATGGTCAGGTTACCTGGACCCAAGAAACTTTGTTTGGTTTGGTTGTGAATATATGGAAGTGTCGGTTCACTGGTGCGATCAGGCGCATGCCAATGTCGGGATCCATATGATCACGCAAGATCACACTTTATAAACGTTGGGTTTTCCCTACCGGAGGTTTTACCAACGTTTACAAGAGAGCTTCATGAAAATATCAACATGCGTTACTATTGTTTTGTTTTGTTTCTTTACCGATTTCTAGATCACCGAATCCTCCCTACGTGGAGTTCGTATCATATCTGTTGGTGTGAAGTGTGCTGGTGTTACGGACGAGTTAGGGCAACCGTTGCACCACAGAGCAAAAGCTTAGGTAATGAGACCTCTGGCTCATTACGTCCCTATTCCGCGCTTTTAATGTATGCACACAGGCCCTGGTCGGTACTTGGTTTTTGTGGAAAGGCTTTATATGATCTATACATTAGAAAGTAAATAACAAATGTATTCAAACAATCAATCCATTTCCAACGGCAAGCCTCCTATTGAGGGGAAAGTCTGCGTTGTATCGGGCAGTGGGATCACATGGAAAACCTCGTAGCCCCTGCTGAATGCCTGTATGATCGGTTTTCTTAACCAACAGTACCCGATGCCACCTGGACAGCCCACAATCGGTCACCAATCGGCGAAACCTGGCCGTTAAGTGGGTGCAAACTAGCCGAGACTGCAAACCAGTAAAATACTTTGCGAACAGAAAAGTTCACCAAACTCCTGCCCGCGCCCAACGTTCAGTATGGGCCTAGATCTCATGAGGGTGCAATTGCTCGAGATGTTGACATACTGTTTTATTATTTTTCACAAATCTTAGTGGAATCCGTTGTAAAAGGGAGTGTGAAAAGGTTACTTTGCGGTCAAGGCATCCAGTGTCCAGGCCAAAATGAGGGGTTTAAGATCAGATTCATTGATACGACTGCGTCTTTGACGGGGTCTCCCTGTACCATTAAACTGTTTGGCGTGGCAGACGCTATCCCCGGCCCCCAGTCAACTCGATGCTGTACGCACCAGGGCCCAACAGTCTTGTGAACCGCAATATCCGCAATGCCACATCTCTGTTCATCTCATAAATATTGGCATACCGTCACAGCGGCGACATGTGCTCTCCTCATTCTTCTGGTATACATCCAGCGCCTCCAATCCACAAACATTGGACTGCTCTGCACGAGAGTCGGTGACGAGGTCGTTCCCCAACACAGCACGCCGTGAGTCTAGTTTTCTAGCCCGTTCCTTCTCAGCCCGACGGCCAGGCTTCACACCTGCGCAGCACATCTTGTGCAACCATGACGTATGTGTCCGGGTTTGGTCCTACAGGCGATGGCTTGTCGCTAATCGAGTATAGAATCCAATCTAAGGAGCTTGTCAATGAAAACAACTTCCCACCATTTCTGGGAGACGGGCTTATACATATAGTAGATAAAGTACGTCAGGCGCCGTTGTTGACGCCGTCATGAGAAAGGCACCAGCACTAACAAAAACGCAGGAGGGACAGGACAGTCTCGACATTTTCAACCAGCTATTCCGACACATTCTCGGAGAAAAACTACACACTGACGTAGTAGAGTTTGGGGAAGAACCGCATGTTCTGGACGTTGGCTGTGGAAGCAGCCTCTGGCCGATTCTTATGGCCCAAGAGCTAGAGACAATTCTGGCGCCCATGCATCTGGATAGCCGAAAGCTATCTTCAATTACAGCAGCATACCGTCACATCATATTACCTGAAAAGTGGGTTAAACTAGCACAAAATTTTGAGGGAGAAAGAGTATTGTTAACTCGCGTGAACAGTGTCCCACAAACCGTTACGTTCATCCCTGTGGATATTGAAGGTAAATGGACAGACGGCATGTTAAAGCATGCCCCCTACGATTTCATAAATTGCAGGATGATGAAGGGATCTGTCAAATCATGGTCTACCTTCTATGGGAAAATAGCGACGTAAGTGCTTCAAGGCGTCCCCTCAACGCCGGTCTCATCTACGCAATCTAATCGCCGCCATGCAGCCACTTGAAGCATGGGACAGGAGTTTTCGAACAGTTTGAGATCGATTGGAAATTCAAGCGTGACAGTGGCCCCATTCCAGAAGCTTTGAAGAAGTGGTCGAATATGCTTCACCGTGCCATGGAAGAGCATGGCATGTCAATTCGATGCGACCCCGAGGGAACTCGATGCATGCTGCTCAACAACGGCTTCAACGACGTTCAAGAGCGGGCGATTCGTCTTCCAGTCAATGATTGGCAGCCGAAAAACGTCGATAAAAAAATCGGGAAATGGTTTAATACCGCCCTCACCGAAACCATACTACCAATGTCGCAGGCGCCTTTGATTCGTACTGGGGACAGCATTTGTTCTGTGGAAAGGATCAAAGAAATCAACGACCTGATCAAAAAAGCGAGCCAAGAATTAAAGTCCCAGGCACGTACGCTGGGGGTGTACTGCATGCTGTGAGTAATTATCTGCCTAATCTTTCACATAAGAATAATATGCCAACATGACGGAAACACGCAGCTACATCTGGACTGCCAGAGCCCGACCTTTGGAGCGTCAGCAAACCCATACAAGCGATACTGCCACCCCTTGTTCATAGGCTATTATCGAAATGGCAACTAGTAGGAGAGGACAGGGGGCTAGGGTACCGGATGCAAGATCATGGACGTAATAGAGTGGCACACGAGTGAAAATGGCAAGATGGATAGAGATGCGTCTGCTTAAATCGTGCTGCGGGCTATCACGGCAGCTTCTCAAAAAAAAAAACGGTTGAAGACACTGGGGAGCTTGTGTGACCAAAGTTTTGTTGCATCGGCGTCTTCCTGAGTGGGCGGAAACCGTCGACGTGGCCAATTAAAGTCCCGTCGCGATTGGCCAACGAGGTGAACCAAACAAATAGGTCCGATGATCTTGCGGCTGGTCCGTGTGCATTTCGGAAAGCGTTCCGCTGCTTGCCTGGGCTGCTTCACCGGCGTGGGTGTACCTCGGGGCCGGGGTGAAGTACCTTAGCAGGACGCAAAAGTACCCAACGTACATGCAGCAACCGCTCGTCATGTAGCCTCACGGGCTTGGATGTGACTGGTGACCGGGGTGATGGATACCTGGATCCCTGGCAGTTCTGGCAACTAGGGCTTGCGCCTCCTATCCTGCTTGGCGCCATGCAGGGCGTGGCTCTAAAATTGTGGAGCGTGTTAAACCCTGCCACAGGGGTGCTTGATGTAAGAATCCAGCGGAGATAGTTCGCCAGATGCTTTTTGGGCAAACCAACGGGGCAGGAGCCTCGTGGGGACCTCGTTGGGAGCCTCGGATCTCATACAGCCGGACGCGGCGTTTATAAAAGCGATTGGTTTTCAGCGGATCCACCCAGCTCCTTGAATGTTTAACTGCACTGCTTTGCAAGCTGGCGGTATCGGGCTGACGTTTCGACGCGGTAACGACTGGTCGACAAGGGAGGGTACTGCCCGTGACCAATTTGCTACGGTTAGTGCGATAAAGTAATTCATGTCGGTGTGGCGAATCTGCCTCGCTGGTGCAATCGATGAGGGGCTACCCAGGAGTCTCGGCTTCCGTGGGCTGACGCATGATGCGAGCATTTCTAAGAAAGGTGGTGCCCACATTTGAGGAACGAGTCGGAGCTGGGTAGACCAGATATTGACTTGGCACCGGTTGACTGAATAGATGACCACAGAGCAACTGGGACGGATGCTCTGGCGAGGTAGCGGAGTAGTCCGGTGGATAGGGTCGGATCAGGCTCCCCTAGGCGTACGTAGTAATGACTTGGGACGCGACAGGGACAAGCAAAGAAGCAGTGCATTGTGACCTTGAAGGCGGCAACGAGCCCGGTCTCCCCGTCACGTGGGTTGAAAACGAGGAAATCCAACACGTTGTGGGACGTGGTCGCACTGAACGTCCGGTTGCAAATGCCGACGCGGTGTCTGAAAGGTGTGCCCGGCTGGGCCCCAGGTCGACTGGCATCAAGGTGGAATGACTTCGGACTGCGTCTCGTGGCGTTGAATGCGCATCGCCCAACATGCAGCAGTCCATTGACAGAAACAGAGTGGCTGGCGCTATGTAAGCTCATTCTGTTCTTAGCGATATTCCTTATGACTAGTTCTTGTAGATAACAACCGAGTACAACGTTCCAGCACACAGGATACCAAACTTTGCAGGCTCAGCGGTCGACGCCTAATGCCTCCTAAGCGTACACGATAATCTCCGTATGTGGGCATACTACAAGCCGAGTTTTCTGCGTGCTTTTATAGGCCCGCAGCTAGACACAGCATAAACAATCCGCTGTCATGTTCAACCTGAGCTGGACGGACGACCAGGTTGGAGCACCTACGAACCTCCATCTGGGTCTGAGTCGCAGCTGGTTCCGGGGCTGCCATCGAATCCGTACAGGCTGAATGAATTTCGAAACCCGCGGGCTTGTACGGGCTCGGTGCTGCTGCCGTTAGCGGAAGTTCATCAAATGCATTTCGTCAACTTACCTCCGCCCGCCTCTAGAATTGCTTGCTGTCTCGTCGACACATGGCGAGCTATCTCCTTCCGGACGGTCGCGCTAGGAACTAGCCTCCCGTTTATAAATAGGGCGCTGCTTTGGCCAAGCTTCTGCCTTTTCCGAAGTGTAGAGTCGACCCATTCCCAACCCGTCCCTCGTATATTCTTGCTCAAACCCCAGGTTTTAAACATGCGTCGATAGGAGTTCGGCCTTTGGGTTTCGGTTAGCAATTAATCGAGGAAGAGAGGATCGAACGGATATAGTTGGGACCAATTTTGCGGTAATACCACGGCATGTTTTCATATGCTCAACAACTTGATTAAGGGTTTTGTTCTTGTAGAGTTCCTCAACTTCTTTCCGAAAGGGGTTCAGCTGCTTTGCCATCGCGAAGTTTTGCTGGATCCAAAAGCGTAATTGTACCGAAGCATACGGATTTATGAGGTAGATTTGACGGCATTTATCCTGATTTATATACATGCTTACGCGAGGCAGTCACTTTATTCTGCACCTCGATCGGTTCCAGGCAAACACTCCTCCAGCCCCAGTCCCTATTGAAGTATCGTCCAGACAGAGGCCGGTTCGAGAGAAAAACTGTTGTTGATTGGCTCCTACCAGAAAATCATCAAAACAGGAGGCTGTGCAGTCTAATTACGAAGCTCTGACTACAATACCAACAATCTTCATGTTCGGGCCCGTCCAGTTCTTTTTTGCCCACAGGAACCAGTAGCTGACAACCCCGACAAGGACAGCTAGATATATAGGGCCCGCATAGTTCATATTCGTAACGGTGACTGGCAGTACGTTAGGAACTGCGAGCCAAGGGATTTCCCAAGCCGTGTAAATCAGCGCGACGATGTTGACGGGAAGACCGAATCTGCCGCAATTCCACTCGCCGAGCTGGAAGCCACCAGAGCTCCTGCAACGGGCGTAAAGGATGCAGATAAGGGCAATGCCGTAGCTGATATACAGGCTTATTGATGACAAGGAGCTGATGGCGCCCAGAGCGATGAAAGCTTGATCGTTCAGGTAAAGGAGCGACAAGAGTGCTACAATGAACGTGGTGCCACAAACGGCGCGCATGGGCACGCGCGTTTGGCCATCGACGATTGCGAAATATTTGGGCAAACCGCCGTCGCGAGCCCAGGCCCACGTCAGGCGGGATACCGATGAAAGGTTTCCAATCGACGCGGCGAACATGCAGAAAAGCATGCAGGAAAGAATGGCGACAGATGCGGACGGAGAGCCGGTAGCGTGACTTATAATGGTGGCCAAGGGGCTGACGGATCCAAGAATGGCCTCAATGCCCGGAAAGACGACCTGTTCAGGTCCCGTTTGTGTCAGTGAAATCCTAAAAAGCCAGCGTGGTTGAGGAAAGATGGATATAGGAGACAAGACAAACTGTCGTACACCAAATATGATTATCATTATAAGAGCCATAGCGGCGTTAGCGACGTAGCCCCAAAACATGCTGGAAGGGACAGCACGTTTTGGCCCCCGTGTTTCCTCGCCCAAATGAACGGTGCTTTCAAAGGCTAGAAGTATAGGCGAACTCTTATTGTTAGATTTTATCGACACTTCTCCAATTATGGGTCCTGAGAGGGCTTACCAATAAACAGAAAGAGGTTTGCAGCGCTTCCGATATTAAATGACACGAATTCGTTCCAGCCGCCGGCATTGCTTTTCGTCAGGAAAATGTCCATGCTATTGCGTGGGGCCATGACCAAGCAAACGATGCCGACGATGAAAAACAGAAAAACGTTGAGTATGCCGGCTATGACCTCAAACCAAGGCACCGCGCCAAAAAACCACAAGTTGACCGAGGTGCATAGCACAAGGTACGCAATGATCATAAGAGTGGTCTGCCAGCCTTTTGGAGTCCAGTCAGGGTGCGCGATGTTGATAATGCCCTGCAGGGTGATAATTCCGCCGTTGATGTTGCTTGCGAGCATGGATACGTACCCCAGCCACGTGGTCCAGCCTTGCAACCAAGTAAGAAAGACTTTGACGGAAGTAGGGGCGTAATTGTTGGTCCAAAAGTATTGGGCGCCAGCGATAGGATAGACTGAGGCCATCTCTGCAAAGGAAGCTGCCTGACATCCCACACCGATTGCAACGATAAAGAAGCTAAACAGCCATGTCTGAGGCCCGCCGTTGAGCATCACAACGTAGGTGTTGGTCCCGACAAAGTACCAGGAGCCATACATGACCAAATTGAGCGCGAAAAGCTGTTCCTCGCTGAACAGACGCCGCGTCCGCGTCTGTTTGACAGCTTCAGTATCATTCTGTGTCGGCTCATTGTCGGTTCTCATTTCTATGACATCTGTGGCCATCTTGGTGTTGTTCGGTACTTTTGTTCTGGGTAAGAATTGGAGTGGCGGAGATAAGGGAAAGCCGACTGGGAGATTGGACAGCTGGGAAACAAAAGCAATGAAGAAAACTTTCGAGAAGAGCTTGATAGAGGATGATGTAAGGGACGTTGGGAAAAGAAAACAAAAAGAAAGATCCCGAGGATCGATCTTTTGGGGTTTTCTTCAAGACAGGCTCGCACTCGGTCCAATTGGTCTGGGGTCGAGTGGGGCGGGAACGCATTATTGAAATGTGACGAGTGTGGGACAATGTAACCTCAGGTTATCATGGAAATAATATCGCCTTGGCGTTCCCTGCGTCTGCACCGTATGCTCTTCAGGGTGCCTGTAAACTATTCGCCGCCAACCCTGCTCAGGAGCATCAGCCCAGACCTTTACTGACTGCAAAGGTTGACAGGGAGCAACTAACTGGTGCAGCCATGTATCCGTTCCGGAATCAAATCTCGTCAGTCTGTTACAAACGGGACTCTATGGCATATCTGTCGGATAATCTCTCCTGACAGGGCCTGGGTGAAGCAGCAAACCCAGCCACTACGAGATCTCAAAGTCCCTTTGCAATCCTGTTCTCAGATAATGAAAGACTGCGGGATGGTTCGACAAGGCCCCCTGACAAGAAACATGTGCGTCAAGGCAGCGGAACTTCTGGTTTCGTTGTACAAATAAAAGGTTGGAAGCCACCTGGGATACGATCTATTTCCTATCCTGACAGGAACAGCTCCTCCCCAAACTTCAGCTTTCGAACTCGTGTACTCCAATTCCTATCCTTCTACCGACTTCAATCTAGGAACTACTTTTCGTCCTTTGAACTACCCAAAAAATTGTTAGCATGGAGAACCCCGTTACAGTTTCGAGCCCTCTTTTCAGGCCTACAGACAGCGATCGCCGAGGTCTGGTGGTAGTCGTTGCTATTTTTTTCATCGTTCTTATAATCATCAGTATTGGAATACAAATACTCATCCGCCGCCGAGGAGCATCACAGTCCTTCGATTGGTTACTATATATTGGCGCCGTATTGATGCTGGCTCACTCTGCCTGCTACGCGTACTCAGTAAGCTTCGGCTTAGGTTTGCCCAAGGAAGACGAGGATACCGACGTCAACGCTGTACACAAGGTAACAATGTCACAAGTCCCGAAGAAAAGAAGAAAGAGGCCAATAAATGTGCTAACTTTCGCTATCAACTTTCCGAATGCAGATAATCTACACGACCTCGGCTCTAGGCATCTCAGCAGTCTTCTGTGCCAAACTATATATGTGTATCCTGATCAAGCGCATAAACGATTACGGCTACATGTTTATGGCAACACGAGCGCTGGCAGGCCTTGTCGTCACGGCATTTGTCTCAGGCTTCTTGTGTGCGATTTTCCAATGCGCCCTACCCGAGCCCTGGGTGGCCGAAAGCAAGTCGCAATGCGTTGCTGCCGCAAGGATTTATCTCTACAACGGCGTCATGAATGTGACAACAGACGTCTTTTTGGTCATCCTTTCCATTGCTATGGTTTGGCACGTCCAGCTACCACAAGGGAAGAACAAAGGCCTGATCATCGCGCTCTTCGGCTTCAGAATTCTGTAGGAAACAATCCCAATTTTGCAGCTAAGGCACTCTACTCTATGGTCAGCTAGGTACCTGTGCTAACTTGTTTCGCAAATTCAAAGCTGCCCTATTGCCGCGATCCCTAGCCTCCTTTCCACTGAGCATTTATACAGCGAAAATGACTTCACCTGGCTCGCGGTACAGCCCGTTATTTGGCAGCTGGTTTCTTATAGCCTATCCATAATAGCGGCCTGCATCCCCAGCCTCAAGTATATATTTGATAGTTTCGGCGGCTTCACTTTGGCGGTGGAACCGCCGTATGCATTGACCAAAGTTGGAACCAGCGGCTTCGAACCAACTGCTATCGACAGCGGGGGCAGCAGCAATCATATTGCTACCTTCGGCAGCACTGGAGCTAAGGGCGGCGACGGAGGCCTTTGGCTCGCCCGATCCCAGTCTGGTGTGCAGAGCGGGAGTGTGCATGACATCCGGGATTACGATGGCGCCAATGGCGACGCAACGGATTCGTCTGCGCACAGCTTCAAGAGACCGACGACGGCGTACAATTTAGTATAAAGTAATCAGGTCGCATGTTACGTTTTCTCTTTGTCACCGGGCAGACGAGTCCACAGCTGCGTCGTCCGTTAAGGAGACCCATTTTCGTATAGTTGAAAAGTTCACTGGGCATACCAACACGGAACCCAGAGCATGCAACTGATTACAGGTGATGCTATCATGGGCGTGGCACACCGCCAAGGCAACAATTGCAAGAATGCAGGCTGCAGCAAGTAGCGACAATGTGTTCGGCCTCAACGATCGCGGCGAAACCTGAACCTTTTTCTGGACATGCTGGCGTACAAGGATCCTGAGCTCAGAAAACAAGTCTGTCTTTCTCATGGAGCGCTAATTTTTTGAGTCCCCCTCTACGGAACGTTCACATCTTACCAGCATGGTACTGGGCATTTAGTTGTTCGACGAGTAACCAATTGCGCATGTGCCGAAGGCGGAAGGTACGGCATGGGCAACTGAAAATAAAAGTCATGTAACTTGCTTTGATAAAATATTTAACGTACCGGTTTCAAAGGGACAAGCCGTACGCTCACGCAATTCTGGTGACCGCCGTGGGCTGGAAACTGGCAAACCCAGGTATGCCATTTTTTTTAGTTGGGCATGACCTTGCGAGCAACGGTGAGATTGCCACCAATTAACCAGAGTGATATCTTTAGCTTTCCGTAGTACCCCTAGCTTTTCCAACGTGTCACCAGCTGCGGATCGCGTTAACCAGGAATTGACAGCCGAATTTGAGCGCGCCACAGGCTAATTGTGGAGCATTGACCCTCGGCCCCTCAACCCTCACTAGTTCAGGGTACAGTACAGTACATATGTATGTATGTACGAAACGGGAGGCCCGCCCCTTGCCAACTGTGGCTCCCTCACGCCGCCAAAATCAATGAGACCGCGAAACATTTTGGACCACCTAAAATTACCTAACGTACCTACTCCTACATAATAACGAGCAGTTTCAAGCGCTTTTGCTGTCTCATTGATTCTGACGTGGGGGAGTGTGGGCAATCCTTGTCGCCCACCCAAAATCACAAGCCCAACTAAGTGGTACCTCCCGTTTCACAGAAGTCCTCTTCATTGGTTAAGCAGAATAGGAGCAGTGCATAGCTTACTGTGTACTACGTATGGACTAACGCAATTGCAATTGGCATACCAGCAGGGGTCAGTCTTCAATCCACTTGGGAGAGGATCTCGTACTGATATGGACTAGCGCTGGCCTACTAGAAGTACTGTACCGTAGTATGTACTATGGTTCCTACCCTAAAATTGCGCATGCCTGTTAGGTACTTTTTCTAGAGGTTTCCATAACATTATACGGTTTTAGGTAACAGTAAAAAATAAATAGTCGAAGGTACCTTCTATTTTCCAGCATACTTTTCTATCTGATTTTCCCACAGGCCCTGGTCAGTACGCAACAGGAGAGCGCTTATTTACCCCTATCACGAAGTAGTATTGCTTTTGTTGGCTCTCCAGGGTAGTCCCGCAGCTAACTCCACGACTGGCGCCAACATGAGAATTTTGTCGGCAGTATCCTAGTCGCCCAAAATTAGCCAGGGGTCTGAGGGGCTGAGGGGACCATTCTCCACTGTTAGATTTTCGGTTGGCGCACTCGAATTTGACAGCCGCCAATCCCTGGCCAACGCGACCCATCACTAGATCACCCCCACACTTTCCTTAAAGGCCCCAGCTGCCTTCTCCATCTCGGCGAAATCGCCAGTAGCCATTAGCCGTCCTCTCCGGGTTCCATCCGTACTGTTCCGGGATAGGCTCGTTATCAAGAACGTCGACAACCAGCTTGCCGATACTTGGGAGGTCTTTAGCGCGATTGAAAGATCCACCCACCGCCGTAACCACATTCGCCAGATCGGGGTGTCGGGCAATAAGTGGATCCTGGGTGTCGGTGATACCATCCCTAGAAAAGATATTAGTTGGTTGCCATTGCCTGAGCTTGAAGACTAACTAACCAAATAGACCTGATAGAACTGATCCGTGCTCCCCGTAGGCCAGGGAGGTATTCTCTTGCCCACTCAATCACGTTGGCCATATGTTGCTGGGCAAGTGCACTTCCGGAGAGATCCTCGACTTTCGAAACGGATGAGTTACCCTTATTGGTGAAAGGGTTTACCCAGGTAAGCTTTGCAGTGGCTCCTCCCGTCGTAGGTGGAAGAAATTCGGCCGTGCCCTTTTGGTGTGTAACAATTGGCTTCCCCTGGAAGTTTTCGATTTGCTCTTGGGTCATTTCGAGCGGAAACACGAAAATGCCGGTCGCAACCGGAGTTCTCCACGTCGGGGGGAAGGAGATGCTGGATTCCTGCAGAAGCTGGGCAAACCATGGGCCAACAGCCAATGAATGTTACACGAAAGGCTCCTGTTGCAGGAGATATACACGTGACACTAGATTAGTCATGTCTTAGTCAGCTGTAGAGAGCAGGATAAAAGGGCTCCTCTACGCTCTATTGGTTAGAGCGCTTTCCACCTTAATACATGGCTCTCCTACCATTAGACACAGTGCAGGATGGTCAGGAAAGCTGCAGCAAGTACCCGTGGGCAAAAAACTTAAAACCGCTGCCCCAGCACCTGCAACTTTGTCAGTCGATCTTGGTGTTTTTTTATCCCTCTACAACCCTGGTCTCAAAAAAAAAATCACGACCAACGAAATGCCACTGTCAACGACGGCGCAACTGGTCCGCAGTCGCGTCGAAACCATCACACACACCTGCCATTCAATCGTCTATTTTTATAAAACAGAACCAACCACCGTATGGAAATCAGACTCTATATGGATTGACGGCGAACAGTACGGAAAACTCACAACAGCAGAAAATACCAGTGCGGACCTTTCCCGTGAACATACCATTTATCAAGCCCTCGGCAACCATCCACACATTACACAATGTTTCGGTCTTGAAAAAGACAAAACGGGCGACGCTATTGCGCTTCGTATCGAACGCGCGAAGTGTGACCTGCGGGGCTTCATCGAAGCAAGCATACGACCATCCACCAAGCAACGCCTAGCTATGGCATCTGCTCTGGTCGAGGGCGTCCAGTATCTTCACTCCTGCAAGGTCTTTTGGGGCGATCTCTCCACCCGAAACACCCTTGTTTTTGACAAAATGAACCTCAAGCTTTGCGACTTTGCGAGTGCTGCACTTGAAGGCGTATACCCAGAATTTGGGCATCATACGTATGAAGTGCGTTATTGGCCGGCTTTGCCCCAGGACGATATTGAGCAACTAAGTATGTACCAAAAAGAATTGTTCGCTTTAGGCTCGGCGATATATGAAATTACCGAATGGGAAAAACCGTACGCCAAGGTCGACGACAATGACATCGATCAAGTTCTCCATAGTGGCCAGAGGCCCACGATTTCGGACTGGAATTGTGCACGGGATATTATTATGCGTTGCTGGGATTTTGAGTATAGTTCAGTACGTATTGTCGCAGAAGATCTGGCTTCGCTTCTCAAAGATTTAAGGACTACATAATATTCAGGTTTAAGCATGAATCCCCGATTCACCATTGATACATTCTGCAGTTTTTTCAACCCCATCGAGTGCCTAGTTTTGACATTAGCAGCATATCCCCGTAGTGATTAGACAAGATTAATAGTACCCGGGAGATCGGATACATACCTTCCCCAACTTAACATAGCGGGCAAGGTACAGAGGAGCGGGTGGAGCCAAACCGGATGGAAGATCGGTTTAGATTGGGGCAGCTCTTTGTCATTGCCAAATCATGGTCGCATCGTTCCTCAATGGGATATTCTGTGATTTCTTTCTTGTGTTTGGGATCCTTAGTGCATTTTGAGTATGTGATTGTCTGAGTATAGTAGCCGCACATCTTTACAATACAAAATGCTGGTATGGTATGGACTTCTGTGATGCAAAAGTTGAGAGGAAGCATGGAACCGCGAAGAAGGGGCGCTCCATGGTTGTGAGGGCGGGAGCAGCTTGCTTTATCAGATTCTTATGTGTTCATAGTACATAGAAAACTTCCAAGTGTGACGATACGTCAGCAATTGAAAAGAAGATTATGCAAAGTTTCCCGGAACCTAGCGATGAGCCTGTCTGCACACACAGAGAAAGCCAATGGGGATAATTACCGTTGCGTCTGCATGGATGTTGAGATAATCGCCAATAGAAGCGGCTCCGGCCTGAGTAAATAAATGTGACGTGAAGGTGATTTCTAACCCAGCCTGACAGCGACTGGGGCGAGGGTATGGGTAGAAAAGGATGAACACACACTCTGGTGTGACGCACGACATCATAAGCGCGAGCTGCCCTCACACATAGCGGGGAACTGTGCATGTTCGGTCATACTAGGCTGCTGTTCGGTGGCTTGGCCGGCGGGAAGAGCAGTAGCTGCGCTTGTGTCATAGCCTAGCCAACCCCGCTTGGTTAAGCAGCCTTGTTTCCCACCCTCCTGCTGCAAGAATGTGCGTGTCTCCATTCGGTTCACAATTGTTAACTTGCCGGCATTCGATCACACAATTCAACGCCACTGGATGTTGTGTGAACCTATCCCCAAAGAGGGTCTTGATGTACAGCATGGCTGGCAACGACACTTGAGGTCATAGTTTCCTGATCTACCTAGTCCGAAGCCGCATCAGCCAGACGCGAGGCCCAATAAATGTCCTATCAAAAAGCCATACTCTAAACCGCGTAGCCCAAGCCTTCTCTCGCAGTCTACAAGCCTCAGTCGACCTTTCGTGTGGTGGAAGAATGGCCTAGTGAGCATTGCATTTCATCAGGAGTATCTTAACCTCGCCAGCCAAGGCTCCTGCTAGAAATTATCACTGTCGGAGAAGCCGTTGCCGGCGACAACACCAGTCAAATGATGGTCACTGTTTGTTCAGGGGCAGACATGCGAGTGGGTAGATTGCGTGTGGAGCGACGTGACCTCAAAACACGTAGCAGAGTCTTCAACAGATTCCTGAGATCACGTAGACAGTCATACTTAGCTAGTCAGGGGATGCATTAGAATACCGATTTTGTTGAAATTTCACCTTCAAGTCGGTGCTGCTCAGGGCTTAGTCTAAGGCTTACTTGCTGGCCGGTAATTGTGTTTTCGGTGTCATGATTTTCTTGAGAGTATGAATGTGGGATGCGGAAGTTCTGAAAGATCTGATCTTCCATGGTGATGTTTGTGGTGTTGGAAGGGTTGACAGATTTTCTTTGTTCTGCGAATATAGAAGAATCGATGGGATCAAGACAAAAGGAAGTAGCGAGCAAGAAGCTTTAATAGAAGGGGAGTGAAGGCCTGCCAGAGAAGAAAGTAGGCAACCAGGCTACCAATGTATGTTTACGCATCTTTGGCTTGTAAGCTCCCTCGTTGATGTAACGGTGACGCGATGTCTGGGCATGGGTAAGTGGGCTGAGGTAAGCAGAGCATCCCCGAATAGGCACAACGACCCGGCTAGCTTCAGCAATACGACCATACCCGTATGCCAAAAGATCCGCCTGTGACCGCAGATGCACCCATTAGGAGGCCTCCATGATGAATTGTGGCTGCTACAATCATGTAAAGTAGCGAGTTATCAACAACATAGGGAGCTCGCCGCGTAATCTCCTACCCCCAACAGGCCACTGTCTGTGAGGCATTTGAGCCATTTGCGTCTGTGAACAAAAGTGAGATCGATTGGACTTGTTGGCCCTCGGTTTTGAGCAGGGAGGTTCAAACAGGTATGACGAAAAGTCGGTGGTAAAGTTGATTCTGGTCAGGGGTGCGTTTTGTGACGGGCTCGTTCCTATTGGCATTTACCTCCACGGAGCCTTTAGGGGTGGCTTCGGCGTAGCATTCCGGCACTTACCTGGGGTATTTTTGAGTGGATCTGCATCTTAAAATATTCCCTGCCCTAACCGTTTCCAAATATGTACAGGTTGGCAGGAGGAGGATATGCAGCCTCTCAGGGGTATTGCCACTTGTTACCTTTGGGCACTGGGATTATATGCAACGAAAGATATCTTTCAAAGGAATCCAAGCCTTGCCCAGCCGCGTTGGCGAACCATGCCAAACAAAGGCAAACACCAACGAACAAATCTGGCCTGGGCGGTTCCATGGCCCGGTCTTGGCTCTCGCGGCTGATTGGGCTCTAAAAAGTCCCAGGAAAGGCCGGATATGTTCCCCGGTGTTTATCCTCAGCCTCCGTGTGCAAGCGAGGTGCCCAGGCACTATAGCTCCTTCTTTTCTTAATAACTCCCCAATATATACTTGCAGCAAACACAATTCATCACGGAGGCCTCCTTATGAGTGCATTTGCGGTCACTGTCATGTACCACAGTCAGAATTCAATGAGGTTGTCAATGCTAAAAGTTTAAATGTTATACCTTTGAAGCACATTAGAGTTGCGAACTTGCACAGGTCACTGTCTGTGAGGCATCTCATCCATTTTGCGTATGTGATCAGGAGGCTCAAACATGTATGACGAAGATTGAGGGTGAAGCTAATGCTCAAAGGAGGCAGTTCCGCTGGTAGCCCTCGCCCGTCAGCTCCTGCTCGAAGCGCACGTCTCGCGGCTTCGGTCAGGCGTTGGGCGGCGATTTGACCACCTCGCGGTACCGAGAGACGGGCCGCTATGAAGACATCTCCTCGGGTGCACTCTTGGTTTTGCGCTGGCTTACCGCTACTATTACTGCTGTCTCGAGCTTTTTGACCTTTCCATGATGGCTCCTGATTATCAGAGGGGTCTTGGTCGGTCGAGCGTTTAGGCTTGAGTTTAGGCTGGGTTAGTGGGTGGTTGCCTTTATTTCCCGTGGTTCGCCAACGCGGTTTGGCGGTGTTCTTTCGAAAGGTATCGTGGCGCTGGGGTATGGAATTGGGTTAAAATCGATTTGGGTCGGACTCGTTCCTATTGGCCTTTCCTTCCACCGAGCCTTTTGAAAGGGTAACTTGGGGTAGCATTCAGGCAGTTAGCTAGGAAACATCGGAGAGCAACAAGTCTGTCTATCCTGTATTTGCTACTTGATCCACTTCATCAACTTGACCACAGACCCCTAATCCATGGTGTCAAGATCGAAATGCGGCAAATGTACACGATCGACAGAGATTTTGATCTTGTTTTCGAAAAGCTAAGTTTAACAAAGTTCTCAAAATATAATAAGTTTTTCCAAACTGAATGCATTCCATTTTAGGGACTAGCGGTTGCACGCGCAACCTTCACTAAAATCGACGACATTTTTGTAAAGCCTGTTCTAAACTCATTGCCATTTTTTTGAACCCGCCGCTCGTTAATAAGACATAGTAGGCTGCCATCGCCTCGCAGCCTAAGTTTGTCACCATGTTCTTGGCTCAGGATATCCTAATCCGGAGGCGCCCACCGGCCGATCGCCACATACAGTACACCCCGGAGACGACTCTGCAACCCTACCTTTGTTGACATTGAACAACTCACTCCTGCGGTGTTACCACTCGAGCTGCCAGACTTACTTGGATCTGGTCGACCAGCCATTGCCGGGTGACCCAGGACAAACGGCACAAATCAGACTAAGGGTGGGCTCGAGGCGCCTTCGCTCGCAAGCCAATTTGGAAGAGCTGGCAGCATCTGCAGCCGACAACCCCCTTTACCCCGACCGGGAGATCAAGAGATTGTATGATTCAGCCAAACTGCAGTTTTGGCCGCCCAGCCATTGGGCAGATAACAGCCAAAATTCACGAGACCTCTCCGATATCTTGAGCACCAAAACGCACAAAGGGGACTTCTCTGGCATGTGGGACGAAAGGTCCATTTGCTATTCACCATTGGACTCGAGAAACATAAATAAACGACTACCCAACGCAAATCTTTTCTTAATCCCTTTTCCCACACAAACACAAAAGTCAGTGACAAAGAACATCCTATATTATTGTATCTGCAGAAATCAAAACCAGCCCTGATTCCTCAACGCACGTTCATACACGCTCGCTTTCAAGGCGCTCCAAAATAACCTATATTGAGCCACCTCGCACTCGCCCACAAGCCATGTCCGCCATGTCGTCCTTTCGCCAGGCCCTTATCATACTGGTCACCTTCGCGATCACCATTGGAAACGCGGCGCCAATAGAATCCAATGCCCTATTCAAACGAGAAGGCCCAGAGTACGATCAGATGCGAGCGGCCATTATTACGGAGCTTTACCCAACCATTATCGAGACCCATATTATATTCGCTTGTTTCGCTTTATCGCTCGCCTCTGGGGCCATTTACCTTGTTGGCTCAATCGTTATCGGCTAGTTTCACTAACAAGCCGGGCCGAGCCCGGCGTTAAATAATAATAATAATACTACTACTACTACTACTACTACTACTACTACTACTACTACTACTACTACTACTACTACTACTACTACTACTACTACTACTACTACAAAAACAGATGTGGATTTTGAGCGCATCCTCTTGCCCTTCGACTCGGCTGGCAATCGATCAGGCGCGTTGCCGGCAGTTGTTTGCGATCTGTAATGTGAGAATTTTCCGTGAGACATATGGTTCTGATCTGCAAAGATGTCGATATAAGAGCTTGAGCTTGGTCAGGTTAAGTGCAAATCATAAGCTAGGTCAAAAAAGATACGTCTAGCAACTTGTTCAGGCACATGAGTCACATATCGCACATTTCTATCATTTCGCGCTAGTAGACTTTCCATGGTAGGAAATGTCCCCAAAAATGGTTCCAAATTGCGCAGTTCAGGTTTCGGCCCACTGTTAAACTTCTGTTTGCCTCTAAATTTTTTCCTTTTGACTGCAATCGTAGTAGCAGCCGTTTCCGATTCCAATTTCAGGTGGCATGCGCCTGACTTTTATGCGCAATAACTCAATGGAACGAAATCCTGCAGGCTAACAAATGCATGTGCGCAGGTATTGGATAAGACATAACCTGAACGAGATTTGGGCCCCAGCTTTACTTGGCAGCTCACGGGTACTTCTCATGATTTGGCAAGATTGATGGTAGCTGCTAGGTGGTAGGTTGACGATAACAATGCTTTGTGTAGGATTGACAGTAAACAATTCTTTGTTTTGATTACGCCATGACTCTTAGTCAGCGGGCTGGTCCGGCGTTTACCCGATGACTATGAGCAGGGTTCAGGGTGATTCATGCCTCTAGCCCGGACTCTGGACGCGGCTCCACCAAATCTACCACGGGCGGCCTGGAAATGGTTATATCCCTGTTGTGGACGTAAAGCTGTGAGCCAGATCTGGCACACTCGTGACTAAGCATAGGTCACATGAATAGTCACGAGTGAGTGACTCACCCATGAGATCTTTCGGGTATACTATGTATTTCTGAGCCGCCTCCAATCATTGCGGATGAACACTAGAACATGCAGGCTTTCGGGCATGGCCTTTTGTCGGAGTCCGCAAGGCCACGAGGACACTACACCGTAGAAGCAAGTCAACCTGGCCGGGGTTCCTGTTGTCCTTGCCGAACGCCCTCCTGAAAGGCCAAGAAACTGGGATATGCATTCACTTCGTCACTCATAAATACCTCGTACACGTAGGTACAGCCACCCGGATACTGTTTCCGCTGCTCCCGACCGGAGGTAGACGTACAAGGTAAATTCATCAAGAATGGAGCTGGCGATCCAAGCGACTGCGGCTAAGTTATCAGATTGACTAGATATGCTTGCAGAAGGCACCGCGAGTAATGCAGTTGCAACAATGAGGTCAAGCAACCGTGCGAAGGCTACGCGATGATGGGGTCGAGGTGTTGCATCACTCCATGTGCCGACATAAGACGCTGACAATCTCGAGAAGATAGGACTTCCAGAAAAGCTGTCTTAGAAAGACACGTGTAGCAGTCCGAGTTGTGAGCCTTGCCAATCGCTGCACGACAGGCATGTCGTAATTAAAACAAGAATACTCTGTTCTTGGTGGCACGACTTTTAGGTACGGTGTGCCCTGTCACGTAAGAATTATGCCCTCCTGGTGATATACATAGTATTGCTTTTGTTGGGCCGGTGCAGAAACGCCGCTTGAGTGATCCATAGGCGGAGATGGGTACTGCTGGCCAGGCCATGAATCAGATGACGCTCCAAGTCCTGGCGTATTAAGTTGAGCGGAGGCCATTTGCAATTTTTCGAACTGGGTTTTTGCGGCTGAAATTTTGTAATAAGTAATGCTTTGTACCGAGGACGGGTGCGAGGAGAAGCAGTACGCCAGGATCAATCAAGGACCTGTTGCCCTTTGAACCCGATTCCGACTTCGAGGACAACAGCGACAGCGAGATACAGCAAAGCGTGAAGACTGCGGGCTCCCCGAGAGAGAGAGAGAGAGAGAGTGGTAGCAAGGAGTACACCCCATTTTATGGGATATGAATCTACTGTTTTGTTGGGGAGGAATTCAAATGCAAAGTTGACGAGACGCACAAATGCGCGACTGGGTTATGAACCCAATCCGCGAGGCTATCTCTCTGCAGACNTGCGAGGACTTCTCTCGCGTACCTCCCCAGATCAAGCCATGCCTTTGAGGCTTTGTCGGCAGAGCGGTTGCTCTTGAGCTCTCCAGGCACAAGGATATGCGACCAGTGACATTTTGAATCTTTTCCGGCCTCAGGGTCATCGACCAAGCCGATGTCCAGCTTCCGCTCTCCTGTTGAACCCTGAATCGGCTTATTAGGCCGTGCCAGTGGTCTTCGTCGGCGTGTTGGGGTCGGCCTATAGGTCTCTGTAAATGCGTCCAACTTTGGGATTATATCGTCAAACCATGCCAGTACGTCGCTTTCCTTTGCATCTGACGGCCATCCGCGCCACCCTTCGCTGCCAAAAAGTGGATCGTCGCCTTCGGTGCACTTCTTCAAGACGGCCTCAGAAGCTGCATGCAGGCCTGCCACGCGCCTGAAAAAAGCCTCGCGGGCGCCAGGAAGCCCAACATAGAGAGGACCAAGCTCCAACCTGAGGACCCTGTCCACATCTTGACGGTATTCCGAGGAGTTGGCGAAACTGCCAGTGTTGTGTAGCCATGGGGTTTGCTGGAAGGAAGATAGTACAGATGGCACCAGGCGGGGAGGAGGGGTGGACTTGGCGACGGCCCGGTAGACTTGATCCCAGATCAGGGCATCGTTTGGATCATCGGCGAGGGCTGCACGCAGGAGGGGCTTGATACGGTCGAGGTCGAAGTCGTCGGAAGCAACGGCCGAATTGAGTCTTGCAATGTCGCCGAGGACGTTTTTGCCTGTGCCGCTGGAGCGGAGCAGACGAGAGGCGGGAAGGATCTGTAGCGTCGAAAGAAGGAGGAGGACAACGGTTTGGAGATCTGAGTCAAGGTTAGAGGGGCGTACTAAAGCGAGGCCGGCAGGTCTTTCTACCTTCTTGGTCAAGTTGGCCCACCGCGTCAGGGGTGCGCGGCACCTCCTTCTCGTCGCAGATCGAATAGAATGATGCGTGAAAGACAGCAAGGCCGGTTCCGATAGGGTTATCTCTAATGATCTCTGACTGAGATCGATCTGTCATGGTGGACTTGATAACGGCGCGGTAGACTTGATCCAGATCAGGGCAACGGCTGTATGCATGAAAGGCTCGGCGCGGTTGAAGGCGAAATGTTCGGAGAGCGAGGGTTCAAGTCGTAGAAGGCCTCAAAGGATACCACGACCTTTCCTATCAGATAGCAGGTCGGCAGCGGGAAGGTTTTGCGTCGTGCTTAGAAAGCCGTGAATGACTTCCCGAGTTCTTGCGTGTCAATTGAGGAGCACGTTTAACGGCGCCTGGATTTGCTATTCCTTGTCAAATTGTCCTGCGTCCGCATTGCGTGGGGCCTTTTTATCTTCGCGGATCGAATTGAACGAGACACGGACCCTTTCCAATAATAATCGCTCGCCTGGGTCTATCTGCCATGGCGGATTGGGTGCTGAGATGGAAGGACCGTCGGACACGACCGAGGTAAAATCGAAATTGTGGTTGCTGCCAGCCATCCAAATGCACGTGCTGATAGTCTTATCAGTGGGTGGGCCCTTCCAATGCCTTCTCATCCTCCTCCTTGGGCTACTGGCCTGGCAGGGCGCTAGGACCACTGCTCTGTAAGACGCCCACTGACTGCTGCGTTAGGGTTTTAATTCGCGGTTTTATTTAATTTTTCAGCTTGTTTGCTAGGTTGTTTTTATACAAATGTCGGAAAATAAAACAGATATTAACCGGAAGAAAAAACCAGAAAAAAACAAAGAAAAACAAAGAGAAAATTCCAAAATTGGAATATATTGGGTTGGCCCTCTTTCGGGGGTCAATCTTTATTGGCAAGGCTCTCGGCTATATGCTAACGTATCAACTGATGGTCTTCGGCGTCACCGAGCCAAGAAACCGAGGAAATATGTGCTCTACCATGCTTTGTCTAATGTTGCATGCCCTGATTTCTTTTCCATATTGCCATAAGCCAATCCGAACACAGTATTACTTGCTGGCTAAGTCACGCTTTCTTGGTGGATTACTTGACTTATAATGATTGGTTTTTTGCTTGAATCGGATTTACGCTCAGCAGCAACGGTACGAAGGGTTCGAAAACACTTGGAGGCCTCAATATGCTCGCACAAAACTATCATTCGAAGAAGGGACCGGCATGACTGGACTGAAAATTGCAAATGGCCTCCGCTCAACTTAATACGCCAGGACTTGGAGCGTCATCTGATTCATGGCCTGGCCAGCAGTACCCATCTCCGCCTATGGATCACTCAAGCGGCGTTTCTGCACCGGCCCAACAAAAGCAATACTATGTATATCACCAGGAGGGCATAATTCTTACGTGACAGGGCACACCGTACCTAAAAGTCGTGCCACCAAGAACAGAGTATTCTTGTTTTAATTACGACATGCCTGTCGTGCAGCGATTGGCAAGGCTCACAACTCGGACTGCTACACGTGTCTTTCTAAGACAGCTTTTCTGGAAGTCCTATCTTCTCGAGATTGTCAGCGTCTTATGTCGGCACATGGAGTGATGCAACACCTCGACCCCATCATCGCGTAGCCTTCGCACGGTTGCTTGACAATATAAGTATTGAATCTGATGTTGTTAGTTGAGTGAAAAGTGGCGGAATATTTCGCGGGAGTGCGATTTCAGGTCGATATGTGCCAGTTTAGGCCAAAAACCGCGCTTTCGAAGCCTATAATGGCTGGGAGAATTGGATAGGGTAGGTGCCATTGTGTGTAAAGAAAATGGGCCAAAACGCTTGGCAATACAAGAATTCGACTGTACCAACCCTTCCTGCTGCACACCCTTGCAAGCGACCAAATTAATCGTCAAATGAACCTAGGTACGCGACAAACGGCGCAGGGGATCAATCATCCCTGGTTGTCTGGGTGTTGGCTGTTCGTCGTTCTCAACTGGTTGCACTTGACTTCGATTTATGGGGCCTCAGCCTTCACGACACCTTGTGAAGCACACACAATGCAACTTTGTGATCACACTTTTCCTCATTGTCTTTTAGTGGTACAGTTTGGAGCAAATCTATCTTTGAAGAACATAGCTGCAAACATCTACTTTTGCTCTAATTAAACATTCCCCGAAGTATCTCGAGGTGCCTGCTGGTGCTCCACTCGGCTGGTTAAGCGAACATCAGCTGCAACAGTGCGAGCGGGTCAGTAGACAGACTACTTACATTGTTCATTGACGTTGCTAGGCCTCGCCAGCGAGTGGATAACGCTTCCCGTGCTATGTCACGTGCGATACAGCCCAAAAATGCGTCCCCACATCCTGCAGTATCCAATAGAATCGCATGGAAGTATTGACGCAGGTCAGGGCCCGCGTTTTGGCAGAAGCCAACTGTAACCTTCACCCTAACCCTTTGCTCGTTCCCCACATTGGCTGCAAAGCCTGGCCAGATGCAGGACATGTAGGCGTCGGCGGTGATACTCTAAACACCGCGATGCAAGACTACAGCTACCTACACTTTGGACGTGGGCCCAATGAGCCACGGGCTATCCTCGGAATCCATGAACAACAGGATGGGATCACCGCCCCCTATGGCCATGCCTTCGCCTCTTGCCGTGCAGCCCTTCCAAGGTTCCAAGACGCAGACTGCAGCGCCAGCACCGCATGAGACCTTGACGGACGGAATGCGAGGAGAGATTTGTCTACTCCATCGCGGCAACAGTGTCTTGGAACAGACTGAGATCGGGACCGAATTTTGCGTCAGAAGGAGGTAAATTAAAACGAGGCCTTTTGGGTCTGAAACCTGGTCGGATGACCGGAACAAAGGCACTTCCATTGAAAATTGGTTGCGTCATTGCTTCTTCAGCCTGCTCGGCGGGTAAACCAACGCCATGTTGATGTCATACTCATAACTTGGGTTGGGATGCCTGTCACGTGTGTATGTGGAACTAGCCTTTATACCGCGGTTGCAGAACTCAATCCTGTGACAATGCCACGATCCGCCAATTTCTGAATACGGTGCGGAAGCAAGAATTATATTTTAGGTGATCAATGATACTCGTCTTTTCATCCTCGCTCGAGTCTCAAAGACACTTTCTTCTATTCTCTATGACTTTATCAATAATATTCCCTCGCGCCATACTGCTTTTCCGCGGCGAGATTTGAGCATTCTACAAAGTTACCCCGGGGCAGAGGGATCCACCCGTTTTTACATAGACTGGCCCCAATCGCAGAAGTCACAGGGAGCAAGAACAATGTCAAGATTCGCGGCCTTGATAGTTCATGTTTAAAAATTCCCATGCCCAAGGGCACAATCAAACACAAGCTCTGCAAGAAAAAGATGGACAGTTGCGAGCCTCGCTGTTGATAAACCATGCGCAGGCGTTCCTCCGAGTTGATCCCCCACATTCGTACAATGATTTTAGCGTAGATTTTGTTACGGGCTAGCCCCGCATGAGGTCCTGACCCGGCTAAAGGCTCTCTCCTTGTGAACAAACGCCTTGCAACGCAGACCGGAATGCGGCAGTTCCCAAGCCCTGCCTATAGATTTCCATCGAGCTGGCAATGTCACGACGCTTAAAGTACAATTTTGGCAAGCAGTCATTGGCATAGTTTTCAGCACCCAAACCACTGCTTGTCCTGGATAAAGCACCAGAAGCGCTACTTTTGGAGTTCCATTGGTCTAAAATGATCTCCATATCCAGGCCCCAGTCGCAAGGAGTACTGAAAATAAGCATCGCCGCAATAGGCTTCTCTTGTTCGGCATAAGGTCTGACCTGGCCGACAGCATTATGCACACTCGCGCTCATGTCAGGAACAGAGTATTTCATCTCTGCAGTCAGGTCAAAGGACAGGAGGACCTTGTTGAAGCCGAGTCCTTGCGCCTCTTGCCGAGTTTGGCCCATGCCGCCCAGTGCCAGGATCCACTGGTCCTTATATCGATTGACGAGTGTCGTGAAATCTTCGACAACCTCGGACCGATTTTCACACGTTGCAATAGCAGTTGGCATAGAACTGCAATCTGAAGCAACAAAAGTCGGGTGACTTAAGGACGGGTGGTAGGCAGAGGTAGGTGGGACTCCGTAAAAGGCTGTCATAAATGGGTCGAATTTGGCTTGGGGGAGCGCCTGCAGACTTTCAGGGCTTTGGAATATCTGGTCTGGACCAGCATATGATGATCGCCTTACATCCGAATGATATTGCCAATCAATACTCCTGTTGACGGTGGGTGATGATAAAACAGCAGAAGACGCGGTATTCCGCATATCGATTAAGGCAGCTGCATCTCCCTTCAGGCCATTGACGTGCGCTTCCAGAGTACTGGGAGGTATCGCGGGTGCCGTATCGCTGTTCTGTCTGTCATTTGAATCATCACGCCGCTGCAAGCATAGACAGTTAGACAGCAAGAGCGACTGCTGGATGGGCTCGACTCTTGTTGACCGCGGAGGTGACAGGCGTTCCATGAGATTCAAAATCTTGGTTTTGACATTTTGACTCTGCCCACAAAGTGGCTCGCCAGTACCATCTTTTTCCAACCCATAAAGCACAGAAGCAGGCATGCGGAAAGCGTAGCGGTTGATAGCTTGAACAAAATCCTCATGCAACCTCTTGTGCTGCTCTTTCTCCTCGGCATCAACGTAATAGGTGTCCTGATAGTAGCTGATCAGGGCCTCGATCGTTTTCGAGGTCAGATCGAATACGACCTCATCACATGGGATATCGACAAGAACAATAACTGCCTCGATATCGACGACTTGGTAGAAATATTCGGGGTTCGGTTCAGATTTTGAGTGTTCGCGAATCAGAGATGCCAGGGTCCAGATCGCGTTTGGGGACGACAAAGCTTTACTTAGGCACGTTTGATGATCAGAAACGCTATCAAGCGAATCATTGTCTTTGGTGCGCCTCAATAGTTGTGCAAGCCAAGGTTCGACCCTGGACCCGACAGTGACAGTAACAGAGGAAGGCTGCGGCGCAAAAGCCGCAGATTGAAGCAGTATTTGTGGTGACATAGTGGGCGAGTGACGAGAGGAAACAGCAAAGTGGAAGGGTAATACAGTCACGACGCAAAAGCATTTATAGACCAACTGTCTTTGGCTTTATCCGCCTTAGCGAATTACTAAAATTACACCAAGTATGCCTTAGAGGGTACATACGGCGCTCAACCCCTTTCCACTTTCCAGGAGGCCTCCCACTACTGTTCCTCTGGGTTGTGGGGTTCAGGCAAACAAACAGGCGCCTACAACATACATGGGTTCGGTACTGCAAACTCGGTAGCAGCTACGCTATATGGTTTTCATATCTGGTTCGCGCGACTCCACCTTACGAGGAAGATAGCCCCCGCCAGCACGCGGGAACAGAGCACTTATATTGTGACTTTCATGGCCGGTATAATCGGGGTTCGTCGTTATTACGCCTACCGGGACTCAGGCAGCTATCAACTTTGGGGGGTGCTTGGTCGGCACATGGTTATAGCCAGCCTGGACAAACACCTTTTCTGCCGCCCGTTGGCCACCTGCTGTCCCCTCCCAGTCAGCTTAGACAACACTCGCCAAGCCCATCTCAATGGGCTACAATGCCCGGTACGACCTCTAACGAAGGGGGGAAACGAAAGCTCGACAAAAAAAAGTACAGTGGGTCGCCAAAAATAACGCGAAATTTTTTTTCGAATCGCGTAACCCTCCACAACCCTCACCACCATACACCCAACGAAAATGCCGATTACGCCACGACGGCGTGATACCAAGCCAAAAGGCATACATTCTACGCCTCGTCGTCGATCCCGCATTTACGGCGCGTTTTCCGTAGGTGGAACGGCCAAAGGGATCGCCTTTAAAAAAGGAGTGTTGCCGTCGCATGTATACGGGGTTGTAAATCGCTATGCGCGCCAAAAGGATGGGGTTTCTCGACCTGGGAGAGGCCGGCCAAAAAAATTGAATCTATGGTATAAAAGGCGTATATTAGCCATAATTCGCTTCCGGCCTTTTATATCGATGGAAGATCTACGCCGAAAAGCCTGTTCCCACGTCTCAACAAGCACTTTAAGACGGTATCTCGAATCTTGGGGTATAAAACACCACCGGAAGGTCTGTTCCATGGATGTCCTCGCGCGAGCAACAAGCTAGAAAGTGAGGCCTACCTCTCCCTTTCAGCAAAGGCATAATAATACAATACAGTAAAGATGAGGAAATTTTGACCAATCATACAATACTATGGGATGCTTGTGCCAACAAGCGCCACATCCCACCCTGGGTGAAGAAGGCAACTAAGATATTTTTTTCATCTGTATGTCCTACGCTCGTGTTCAGTATTTTGAAAACACCGCTTTGCCCTGCTCCATCTCCGTGTGGCAAGCTTCAAATATTGGACAGCATGAGGGTGTCAGGCCGGGAAATGCGACTATCTGAACTGATCAGATCCTTTATCCACATATATCATTTCTCAAGACCACGTATTTCAGCAAAACATTCTCAGCAATATCCTCAGCAATATCACCACATACTACTTCTTTACATCAGCCATGAAGTGTGCCCAGATAGACCTAAACCCGCCTCGGCAGCGGTGTGACTCCCCAAAAAAAGGCCCTAGATACTCGACTGTGAAGTACAAGTCAGTCAAACGGAAATCCAAAATGTAGTCCTCGATCACCTCACCTCGCAGCAAGGGGGCTTAATAATACCATTTCTGCACCTGTGATTGGACATCTGCGGTCTGCAATCAGTCGCATCTCACCGAGCCTGTATACCCTCGCTTAAACGCGTCGCAGCTGCAATGGTAGGGCTCAGCACCCACCGACTTCCTTTTTGAGAACCATCCATGACCGCTGAAGGATCGCTGAGACAAACACGCTTCGTCAACTCTCGTCAATTTGTGAGAGTTAATAGATAATTTACACATTTCCTTAGCTACCCACGCTGACTTCCTTCTGGCCACCGGAATGTTACCTCGGCCATCCGGGTCGGATAATCGTAGTCACTGCACATTAAAGTCAACTCATCACCGGGGTTCACGAACAGCCCGCCGAGCAAACATGGGCATTGATTGACCTGGTTGGTCCACGGAACATGCATCCGGCCCGGATATAGATATACAATTTAGGTGTGTAAGGACAGGGATTTCGGAATTGCAGTCAGCCCAGAAACACCCCGTTTAGCTTATGGTAGCGGTGCCCCCTCTGGCCAACCTGCGACGGCTTATGACAAACGGGTCCATCAATGAAAAGGCAAATAACTTTCGTAAGCAGACGCACAAGATGAGGGCCTGGGCCAATGCATGTAACGAGCCAATAAGCCTGGGCATGGTTAACGTCTTTACCCGACTGTATTGGATCGACTGGCACGTGCGCCTTACCGCCAGCGATAGCTTACCGCTGCAAGTGTTCCTAACAACCTGGACAGCGTCCGCGAAGGTTATTAGAGACGATAGGACATTGCTTGAGTTTATCCCTTCATAAAGTTGATATTTTCCTTCCGGTCTCCGGTAGAAATTACTCATCAGTATCATCTCAACATGACATCCTGGACGGCCTTACACAGCGCGAGTAAAGTTTTTGTGACTTGGGAAGGTGGCTCATGATGGCTTGATTGTAAGTAGGGCATACTGGCGAACTACCAAACGATGGTAGTAATTCGATAACGTAAAGCTTCTAACAAGTAACTATAGTACACATGCGCCCATGGGCACTGCTCCGGTACAAGCCGAAATCATGGCATCAAACGCGAGATTCAGTGTGTTGTCATAATCAACCCTAAACTGCAAAATTGCGCGGCAAGATGAAACGTTATCAGGCTCAACCAGATAGAAACAGTCCGACAATGACAGAATTGACATTGTCTCCGAATCCGCGTATTTTGCTATGGTGGGCAAAAGCTGGGCTCCATCAAAACGATCGACGGATCTGCTCAAGAAAAGTCTTAATATCGAATGGCTGTTATGTATCATTGCCGTCATGAGTGGCGAGCGTCCGTTGGCTGCAAGGTAGCCTAGATTGGCCCCTTGTTCGAGTAATATTCTCGCACAGTCGATATTTTGCGAAATGGCTGCTGAATGCAATGCCGTTAAGCCCTCGGGATTGGGCGCATCAATATCAGCGCCAAATTCAAGAAGTAAACTGACCATCCCGGGCAAACTGTTCAAACATGCCGAGGTGAGGGGGCTACCTCGCAATAAACCTTCTGGTATCTTTGGATCAGGGCATGCCCCAGCCTCAAGGACAATGCGAAGGGCTTCGACACTATAGCTATCGACTGCATGCAGGATTGTAGTACGGCCAGTGATGTCCATCGAATTTGCGTCGGAGCCGAAAGTTATCAAACGCCTCATTTGATCCAGTTGGGCTCGAGCTGTGGCCCAGTCGAGCGCGGTGCGGCCTTGTGCATCTATATCGAAGACCGCGCTTGGGTGCTCGTCAAGTTCGCTTTCAAGTGACCTCGATGACAGATCCAGGACGATGCGGTGGATCTGAGGAAAGTCTTGCTCTTCCAACCAATCTCTGTCTTGACGTTGAACGCAACAAAGCGCCTGCTCGTGGGATTTGGTGTACATCTTGCGGAGTTTGAAATAGCCCACAATTTCGTACGACCTATTGCGATATTCCATCTGCGATTAGCCTTGTTCATGCAAGGTGGAGGAAAGAGTTGCATTCTGACTTACTCATTGTCCACGTAGGCCCCTTGATCGACTAAAAATCGAACAATCTCATAGTTGTGCATTCCACTGTGGCCACCATATAGCGCCCACTTGAAATAATGTTAGCCACTTATCATATCACCATATTATGGCTTTTGATGAAGAAGAGCGTGGTTGTAACTTACTCTTAACAGACTAAACCCACGAGAATGGCTCTCGTCCCTTGGGGATGCAAGACCTAGAGAAAACAAGCGCTGCAGACCCCCAATGTCTCCTTTGACACAAAACTGAATTGATTCGGCGGTATCCGAAATCTTTCTTGGCAGTACAAGTTGAAGTTGAGGCCGTGGAAAACTCGGCTGCTTCGATGCCAGAGCCTGGCAAACGGGAATTAGGTTACATTTATTCGCTTTGCACACGTCGCAAGTCCCGCCCGTGATGGTGACCAAGTGAAACAAAGTGTCTTGTGACAGTTTTGAAAGCTCCTCTGGGCTAAAACTAGCCCAGAGATATGCGCGACGTTGGAGAACGCAGTCTCGGAATGCCCGGCCGACCTTTGCCATTTGTTGTGCACGTGGATCTTTCTTGAGAATGTTGCAAAGTTGTTCAATCTCTTTGTTTGTCGATCGTTCATAATTTCTGAATGTGGCAAGGCCGCTGCTGCCGAAAGGCATGAACGGCAAAAAATCCTTGATCATGAGAAGCCTGCGTGTCTGTGTCAACCAAGACCTGAGAGAGGCCGGTGTTCGCTGTGAGGGAAGATGTGGAGATATTCGATCAATGATGGCTTTTGGTACCAAGGGGTCCGGAGCCTTCTCATCCAATTTGAGCATACTCCTGGCTTCGGCATTGATAAGTTCCACGCCGTGGGTCCTCAGAATGAGGCCCACTAGCTTGCTAAACGCAGACTTCTCCTCCCAATCTTTCGCAAGGTTTAGAATCTCGCAAATTTGCTTTGTACGATCCCCATGCTCATCGAAAGCTTCTGGAAAAGCAGGTGCGCTTCTTGCGAAAGTAAGTATGTGGCGCTTGAGGCGCTCGGCCCCTCCAGGGCCAAGTAACTGTTTTGCCAAGATTCTAGGTGACGGGGCATGCTTATCCTTCCGCTTTGGTAGCGGTCCAGCCAACGCGATACCATCGTCTTCCTCTTCTGGGCTGCAGCTAGATGACGCATGCTCGCTTGCAACGCGCTTTGAGAAAGGTCGGTCGATGTTTATTCGTCTGTCAATTTTGGATTTATTTGACAAATTTATTAAATCGATGTCTTTTTTGCAAACGAGGCTGTCAAAATCAGCAGTTAACTGCATGAAACATTGTTCGTCGCCTTTTTTTGCTTGACTAGATTGCTTGGTCGAAACAATGGGTTGAAGAGCGCTCGTCATTTGGTGAAGAAGAGATTCGACAGCTTGACCGGTATTTTCAGACTTGCGACCGTTGTCTGACTGCAACAAGGGTAGATTGCACGTGGCCAGGATCCCAGGGTGCTTACCCTGCATAGTCGCGACAGTCGGCTCGAGGAAAGATGAGGGCTGCAAAGAATCCCCGACTGCAGTAGTGGTTTTGTGGCGGAGCGGTTGTGGTTTTGTTGCTGTGTTTTCCGTGCTTCTTCAAGATTCCAACAGTTGTCGCAGGAAAAACAAGCGAACGGAGATCTCGTCTCTTACAGACTGGTCTTTTTTAAAATAGCATCGCACAGCCTCGACGCAGCGAAAAGCACAGGTGTTACCGGCATAATTCCCAAGCTGTTGTAGTTAGCAACCTGTTTAATCAAATCTCCAGAATAGGTTAACTTGCTCACCTTGCACCTGTCCTCTGCAAGGCTAATACCTAGCGCTTTTTCATATTCAACTCTTGAACTTCGGTGCATCTCTTCAGTCATCCCCCAAGATGTGAATTTTTTGTTCTCCATATCGACAATTGCAACCACAAAGTGATTTTTTTCGCTTTCCACCCTTGTAAGCTGATCGATTTCGTTGACATAATAGGGAATGACACAGCCGGCACATGTTTCTTTCAATTTATGAATTCTTCGGGGAGGAATGCCAATGGCATATGGAGCCGGTAGAATTTTACATAAAAGCTCGTTCAGAATCCCTGCAGTCACAGGCTGCCCGGGTCGAAATTGGTCTAACTTCTTCTCAGGCCATATGTTTATGCCGAATTGAACCAAGTTCTCAAGGTCGTCTGAGTCGGACTCAGCAAGATTTGGCAAAGCGGCTTAAGCGTTTGGATATTCCAGAGGCAGCGACTCAATGTTAATTGGTGGTGATCCGACCTGCTCCATTTTGATGCTGGAATTATCCTGGTCCCATTCCTGGTACTGCCCCTTAGTTAGGGGTGTGTGATGACAGCTTTCGTCATTTTTAGCTGTTTGAGCTGGGGTATCGACCATGATGGCATCGAAATCGAAGGGTAATACTATGACTTTATCAGTTCTCATGTCTGCTTGATGGTATGTGCTTACTCACATTGCTTTTGCTGAGGCTTATCAATCGCAAAGAGGCATCCCATATCTTCGTCTTGTCTACTTAGCATAGAAGTGGCTGTAGTGACGAAAACATCGATACTGTTCGAAACATCAGACCAGAATGGCGCTTCGAGATGGGCCTCACTGCTGAACCCGTACTGCTTGATCGATCGTTCGATCGTCCGCTTTAACTGCTCAACAAGTTCTCTAAGCTGTTTTGGCACCGCCTCGAATTGTTCTTTCGTCTTTTGATCATTCCTGCGAGTTCTTGCATTGTCGCGATTGTTCTTTAGGCTTGAGAGAAACTCCAACACTCCCGGAGGTGCGCCGGCCAAATCTTCCTCGTAAACAACATAAAAGCCTCCGCTCACTAATTCGGGTGGTGGTGGCGTCATCGTGTTTGCAAAGCGACAAATCGGTCAGGGAATGCAAACTTGAAGTTACGGTAACAATTGAAATGTGAAGATGCTTAGGTAGCTAGATATCCCAGCGGCTAATTTTTCTGGCACATCCCCGCAGCCTCCCAATGTAATGGTGCACGGGCCACTTGTTGACCTCGGTCAACAAGTGGCCCGTGCACGGTTGATTACCACATCCTGTTACGTTGTTAGCCCATTTTGCGCAGAATTTATTGGATTGACGATACGGAGAATTTATTTCAACTGGGCACATAGAATTTCTAGACAGAATTGGATACTTATATCATGCATGCATGGCGACGAGATTGATTCTTAAAAAAGACACTTAATTGAGCGAGTAACTAGCCAGAATGCCAGCAGAAACCTCATTAATAGTCCTCGAGTTTGTAAACCTCGTATGAAGGCTCCTCGTAAGGATGGGCACTAGCTATGTGAGTATAACCTGTCCGGTAGAAATGTAACTTGCGAACGGCATACTTACATCTTCAGCGCTTCAACGGCTGCTTTGATGATTTCTTCACCAATACACACCGTTTCGACCCTTGCCTCTTCCACATTCTCAAGGTTTCCCACTCGGCCGATGTGAGGGTTGGCGGCGTCACCGGGTCGGAATTGGCCTGTCCCAACGACCGTAAAACAGCACTCGGAATATTCTTTGTATTTTCCTGCTCCTGCCTGGAATATAGCCTGCTTGCACGCATCGACCGAGCACAACGGAGCGCGGAAGACGAGCCTGAAACGCGTAGTTGCCATGTTGAAGCCTGCACAAAAACTAAAGGAAACTGGTCGATATTAGGGATTAGCGCATCGGCTATTGACTATTCCAAGTAGGAACTAACCTGATGTTTTCGATTTTTCTTTGGCAAGCGACTAACTGTTTTTTTCTTCTTCCTTTAACTGTTATGGCACGACCACCTTGAGCCGAAGTCATTGATGCGCGGGTTTTGATTAGCCAGTTGGTTCGCGTGCACGGATGAAACACGAGAGTGGTGATTGAGGGTTAGAGAGGGCAATTAATCCCGCAATCAACTAAATTTGAAATCAATCGAGGGAACCGGAAGTTAGGGTTAGGTTGTGGTCAAATCGGAATGTTATATTAGAAGGTCTTACGACACAGTTAAAATACCCAAAATTCGGCAGAGGATTATTGGGCCAGCATTGATTACGATATTTCGAGCGTGGCTCATGGCGGATTGGAACACTTCTGGAAGCCGAAAGATGCAGGGTGATTTAGACCTTGGAACGAGGATTCCATTGGCATGCCTCCTGGGCTGTCGGTGTTGGTTGCAAAACGCCCCTGTCGCAAATTGTCACGACCCACTCCTGGAAATCCTTGTTTTGCTGCACGGAATGCGCCTCCGATGGCTCCTTCTATCTTATAAGTCATCTGCCCATGTTCTAGTTGACATTGTCCCGAATTGGGTGCGCTTCAAAAAAGCCGGTGAGTAAACTAAAGAACAACAGTGAGGGCAGGGGTGGGCATACACTCGTTTCGGGCGACTTCTTGCCAAGCGAGACACGCCAGTTGTGGTGCATCGAAAGGAAGTTGTTTTTGACGCATTGGGCACAAGCCCAATACAGACTTTTCTTTCTAGCATGCTAGATGCCACGACCAGAAGCCCGAAAATTACATGATGGGGAAGACTAGTCACTATCACGTATTTCAGCCCCGCCAGGTTTTTGCAGAGCCGTTGGAGATTGCACTCGGCCAAGCCCATTATGAACCCCGCACCTTCCCCATATCACCCTTTGCAGCCTGGAAGGTACTGCGATCAATCGCTAACGCGCTTATCTGCCGGTGTTTCTGCCCGCCACTCCTTTGCCGCCGTTGCCGGTTTGCTTCACGGCATCTGTCCGCATTGCCACGGGGCAGTGGGTGCCATATTAAATCGCTCCAGGAACGAGTTTGGGTTTCACTTTCAGTCGTTGGAGCTTTGTTTCCGACGCGAGACAGACGACGGCTGCACAGAAGCATGGGTCAAACAGGGCCTGGCCGACCGCAAAATTTGGTGTCATCTTGCGGCCAAGTTGCAAAAAGCGATGGGATTTAAGTCTTTTGTGGGGCAGAAGGCGGTTATATTGGCTAGCACTGAAAGCGACGGTAGAAGGTATGGAGGCCGACCGAGAAGAGGGGTTGACGATGCGAGCAGAATGCTTTGTTCCATATGCAGTCGTATATGGATGGATCATGGGAGGGTTTTGTAATGTCGCAACATGTCACATGGACTCCCACGATTGACATCAGTCTGTCTAAAATAGCGTCCACAATCACAGCGTTGCAAAAGCACTTTGATGAGTTAGAATTCTATAACTCTGACCTGAAGCCTTTCCGGTATTTAATCCAGTTTTTGTCTAGGATATCGCTAGGCAAAAGGCGCACCATATTAGGCCCGATAGTTGGGTGAGACCTTTTTCCTCGATATAGGGCAAAACGTGGGTCGGGCAGTTTTGACTTCAACTCTCATGGTTTTAAAAGGTGAACACTGGCATATCGCGGAATGGAGCTGCTGATGAAGAACTCATATCGATAAAGATCCAGTAGAGTTCCGAATACTTGTAATCGTATTCGGCATATTCGCGTCGTTAAGCATCAGCGTTCCGCAATACCAGCTGGCCAGCAACATATTAAAGCTTTTGACAGTGACGTATCCTATCACTGCCTAGGTTTACTGTTGAAACCAAAAAAATTCACGGTCAAAATTACGTGATTACGATCTGAGGCACATCGCAAGCGTGAACGAGGAATGATGTCGAGGTGTAACAGTTTTAGCCCTCATCAGGACGTTCGTAGCCAGGTCGTAATCCAGAAGCGCACATAGATTCGTTACGACGATTTGGTGACCCGATTCGAGCCAGCGGCGCGCGCCCTTGGCGACGGCCAAATCGAGGCTTGAAAGGTACTCCTTACGCGCCTTTTCGAACTCGTTGGTATCGGCATGACCTTTTGGCATGTTTCTGTAACCCAAAACAGGTTTTAATGAAATACAAATAACAGAAGAAAACAGAAAAACAGGGGGAAAGCTAATGATGGTCCAAAGCCTTTTCTTCGTCGAGAGGTGTTAGCAGAGGGGATATGAAGTTCCACTTTCACACTGAAGCAAATCTACTTAACGGCGTCGGACTCCTGGTGACCTAATCTAGGCCGCCAGCGCTGTTACTTGGAACTGGTGTTGTTTCAAAATCCGGGTTGTGGGAGTTTGTGGTGCGCCTGGTTGCCTCGTTTTTTCTACGAACTGCAGTGCAGATTTTTGGCGAACCATTTGCGCTCAATGTTTTGAGGCTTAGAATGAAGCGGCTTTTCCATTAACAAATCGTGCACATGAATAGTGGTGGACTAACGTTGCGTACCCCTTAACCGCACCCCCCTAACAACCGCACCCTAAAAATAACAACATTTCTATTTTTGCTCTCGAACTTCTATTATAAATATCTCCACGAATACTTTACTTATTGCATTGCTTCTTTGAAATTCTTTTTCATTCGTTTTCAAAATGAAAAGATATACTGAAAACCAGCTTCTTTCCGCTATTAAAGACGTTAAAAATGATGGATCAGTTACAAACTCTTCGAGGTCGTCTTAACGGTGCCCAATCTAAAAAACAAACANTATAATCGAATGCATATCGGCTACGGGGGTTACCATACCTCCCCTCGTTATATTTAAAGGAAAAAAGGTGCAACAACAATGGTTTCCGACAGATTTAAGCCCTTTTGATAACTGGCAATTTCATACAACCGAGAAGGGCTGGACAAATAACGAAACAGCTATCGAATGGCTAAAAAGGGGTTTATTCCGCATACCCGACCTATTACCCCCGAACGGCGTTTATTAATACTCGACGGCCACGGATCACACGTTACGGACGGATTTATGCTTCTTTGCCTCCAAAACAACATTCAACTTCATATTTACCCCCTTATTCTTCGCACGTTCTTCAACCATTGGACTTATCCGTTTTTGGGCCGTTAAAAGAAGCTTATCGACGTCAACTTGGATTTATAAGCCAGTTTTGCAATTCAACGGTTATTGGGAAAAGGAATTTTCTACTTTGTTATCGAAAAGCTCGATCTAAAGCATTTTCAGCAAAAGTTATCCAATCTGGGTGGCGTACTTCGGGGTTATGGCCGGTTAACTTCGCTAAACCGCTTTTAAGTCCTTTTATTGGAAAACAGTAACGCAAACGTCGATAACGCCCAAAATAACGGTTTGCCTAAAGATAAAACACCGGAAATAACATCCGAAAAAATAAATAACCGGTCTTTGGTTATTTGGAAAACGCCTATTAGAACCCGAGATATTCGACTTCAGCTGCAAAAGTTTTCCCGGTCTGTCACGGGGCTAGCCCGAAGCTCTGGGATCCGGGCCTGGAAGCCCGGACGTTAGCCACGCCGGACCCCGGCGACAGGAAACCCAGCCGCATCCTCAGCCGCACGAGATCCGGGCCTCAGCTCACGAGGGAGAACCAATCGCATTCCTACTTATATAGAAGCCGGGCTCAGCCGCACGGGATGCGATGACCCGACGTTTCATTCATTTCTAAAAAGCAACAAGGTATACGAGGAATTCACGTGTATATAGAAGGAGGGGATTCCTTAGGAGGGAGAAGGGAATCCCTTTGTTAGTCATAGGTTATAAACTCTTAGCCCAAGTTCTACCTCCTGAGCACTCATAGGTAGACCCTTAACACGGTCTAACAAAAGCAACGCTACTTCACGGCTTTTATTTGCAAAAGTCCAAAAAAGCTTCGAAACAAAAGATACCCTTCTAGCTAGCGCCCAGCAAAAAATTAGTTTGCTGGAAGCACAGTTGGAGGCAATACGACCGGTTAAAAGGAAAAGGGTAGTTCCGGATCCAAACGAGCTTTTGGTTAGCAAAAAGAACGTTATTGAATTATAAGAAAATGATAGAGAGGTTTTGGAAGTTTTGAGTGATGGAAAAGAGGTTCATGAACCGGAAGAGCCTGAAAACGATTGTATTTTTGTGCGTTGATGGTTTTATATTTAAATCTGTTTTTAAAAGAATGAATCTACATGTTAAAATCTTATGGGTGCGGTTGTTAGGGGGGTGCGGTTAGGGGGTACGCAACGTTAGTGAACTATTGATTAAGATCGCTGTATTGTGTGCATTAAGCCCAAGCTCATCGGTCGTCTGTTAATGTTTCCCAGCATATAAACAGCCATTAACTTGACGCAGCCGGATAAAGGAGCAAGCCTACCTTGCCACCGTATGCAAAAGGTCGAGCATTTAAGCCTCACTGTCCCACGCTTATGTAGACTTCGTCGAATATGATGCGCTTGATTCGATGGGCTTATGCGCCCTTCGTTTCTGCGTTATACGGCGAAAGCAGCATGATCTGGAGTGGCATAACTGTGACTGATTGATTGACTAACTCCTTAATCCTTCTAAGCTACCTCACATTGAAAAGTCGATGAAACCAGTCGCGCAGTTGAACATCCACCCATCGTACAAGTACCCGCAATGATGCAAGTAGCTTGTATATTTCCTTCAACGACCTGGTGTTTCCAAGGTCGATTGGGCCATACATTTGGTAGTTGTCTCCCTCGTCGCAAAAAAAATAAACTTCCCAAAAATGGCCGGTGATGAGGACAATGGGTAAAGCCTTGACCATGGGCGGCGCTACATGATCCTCGGGCTTGTGGCATGAATCGGTGCAGAGGCTCGGCAACTGGGACCATCTGTAGAGCAATGAAGCACTCCAGTTTCCGAGCTGGAGTCTTCCCTGGTTCGACAAAGTTTGTGATACTTTGGTTTCGATACTGATGCCGATAGGCTTCTCCAAAAAATCGTCCACAGATGTGTGATTGACCATTCTGGTGTGCTTTCGAATTGCATGCCCCAATTCAATGTCTGAATCATCAATGATGAGGAGATAGTCCACCGTTTTGCTGCCATTCGAGGCATCGTCCGCCGCAATCCCGCTTCGCCATTCAAGCTGGATGCCTGCTGTTGTGGCCCCTACCGCTGTAATGCCGCTATATGGGGCCGCTGCACGCCTCAAGATTCGTGCATGAACATCAGAGTTCCAGGTAGCTTCATGGCCAAGGTACCTTGCACACCTCTCCGCAGTTTTTTGTATGGCTTGCAAGTCGTCCAGTTCAATCGCCGCGTCCAGTTTTTTCTTGTCATCCTGCTGCTCGAAATCAGGATCTGGGATAAATCTGTCATCTAAAGTGTTCCTTGGGAACACATCCGGCCTCTCTCTGGAATTGTTTGAGCCCAATCAGACGCAAGAGCTATCAGTAATCTGCAGGCGAGGACGCCGTACAGGTGGTGTGGTTGCATGGGGCGTCACCGTTGTAACTTCAATATAGACTTTTCTTTACCCTTCTCGACTAAAACAAGCTGCGGGAATCAAATTGAACCAAGCTACATAGCTGCTAGATCATCTTGATTCATTCCACTTCAGCGTCAAATAGCAGTGCAACACACTCTGCCATAGCAGGGAAAGTCTCGCGTGCACTGGCTGAGTTTACGCGCAGGAGCTCGAGGTATGGGGGTCGGAAAGAGTCGATGTATGTCGCCGTTGTACAGGTTCTCAGGGGCTCATTTTGGCGGGACACTCAGTATAATTTTCAGAAAGGCTAGCAAAGCAAAGCTTAGTTAAACTATAAAATGCTCAACGTCGAGATTGCACCTGACTTATTCCCGTCTTTCTTTGCTGTTCTTTCTCGCAACTCGCCCAGCATGCCACCAAATACACAGCTTCAATCTGTGGCGGCTTTTACGCCGCAGCCTTCCTCCATGACTGTCGTTCTCGGGTCCAGGATCGAACCGTGGCTCACAGAATCATTGAGACGCATCAAACCCAATGAGCCGCTCAATAGCGTTGCTGAGCATCAAACATGCCTTAGCAAAGTTTTGTCATCGCCGAACACCATCTGGATCCTGGCATCCCTGATGCGAAAAAGCTCAAATTCCGAATCGGATCCCGAGTTTTATCTTGTTGATATCGAGGCAAATGTTGTTCTTGTCGATATCCCATGCGATGAGGTTGTGTTCAAGCTGACTTCGAACACAACAGACGCCCTGATCAAGTACTATCAGGACGTCTATTGTGTTGACGCCGAGGAGAAAGACCAACACAAGAGGCTGCTTGAGGATTTTATCGAAGCTATCAACCGTTAAACTTTACGCATGCCTGCTGTTGTGCTTGATGGGTTGGAAGAGGATGGTGCTGGCGAGCCACTTTGTGGGCAAAGCCGAAATGTCAAAACCAGGATTGTGAATCTTATGGAACGCCTGTCACCCTCGCCCTTTAAAGAGGTCGAGCCCATTTCGGAATCGCCCTCACTCTCCACAGCCGCATCTTCTGCTGATTTATATCCCAAGCCTCCCATTAACAAGGTGGTCGGGTGGCAACCTGATTTGGATCCAACTCAAGCCCTCTCCCCATCCCAAGTCAATTGCGACCCTTTTTCGATATCATTCTACGGAGTCCCACCAATCTCTGCCTTCCCACCAATACCAAGTCAGCCGGCTTCTACTGCTTCTAACTTCGGTCATATTCCTGCTGCTCCGGAATACGAATCAGCTCCAGATTCAACGCATTTGGATCCGACGCCAAGAGGAGTAAGCGAATCTCCTCATCATTCTCGTCTGTTTGCAGCTCCGACATGCAATCCGGGAGGCCAACCTTGGCTAGCAGATCGGTTTGCTGAGTCTACTCGCCATGATGGCTTTGTCAGAGACAGATTTGCAGGAGATCATCACATATCCGGTCGCCAATCGGGCATTTCCGTTCACAGTCATAGCGAGAGCTTCAACAACAGCCATACTAGCAGCGGCATTGACGGCTTCTCCAGTAGAGGGATCCCTAGAGCCATTGGGAATCAGAGGACCTCGGTGTACATGCAGCGGACGTCGCCTGGGTACTCTGAGCAAAGATCTCAAATGAGCGAGCAAGTTTTATCTTTTATTTTATTCCTCTCCCACATGACATTTATCTGACTCCGTCTACACAGGCTATCCAAGCTCTTTAAGAAAGCTCAAGACATGGAACGGCGCCTTGCCAACCTCGAAGCATCAACTTCATATACCCGACACAAGCCGAACTGTCGACAGGATTGTGGCTGTCCCTGACAGGCCGAATGGGCTGCTTTAAAATCGCGAATTGTCCATCTTGAGACGAAGCTCGGAATAAAAACAGGAACTTGCAGCAGAACTCAACGGGAAATGGACGTGGCCAGCAGGGCGAGTAGTAGCCCAAAGAATCATCGCAATCCTGGCACTGTGGGAGTTGCAAGAGGCAGGAGCCGATGGTACCCGAGATCATAGCCATCAGACTCTGTTTAATACCACTTTTTAAGCACTTTATCGCGCCCAGATTATCAAGTAACAACTGGTTATACATCAGGTCCGCAAAGGCCGCTGCCGCGGCATACATAGACCTGTCGGGAGTAACCTCTCGGCCTTTGAGATGAGCCGAGCTACGACCGCTCTCGCCGTTTCTTGGTGCGCTAAGCCAATAGTAACTTTGGAGCATATTTCTTTCCTCACAGATAAATATTCCCGTGGTACGGGAATTTTCAGGCACGACCAGAATAGGAAATTGAGTCGAAATATGTTTGCAGGCCCTGACTGCGAGCGGGCTCTTTTACTGCAGTTGTCGCCTTGCTCATATTTATAGAAAACGGGTAGACTTTAGGGCTTCGCCACAACATCCGTCACGCCACATTCTGCGGAACTAGTAATAGAGGTAGCCGTTATAAGGTTATCCACCGCAGCTTGCGAAGGCACTAAAATGAGGCAACTGCCCTCTGTTCACATACATCCGTCGGTGCTGGATGCTTCCTCATCGTCAACATCCACTACTGCGGCGCCTTCCTCGCTTCTCTTTTACTTTCCATGGCACTGAGGCAGAAGGTTGTTCGGCCTGATGTAAAATTATGAACCGCCCTTAAACGACAAACCGCCCATTTCGAATCCATTAACGTTGCGTACCCCACCCCTCCCACCCCCAAACTAACTGGCCATTACAAAAATCGAATATCAAAAAACGTTGTTTTCAATCCGATTTAAATATAAGAGCTAATTTTCGTAACCCATTAGGTCTTTTGTTCTTGGTTTTCCTTTTGCATCTCCAAGTATGTTCTAATTAATGTGTCTACCCAGTCCTTAAAATCTCTGGATCTCTCCATGTCCCATCAAAGAGCAGCTTCGCTACGCTAGGATATCTTATGATCACAATTTCTGCAAAACTCGAGGATTGGAGAGGCCTGCCTTTAGCGGCTGCCTGGTCAAAAGAATACGAAAAGCGGGGGTGGGCCTTACAGCCATTCCGGGCCCGACCTCTAGCTGACTAGGACGGGAGCGCCGGGCTTTTTGCATTACTTGATACACTCCTCGGAATCTTTTAGAGATCCGCGCAACTGTAGACCCCTAACGATTAAGCACCAAATTAAACGAAGGTATCATCGCTGCTGGCCAAACCGCGCAATCGACTCGGTGACAAACGGTCGTCCCGGATGAGAAGCACCAGAAGGCGTGGTCATGATGTTGGGATCCAACGACAAGGGCAGAGTGGAAGCTGAACTCCTTTGAGACCTTATGGGTGGCGAGGCCATGTGGGTCGTTACAGGCGATTGTTGGCCATCGACGCTGCCGCGGCGCCATTGAATGTGGAAGGGCTGCTTAGGGGCGTAGTTGTCGAGTAGTGGATCGTAAGGGTATGCCGGCCTTTCCGGAATCAGGTCCGACATGGCCCGCCTGAGCGCCGGGAGCGGGTTCATGTTTTCAAAAATGGGAGAAGCACTGCTTGTCGCCGTTGGAGGCGCCTCGGGTGATGCAGACAGGGGCGATTTGGCTGTCGTGGCCGACGAGACGGGCCTGAGGATCGTGTTAACGGATGGCAAGGGTGTAAAGGTAGCCCCTATGGGTTGGGCAGCATGAACCTGGGCAGTGGATCGCCCAACGAGACCTCCGGATGGTCGCCTTCCGCTTCTGTCAATCGTGAATGGTCTTAAGGGTCGTCTGCCTGCCGCAGCAGGTCTGGGATCAGACCTAGACCTTGACGACTCTCGATCCTTCTTAGATGCTTGTTCGCTTGGCTCCTTCTGGGCCTGCTTGTCCGTTTTCTGATCCTGGTCTGACTTCTTCTGCTCATCTGCCCACTTGAGCTCTTTGAACTGCGAGCGCATAACCGATTGAACCTCGGGTATGGGCTCCAGTGGGCTGATGGGACTCCGCTCAGCAGAACGGATTAAGGAGCCACTGCTTTGACTAGTGCTGCTCCTGGCGTCGGCTGGGAAGTAATCGACGGTAGAACGACCCGATCTTGATGGCTCCATGGGCAAGTCGGCCGTTGAAGCCGCCTTCTTTGAATTTGGATGAGTGGGGGCTGTCTGCAGCGGTGGAAGGTCTCCAGTCGGTTGGAGTTGCTGCTCTCTTTGGCCTCTGCTCGTCGCTGCAGCCCCGGGAACCTGTCGCGGTCTTGGGTCTGGGCAGCGACTCGCGAAGCCTCTCGAAAAGCCTGATGCCTGTGGCCAAGCCCAACCTTCGCGAAGAGGACGACGGTATAGATCTGCAGGGAGAGGCCCCATCTCTTTCAGCCGAAAACCTGTCGGCAAACCATTACGTGTTAGTTGAGAACCAGTCCTAAACCATAATTGGTTGGGCTCCTCCTTTGAAATGAATCTCTAGGAAAGAACGAAAGAAAAGAAAAGAGCAACCAAATAAATGCAAAAATGACGCAGGTGTGTCGAACCTCAGTGCCGCCCGCTCGCACGCCAGGTAGAGCTCGTCAACACTGCCAGACGAAACCGAACCGCGCGCTCGACTTTTACAGCGGAAGGGAGTAAGAATCTCCCCAAATTGGTCGAACTGACCTTCTGTGACCCTTCGCAGGTAGGACTTTGCGGGTGATGGAGGTGCCTTGCGAGGCTGCTCACCCCATTCTGGGGCCAGCTCAAAAAGCGGCTTGGGCATTTCATCCGTAACTATGGTGGGGGATCGTGTCATAGCCTCAAAACGCAGAGAGGAGCGGAGCTCTCGGTCCGACAAGGATCGCTTCGGCGAATATTCAAAACCAACAACCCTTAGCAGCGGTTTACCCACATGGTATTCCACAGAGTGCGACTTCGACGTCTGTCGAGAATTGGGACCACTGGATCCTGGCCTCGACCTTACTGGAAGGATTCGAGATGCGGGAGGGTATGTTTCATTTGCATCGTCATCATCGATCGCGTTCTTGGGAAGCTGACTGAGTGATAGCCTGGGGAAGTCTCGAGGGTCGAGAGACGGTGGCGAAGGGTCGCTCTTGTTTTTCAGGATCGACCTCTTAGGCGACGACCTTTTCGAAGACGGTGGCAGTTGTATGCGGGCCTTTGACTTTTTGGTTCTGGCAGATCGCCTGTTCTTTTGAAGGGCGCGGACGGGAACCGAAATTTGACGTTTATCGCAGGCAGTGATTGTGCAGGATGAAGCCGAGGTACCAGCATCTGAGGCTGGCGATGCGACTGGTGAGGTTCCAAGCGAGTGGGCACTATTTTCCGAGTGATTTGTACTGATGCTGGGGAGCATCTGTGCGATGTTTGTTAGTCAAAGGTTGTGGGAATGTAATAGTCTCAAGTCTATGCATACCTTGGCTGTGTTATGCTGCTGTTGGGGGCAGCCACAGTTGACTGGTTAAAGATATCCTGCCAAACCTTGGCTTGCGCACCAGGGGCTCTTTTCTTGTGCTTTATACCAAGAGTTGTTTTCTCTTCGAGTGTGAATCACTGATTAGGCTAACATCAGCTACTGACACGACAAGGCATGCTGAATAGAAATAGTAGAAGCGTGAGAACAATGGACAAGATTTGCTTCCTGGATTCGAGCGCTATTTGTAAGACCATTACCTTGTAGGGGGCACCAGATAGGGAATTGAGATTGATGGGATAAGTGGAACCCAATTACGATCCTTGTTAGAGCAAGATATGATACGTTTGGCGAGCGTAGTACTACATTCTCAACTGACCACGCCGGACAAGCCCGCACGAAGCCTGAAATCAACCAGGGAAGCGGATCATTTGGGCCCTGCAACGCACGAGGTATACAGTCGGACAGTAAAAATTGTACTCGACTGCAACGCGAAATCTCGTTGCGAACTTCCTCGACGTCTGAGATATGCGTCAAGCAATGTGACCGCATCTCAAAATAATTATCATCCATGGATCGACGTGCATCTGGACACTCCCAGAGAGTTGGTCGTACATGAGGAAAACCACGGCCATCAGATCCACCTCCGAGTGGTCATCTTCTCAGCGCTGCCACCTAGGACTCAGCTACTCTCCCTTCGTGTTTGTGTTCTAGACTACCTAATTCTAGTAAAGACCTCCAGCCTCGAAAGTGTTCGTTTGGGCTTGACCAATTTTATCCGTTCAGCTAATATACATAATGATCCCCAGGTCCTGCTAATTCTGGTTGTGGCGAGGCAGCCATTCAAGCAAATTGCCAAAAATACCATTTTCCTTTTCTTGGGCAACGTGGGATAGGCAGCTGGGTTTACTGCCCGTGGCTGGTTGGTTGTCCATGAAGTGGGGGAGGTTCGCCACCGCTGCCTGCGGATTGTCCTTGTGACACAACAAGTACCCTTGCACTTTGGCAGCTGAAAGACTTTTCGTCGTTATTAGACTGGCGAAATCTTGCGCTAGGTTCTCAAGGTCGATGTGAGTGGATTTATCGTCCACTGATTGACAGGTTTGCTGGTTGGTGTTGTTCTCAACTTCGAGAGATGGGAGTGAGTCTGATTGAAGTTGATACATCTTCATGAACATCAGTCTGGCCGAGTCCTCGTCCATATACCCGAGAAAGACTTTTTTATCAACCCTTCCATCCCGAATTAACGCTTCATCTAGCTTCTCAATATTGTTGGTAGTCATAATGGTGATGCGGCCTTCTGGGCTTGCCACGCCATCCAGCGAGTTCAACAGCCCAGAAAGCGAACCGGCGGACCGCCTGCCAAACGCGCCTGGAATTCCACCTTCGTTACCGCTCTCATCTTCCGAGTCTGAATGGGAGGCATGTCGCCGCTGAAGCCCAACAGCATCAACATCTTCCAGCAAAACGATACAGCTTCGCGGCAATTTTGTAAAGAGCGTTGTTAATTCGTTGTCATGGCGGACGCTTGGGATATGCAGCATATAGACGTCGAGATTGAATTCACCCGCCAACGCTAAGCTGAGAGAAGTTTTGCCGGTCCCTGGAGGTCCATGTAGGAGGTATCCTCGTCGGTAGGGTATCCCACGGTCGTGGTAGTACTTTCTGGTGCTTCCGCGTAGGTAATCTTCAATGTCACTAACGAGCTGCTTTTTTGTATCGTCTTTCAAATAAACCGTATTGAGTGACCTTTTAGCCTTTGAAAGAGTTGTGTCCCAATCTGCGCGACCTCCTAGATCACAATTTTGTCGTATATGGACAGTGACAAAGCTTTTGCGCTGTTTGTCTTTGAATTCGCAACAATGGCGCAGAAACTTGTCGATGGGACTTAAACACCAACCTAGACATATATTACAAGACTGATATCAAGCCAACTCTCCATGGAAGAGGGAAAACTGATCCCCAGAGCGGCTTTTTGAGCGAGGTGTACAAGTGTACTCCCCGCCGCAGCGGTTCCGCTAATCAGAGTGGCAAGAGTTGACATTTCCCAGCTGAAGCTTATGAAACGATTGAGCAAATATGTTATAAGTTGAAAGTGGCTGATGCGGAGTAAAGTCGAAGGCTAGAGGTTATAGCCCTGTTGCTGCGATGCGGGTGAAAACCAAATTTATAACAAGATTAGAAATCTAACAATGCTCTGGATTTGTGTGCGCAGATCATTGAAGGAGGAATTTTGCAAAATCGGTAGCCGTCATGTTTGCCAGATACTTTGATAAGGTTATTTATACCCTTGAGCAAAAGCTATTGCTCACAAACCTCATTACCACAACCAAAACTCGACCGGCCGGGGTGAGGCTGAGATAGAATGCGGCTCATCCTATATGCCTTCGAGCCCAACTGGTGGTAACCAAGACACATAAGTGTACGGTAACCCCTGTCAATGAAGCATGCAACCTTGGTATGGTTGAAGCCTCAGCGCGTCGTTTACCTGTTATATTACCTGGAACCGCTCTTTATTCCCCTGAATCGCAAAACTACAAACCTGCATTCAGTACCAAGTCATTGTGCAGCCTCACAGGCGTACTGGTGAGCGGGTGATGAATTTTAGGTCGCTGACATATTCCCCAAAACAAAGGTTTGCGCTTCTGAGTGCTCCTTCCAAGTGTGGCTGGTTCGACGTCATGTAGGTGTGGCTCTAACAGCCTGCATTGGCCAATGAAGCCGTTCCGCCAAGAGAAGAGGGGCGCCCATCACCGATCGCACCGCAAAGAATATCCTGGTGTAGCAGTACGTAGTACGTGTTTGGCGCTGTGGGCCTGTTCCGGGTGGAGATTGCGGCCAAGGAAGAACCATGATGAATGAATGCAACATATTCTTCTTCCCTTGCCCCATTCCTTGTCAACATTAAGCTTACCCCTACTGCGTTTCGGAGCTTGCGGGAAATTAAGGTTCGGTGATGATGATGTCCTGCGTCGATACCCCAAATAATTGCAGTGCATCCCTTGCAGGTATCTTTCAGGGAGCCATTGTGCAAATAACGGGTCCAGTGCCTATTGCAAACTAGCTTGCTACTGCACGTACTGCCTGTAATTATTTTGCGCTCAGTGCCCCATTGTATTACATTGCATGCAATCACCAAAGGTCAGCCTTTTATACCCCTGCATAACAGAGTTTTAGCGCGCATTGGATGTATAGGGCTTTGACTAAAGCTACACGCGAGGGTTTAACTGTTTATGGTTTGCAACCATACGGTATGCAGCACATGTTTGCACGACAGCATAGATTTGGTTTTTTTACGCGTCGTCGTGAGATTAAATTGCTGGGACAGGCCAACTTACTGTAGGAGAACGATTTATGCCATGCGCACATGTGTCTGCCAGCAAGGCAATTTGAGATGACGATTGTGTAATGGCATAATGCCTTGGATTTCCAGAGTGTGCGGTATGGCGCGTGTCCGGACCAGATCAGTCTGGCAGCCAAAATAAGCTGCATGCTTCAAGTCGACAGCCACACCTAACCCCTTCCCCTCTCTCCCTCTCTCCCTCTCTCGCCTGTGGTTTCGACCTTATCCCTACTTAAAAAGGCCCAACCAACATGTCAGAAATAGTTCTTTTTGTTCCTTTTGTAAACGACCCTTCCGCAAGCGACCAAAAGGCCAGTCCAATCTCAAGAGGCACATCCAAAGTTGCAAAAAAGCGCCTACACCTCAAGAAGTGCCTTTACCTCAAAAGTAGTAGTAGCCATTGCGGCAAAGCCCCAGTCTATAACACTGTTGGAAATTAGACCTGCAGAGTTAAATTTGTGTGGAGAGAGTTCAACATACCAAATAATATTGTACTCGACATCCACTATGATATTATCTGGCTTGAAATCACCGTGATCTAGAGCAAAAGTCGCATCATCCTGGAGTGTACCGACGACTCGAGGCAATATGGTCTGTTGATCGATGCAATCCTGGATACAGAGCTCGGGAAACCTTCCATTTTGGACATGGGATTTCCTGTTATCGATGAGTCTCTCGAAAAAGGAGGTGCCAGTGGTCGAACCTGAGCAGTGGAAATAGGTAAGTAAGTTTAATCGCAGTAACCAATTGTGCGGTAGGTACATACGGGTCTCAAGAGTACTCTGGATTAGGGCCACTTGAATCTTGGCCAATTGGCGAAGCAGCTTATCCCGCAAGGGGCGCGATGGGACTTCTTCGGTCCATATAGGACTAGAACCGTGAGCCCAAGTGTAGACAAGAAAAGGGAGCTTGATGAGGTTGTCGAAGGTCAAGCTACAACTACGGCATCTTGGGGCCCAGGCGAAGCCTTTCTTCTCCAGCTTCTGGAGGATTTCCCATTCTGCACGAATCATGTCAATAAGGCCATCATTTAGACCGCTGGCGCTTGAGTGAAGCGGGACGCGCACCGCCAGGCTCTCGCTGTCGTTATCTCGGAAGCTGATCTTGAAGATTTTGCACTGGCCTCCGCTAAATTCGCTGTCGACAAATGGTGCAGATCTGTCGATTCCCAGCTCCATTACAGCAGCCAAAAGGTGGTTGTGATCCAAGACTTGCTCGTTTGTTGCAGTCATCTCGACGATGGTTTAAACTATATGGCAGAATTTTCTTTGTCGGGCGCCAAAGAGCGGGCAGAGGTTTGGACTGTCTAGTCGCATGGTGTTGGCCTAGGGTTGGTGGGGCGTGACAGCGGGGCAATAACCCCCACAGAAGGACCAGAAAAGTGGAACTCTATGAGCCGCCCCTCGTATTAGCTTGGCATTTACTTGGGGGCTGTGCGTTGTGGGCCCCCATTAGACGTGCGGTCAGGTTGGGGTTAGGAAAGGTACCAGGTATGCAGCCAAAGCTGCTGTTATCAAGAAGCACTACGAAACCCCTCCAACTTTCACTTAAAGCTGACCACACTGTTTGAGCTCCCTCTCCATCCACACTTGACGCATCTTCTCCGTCGGCTTCTCCAAAATGCTCTGCTCGAAATGAACAACGTGACTGTATCTGACCCCATTTTTGCATTCAACCTCACCGTTGACCGAATTGGAAGGTAATTATCGAATAGCTGAGAGTTGGCGTAAATGAGGTCAATATGATCTTGGTATAGCAGTTCGATGGATTGATGCACATTAATTCTTTGCAGCCGAGCCCTGAGCTTGTTCATGTCAGCACTTGTGGCTGTGTGCTGTCAGGCTCATACATACCAGTTCGGATTCGACTTCGCTTGTGTTCTGAAGAGCTGTTGCCATATCGTGGGTGAAAGGTTGAGTCCAACATGGGTTTGTCATTTTGAGGCATATACGCTGCTTGCAAAAAAATCGCAAAGTACGCGATCGACGACGCTTATACAAGTACAGCCCGGTTGCGTATCAAAAAGGCTCTAGTAGCTGGTTTTGTCAACTGCTGTCAGGCCAGGTCGACTTGTTGCTCCAGCCAAGGGCCATGTTCTGCTGTTCACTGCTGGCTTATACCAATCTCGCACATGGTTATTTAGTCCATCTTGCGACGGATGGCCTCTTTTCGACAGAACAAGTACTTCTCATCTAGAGCTTCCCGTCTCTACACTTGCTCAGCTGCCTCGATTTTACTTAGACACTTCAAGTTTGACAGGCCATCATGAATAATGTCCACGATGTCATTTTTCCGCAAGAAGCCAATCTTGAGGGATGTCCTCAGGGTTGCAATGCCGAAAAAGTCTCTTATGAGGAATCCTTCTACATTCCCGTCTACAACGACGACACTTTTGCCTACAGCAACGAAACTATTGACGAGGCCTTTAGGCACTTTTTTTCTTGGCCATCGTTTTCTTCTTTTGGCCTGGAGCTATCTGATAGGATTCCCTGGGACCCTGATTTCGATAGCATGGTTGACCTGTACCAGTATTCGAACTAAAGTCGTCATCGGAGACACTAGGGGCTAGATGTCAAGGGCAGTCAGGGTGGCAGAGCAAAATGATATTGTTAACTAGTCTTGCTCAGGGCAGCAACAAGTAATTGGCGATGACATGGCCCGCAGGGCACAAAAGAAATACACAAAGACCCCGTTATCATCTTTCGCCAAGATGGGTTTACCAGACGCCTCCATGTGCTGGTCCTGTAGTTGCATACTGACCCCGTGATTGTCAGCCAGTGACATTTATCTGGCAACAGACTCTCTTGCTTCTCTGAATCAGCGGATGGAAAGGCTTGACACTGAACTCTCATGCTTGTCAATTCTGGCTAAAAGCAGGCACACTTCTTTACTTCATCGGGGCCTCTGGAACTTTGGGACTTTTCGGCGTCGGGGACGTTTCTTTCTCGGAGCCAGTTGGTTGACTTGGATCTCTTTCTTGACGTTTCTCGAGTGAGAGGACGTCCTCGGGCCTCTTCACACCCTTGGACGTTTGCATGCGCAGGCAAGCCTACATCAGGCATCAGGAATGAGGCGTATCAGGAATACTGCAGTGTTTTGCTCAGACGTCCGGCAGCGTCTTAGCAGCCAGGTAAAATACAGGATGACAAGGTCGGATACTATCTCCAGTTTCTTCAGCTTCTTAAACACGCCACAGCATATGTGACATGTCCACTAGTTAATTAATAAGAAAAGTGGAAAAATCAGTTCCGCAAGCCATTCCTGCAACTCTTTCGGTTTCAAGCTGGAGTTTGCCCCCTTCACAGCAGAATCTTGAGCGAGTCAGTCTTGCGCTGGTCTGCATCCGTGAGTATTTGCTCGCGCCGAACTCGGCTCACTTGTGGCTATCCAGCCGCTTAGAGAGCCATATTTCGATATTTAGCTATTAGATGACATTGCTTAGCCAAATCCATCATAGTGACAACAGACTGTCGCGGCTACTTAATAGTCAATGTCCCGCGACGAGACCAGGAGCTCCCACAGTACCTCTGTGGAGATATAGCTGACTCGGAAAGAAGCATTAAGTCTATTATAATGTCGGTGTATGCGGGTGACATCATAAACGCTCCTTGGTCTTCACGGGCAACGGTCCTCAAAGTTGTTTTTTTGGTCCAGACCGCCGATCAGGACTTCTACGGCGTTCTCTACTCTAACCCAGATCCACTCAGATGGGACTGGCCAAGCCCGAGTGGGCTCTCCTGGGTGTTTCACGATGGCGTCCAGATTGGAACGTGGCAGGAAGCCAGCCAGAAACCTAGATTTACAGATTCTTCGGCAGATTTGGAAATAGATCAAATTTTCGGACACTATGAGACCGCAGAAGGACAGGTCTACTATGCAGTCAAATGGGTTGACTATGCATGTCCCACCTGGGAAAGTGATATGAATTACTCCTGCAAACATGTTGCCGACTACCACCAGCGACTTTCAGCCCCTGGCTCGGCGCTGACGCATTATCAGCCGTGCGTTGAGGTCGTCACAGGTACACCCGTATGACACTGTGCTGTGGGGACTGGTTGAACTGGAGGGTTTATATTTGTGAGGTCTAGGGCGATAGATCTGCTGGCTGAAGAAGGCAACTCCTTAGTAAAGGGTTTTGTTTTATACCCAAGCATGCCCACTTCCCGGCTGATGCTCAATGCTCAGGTATACTGGTAACATATAATGCCATCAGGAATGCACCCCGATCTAGAGTTAGCTTCAAATAACGGAAACTTCCGATGAATGCTGGGAATGACCTGATGGAAAGCCACGAAGAGTTAACAACTACACCAAGCGTTGCCGCTGCCGATGGATGAGGGCGGTAGAAGATCCTTAATTACTTTGAAGCCATAACATAAACCTACGTTTTCTTAGTCCTCCTGGGATAAATGCAGCAGTGCCTCTACTAAAGTTGACATCCATTGCATATCTGCTTTCCAGGGATGTTAGCAAAAGACTATTTCGGTCCACATACACCTCTTTTTTTCGACAGTCGCGCTCCAATTTTGCATTTGAAACGTCAATCTCGTGCTGTTTTGAAGCTACTTCTGTATTTTAGCAATTGTCCGTGCAAGCGCCCATTCGTTGTCTATATTAATCCTCAGCCAACAAGCGCGGCACAGGCGAGGATATCTTACCGCTAACTAAATTGTACATAACCTCGGGTGGTTTGGGTAGCCTTTGCAGCCAGTTACGGCTGTAGCGCTTGGCAATCTGGGGGTGTAAATGTTCTTTGCAGCCAGCTTGGGCTGCTTGAAAATATGCATGGTGTTAATATTCCAGCCAAGTTGAGCTTTTTCTTTTGGCGAGTTGGATGGATATTCTCTACAGCCAGTTTTGGCCGATGCAGTGAGGGTTTTGAGGGTGTTGCTAAGTTTGAGCTCTTTCGGCCGATCTGGGGGTGTGGGCAAGCTCTACAGCCAGTTTGGGCTGCTGTATTTGGCGATCTAGGGGGTATAGTAGCCTTTACAGCTAGTTGGAGCTTTTTCGCTCGGCGATCTGGGGAGTGTGTGGATGTGCTTCGCGACCTGGGGGTATGGCCTTTTTGTGTCCAGTTTGGGCGTTTATGCTTGGAAATACGCATGGTGTGAATCTTCTTTGCAGCTAGTTCTGGCTGTTATGTTTGGGGCGTGTATAAACTCCTTAAAACCAGTTTGAAGTTCTTCGCTTGGCGATTTGGGGGGTACGGGGGGGTGTAACTTCTATAGCCAGTTCTGGCTGTTAATGGCCCAGTAACCATGATCTACATTACGAGAGCCGCATTCGTCAACAGCCGAAAATGACTGCAAATCAGCAGCTAATTGTGTCTGCCACAAAAGGAAGTCTTGAAAAAGATCCTAAAAGCCAATTTTAACCAAAAGCAGAATTCTGCGTCACATTGTGGCAGCTTTTACTGTTTGTCATGGGTCAGGTTTGTTCGACTTTCTAAATTGGACAATTGCCTTGACCAAAGAATATTTTAAAAACATGTGAGGCGTCACATGTGAAGCTATCGTAAAGTATATACAGTAAAAAGCGTAACAACCCTCGCCAAATATTGTAGTGAACACTTTTAGTAGTGGTGTTGTGTATGTAGTATGGCTCATGTAGCGTAGACTACGCTTACAGATACAGACCAAAACTGGGAAGCGCCGGAACAGGCCCGCGTCAATTCAGATGGGCGAAACTGGTGCTTTTGAGACCAGGACGGGAGCCAAAAACAGGTGCCAGGTATGCCCGGATCGCCAAGCACAACAGGCAAAACTGGATCTAAGGAATTTACGCACGCCCCAAACACAACAGCCAAAACTAGCTGCAAAAGCTACTTACCCACACTCCCTGGATTAGCAAATACAACATCTAAAACTAGCTCAAAGAATATTTACACCATGGATATTTCCAACCGCAAAAGCCTAAGCTGGCCACGCAAAGGCTGCCACACCCCCAGTCGCGAAACACATCCAAAATTGGCTATACAAGGTTACCACGCACTCTTCAAGTCGCCAAGCGCTACAGCTAAAACTGGCGGCAAAAGGTTACCTACACCCCTGAATTGCTAAGCACAACAGCCACGATTGGCTGCATAACCATCTTCCTCTCGACAACAAACATCAAATTTCTATATTTGCCCCATGTAGTGCCAAGTAGAGCTGTTTCTCACTGTACAGCCTGAACCAATATATCTTCCGCTTGCAGTACAGACATTTTATTTTTAAAGCGTGGATACGGCCCCATGTTAAGCGAGTCTGCTAACAAAGTGAAGGAAGATCCAGGGTTGACTGCATGTTAGGCTACAAACATTCACCTTTTGATTTTATTACCCATCCGCCAAAGTACCTCGAAGCAGATGTGCGTGCTCCACTTGGCTGCTTGATCAAAGATCGACTGCAACAGTGCGAGCGGCCTAGCAAGCTACTGGGCTGGACTTGTAAATAGAGTCCTTACAGTCGCTTGGCTGGGACGAATGTGTATACGGGAACCAGCTCTAATTGGCATCATATAGTGCAGATACAGAAAATCGATGTGTGTTGAGAGGAAGATGGTTTCGCTCCTAACCGTATGCTAAGATGAATATGTTGAATTTTCAATACGTGTAGGCCTACGGCCGTCTGCGCATTACAAGATAGACATGAACAACCTGTACTGAGGCTCATCCTGTTAACTGGATTATGAAGGTTGTAGCCCGGATAGCTCAATCTCCACTGGTTTTGGCTTGAAATCAAGTCTTTCCCACTTCATCACGAATGCAAGGGAAATGACCACAGCACCGGCTCCCACAACAATGAAGAATATGTTCCCGATAGCCCTGGAAATCTCTTCGACCACAATTCTTGCCAATCTTTGCTCTGCCTGGCCCAAAAACGCGGAGCCCAGGCCGCCGAGCGCCTGCCTAACTTCTGCATCGGAAAGCCCAGCGCTGTCATCGACCAGAGCATCGTTGACATACTTGAATCCTAGGTTCTAGAATATGCATCCACCGACCGACATGAACAGAGCAACTCCGCCGAGCTGCATGATCAAGAAGACAACAACATGATCCGACTCTTTCGTCGCATCACCCCGTGCCATGGCTTTGAGCACCGCGGCGCCTTGCTGGAAAATCAACCCTACTCCCGCGCCCACGAGCGCGAGGTTCCCCATCACGAGACCCACGGAGCTGTCGGCCGTCATGGAGGTCTGGAGCGTCCCGCCAATAACCATCAGCGCCCCGCCCAGCACGTAGAGAACTGGGTAGAGTCGCAGGCGTGGAAGCATGGCCGACGAAAGGACCGTCATGCCGACGAACGTTCCGATGTAAGGAAGCAGGTTGACGGCAGCCTCAACAGGCTTGAAGCCTCTTGTGAAGGAGAAGAACAGCGGAGTGTAGTACAATGTGATGCCGTACGCTGCCGCTGCCATGGCGGTCGACAGGCCTACCGGAAGAACTGTGCGCACCTCTCCTAGCGCGTCCACCGGGAAGATGCGATATTTACGGGTCGTCCAGATGCACAAGTGCTGTTGCACCGCGTACATGGCGAACAGGAGCCCGGTAAAGACCCAGGCCACGATGGCCGAGTATGAACCCCACGGCCAGTGCGAGCCGGAGAAAACCAGGCTGCTGAAGAGCATTAGAAAGGAAGCACAGTGTAGGATCCAGCCGAGCCAGTCGACATCGATCCAAGCGTATGATTTCGTTTGCTTGGACATGAAGAGAGGCGGGAGGAAGACTTTCCAGCCGGCACAAAGGACAGCTAGAATGGGTATGTTGATAAACATTGCCTAATAGTCGTCAGCTTCTTTGGTATCCATGTGAGACCGAGCAGTCTTACCCATCGCCATGTAGCATGGGGATTCTCAGCGAAGGCACCGCCGACAATTGGTCAGAGCACCAAACCAATGGCGAACCCAGTCCCAATGACGGCTTGACCCCTGGGCGCCTCATATGCCAACGAGAACTTGAAGTTGTAGAGCATTATCCTTCCAGAAACCAACGTCAGTATGATCAAGCAAGAGTTAAGCGTCGCAACGCTTAAAACTTAAAAGACGGAGTTCTCACCCCTGGTAGAGCCCTGCGCCACCGATACCGGTGATGGCCCTCCCGATTATGACGCAGTTGATGTCTGGCGCGGCGCCGGCTATTGCCGCGCCAGCAACAAATATCAGACAAGTTTTGTCCATCCTCCACCATTCATGGGTCAGACCCACTTTTGTTAGCGATTCACACGCAAAGACACCAATAAGCTTAACAGCTGAAGAATTTTCGCCCTCCGGGCGCCGGTCGTCATGGCCTCACCAGAGGTCTCAAACCGCCGCGCGCGCCCGCAGAGCACGCCGCAGGCTTTGCCGCAGGGCCAGGCCGAGTCGGAACACGTATCTCTCGACACGCGCACCGCTAACGCGCCTGAGCCGGCCGGCCGCGGAAAGTACTCCAGCCTCCCGGCCCTGGCCATCAAAACACTGCAGCAGGAGCTGGAAAACGTGGAAACAGTCGGCAGCTGGCTCGAAGAGGTCTTTGCAGCCAAGCTCGAAAGCTTACAGGCCCCGGAGGACGCCGCGCTTAAGAAAATTGTTCTCGAACTTGACGATGTGATTAGCGGCTGGTTCCTCAGCCGCACCCTCCCTGAAAAAGAGCGTTCGCGCTCCCCGTGCCGTTCGCCGACCAGTTCCAGCGAAAGGCGCAGCATTTTAATTACAAGGACGGGCACGGCGTCGTCGGCCTCTAAAGGCAAAGGCACGCCCACTAACAAATCGGTCACATGGGCCGAGCGAGCCGCCACGCCACCAGCGGCGGCCCCAACGCAAATTTTAACCCCGGCCACGCGCTCGTACCCGATACGTACGACGCCCGGCAATGCACCTGACAGCTCCGCAACTCCCTCCCAATCGGGCCGGGACCGCCCCCAAGCCCCGAAACTTTTGACAGAACAGCCGTCCAACCGCATCCTGATCCGCGTAAATGACAAATTGCGGATGGTGACGAGGGAGCCATACGCGGTAACGATCAAACTGGCCGAATTGGTCTCGGTGCCACACAGTGAAATCCCAAACGCCAAGCGTACCCCCACGGGCTGGGGTGTTACGGTGGCCTCTGAGGAAACACGGCAAAAACTCCTCAACCCCAGCGCGTTCAAGGCCATTATGGACGCATTGGATGCGCGGGAAGTCACTGTCCCGACAACTTGGCACACATACGCCGTCTCTGGAGTGCCCCGAACGCTCAATTGCCTGGACGGAAGAAAGGACGTACATGATGTAATCCAGGAGGATATTACCGTGGCAGCAGGCCAGCAGCCAGTCAACTGGCATATTTCCAAGCATGGATACGACCCGCATACGGCTGAGGGCACGTGGATAGTGTCTTTCCTTCAACCCGTAAAGCCTTTTCAGCTTTTTGGAGTGTCGAAACGTGCGCGGAAGGTTGAAAAGTCACGCAAAATTACACACCACCACGATGGCTGCCAGGGATATTGCGAAATACGTCGCTGCGTACGGCAAGCGCGTTGCGGCATATGTGGTGAAGCAAAACATGCGACAGAGAAAGAGCCGTGCAAGGCAGCCCCAAATGCGTTAACTGCCACGGCCATTTCCCATCCGGACATGAGAACTGCCCTGCCCGACCTTTAGTGGTAAATGGGAAGCTTGAGCGACCTTCACAGCGTAAACTAAAGGGGATCCGCAGAATCGGACGTGCCAACCGTGCCGCGATTATTAACGACCGGGCTGAGGCGGCCCGCCAAAAGCCAGCACCTGCAATCCCGGTCCTAAGCACCTCATCGCAGCATTCGCAAACCTCGAGCTCCCGATCGAGCATCTCAAATAAAAGAGCGCGGCCATGCGAGGCGGCAGGGGCGGACATCCGCAACTTCCTGCAGGCTGAACAGGAGCGCGTGCACGACGAGCTCGTTTGGGCAGCCGAAATGGAGGAGGACGCAGCGGCTGCTGAACCTTGCCCCGCCGATGTGATAGACTTGGAAGCAACCCATCGATTGATATGACGAAATACCCGCTCGGCAACATGCAGCGGGAACGCCTCGACGTAGTTTGGGCCAACGTAGGCAAAAGGATGGGTGTGCATCTGAGCTTATTGGAGTTATGCCACCAAAGAGAAGTGGACCTGGTTAACGTCCAAGAGCCATGGTGCGTGCTAAATACGACTACACAAACGCACCCGGGCTATGATGTTTTTGCGCCAGTGGACGAATGGCACGCAAGCACTTACGAAGCCATGACTGGGATCCGGCCCCGGGTGCTCACCTACGTCAAGAAGGGGGCCGCCCTAGGGGCCGCACAACGACGGTTGCCGCAGGGCCAAAATACGCGGGACGTGCTCTGGCTCGAAATCAACGGAATACTATTTATTAACGTATATAGGGCTCCAGGTACTCACGCCGCGCTGGAAATGGTATGCAATACCGTGCCAGATGGACCCACGGTGCTAGGCGGCGATTTTAACGTAGCGGCTGCTGCGTACCAACCGGGCCGCACAGACGCACGCGGAGGGGATCAACTGACGGCATGGACGCAAGCCCAGGGCATGCATTTTACAGGAAATATCGGCGTGCCCACCCACCGCGACGGGGGTTTACTGGATATGGTCTTTTCCAACCTCCCCAGCACAGTAACTGTGGTTGACAGCAGTCTTTACACAGGCTCCGACCACGAATCTCTTTATACCACGCTGCGGACGCGCGGCGTCCCGCGCCCGGAGGCGGTCAACGTCTCGGTTAGGGACGACCGGCTACCAAAGTCTGCGGAGCTACTTGCTTTTGGCATGCAAGATATGCCGGACCTGGGATCCGCGGCCGATGGCTACGCATTGGACGCGTGGGTAGCTGAATTTACAACTTTATGGGAGCAAGTGACGTGGGTCGTGGGTACGCCGGCGGGAAAAAGGGGCAGCTCGGCTCCCTGGTGGACCGAAAACTGCCAGCGGCTCTGGGCCGAATTCCAGCGGGTAAAACGGAGCGCTGTAAATAGGGCAGGCGCCTCTGCCGAGGAGAAAGCTTACACGAAAGGGGTGCGGGCCGCGAAGCGGGAGTATTGGAGGCACCGGATTGACCAACTGCGCGACTATAAGGATTTGTGGAACATGGTGTGTTGGCTGGGAGCCGGACCACGCCTCCGGTCCCCGCCGCTGGTTATTAACGGCGAGCAAGTGAGCGAGCCCTTAGCAAAAGCGGAGGCATTGCAACGGGAGGTGCTTGGCCGATTTTCGGCGGAGGATGACCTGCAGGGAGACCCCTTGGAGGCCTGGTCGCCGGACGAGGCTAAAATCCCTTGGGACACCCAGGTTAGTGCGGAAGAGGCGGAGCGCTCCTGCATTGGGGTTACGAGCACGTCCCCGGGCATCGACGGAATAATTGTCCGGCTAGTAAAAGCCGGATGGGCTTCGTTGGCCGAACCGGTGCGCAGGCTCTACCAACGTTGCCTGGAACTCGGGCATTTCCCAGCGCCTTGGAAGAAGGCCGAAATCGCGATGCTACCGAAAACGGGGAAAAAAGACCGGAGCAGCGTTCGATCTTGGCGGCCTATAGCCCTCCTCTCCTGTATCGGAAAAGGCCTCGAAAGGCTTGTTGCACGCCGGATAGCGTGGGCCATACACGGCAACGGGCTCCTTAGCTGCACCCACGGCGGTGCCCTACCCAAGCGATCGGCGACGGATCTGGTTTGTGCCCTCGCCCACGACATCGAGCAGGCTCTAGCTCGCGGGGAGGAAGTTACCCTTGTCGCATGCGACGTCCAAGGCGCCTTCGACGCCCTCCTCCATGGGCGATTAATACGGAAAATGCGGAGCCTCGGGTTCAGTAAAATGCTCCTCAGGTTCGTGATCAACTTTTTAAACGGCCGCCAGGCCCGAGTCCGGCTGGAGGGTACAACCACGGGCTTTAGGCGGCTTGGGTGCGGCACCCCGCAAGGGTCTCCCCTTTCCCCGATCCTATATATGCTATACTTGGCGTACCTCGTTAAAAACGGTGCGAAGTGGCGGCTGGCATACGCAGACGACGTGCTCACATGGAAATCGTCACCCTCGTTGGGGGAGAACGTACGTTGGCTGGAAGATAAACTCCGGGATATGCACGAAATCGAGGCGGAAGAGAAGATCCATTTTGCAGCGGAAAAGACAGAGGTGATTCACATTACCAAGAAGAGGCACGGTCGCAACCCGGAAATCCGGATGAATGGTAGAACGGTTACCCCGGTCCAACTACCAGGCGGCCGACGCGGACAAAGCGCCTCCGGGGCCGAACGTTACCCGGGCATGCGTTGGCTTGGTTTTTGGTTCAGCCGGCGGCTGGACGGGCGCCGCCACGTGGCCGAGAGGGCTGCCAAAGCAATGGCGGTCGCTGCCCACCTCAAAGGCTTTGGGGCAGTAAGATACGGACCGCCTGCGGCTGCACTTCGCAAGGCAGCGGTGGCATGCGTGGGCTCCTCGGCCACCTACGCAGCCGAGGCATGGTACAACCCAGCGCACAAACAAAAAGGACTCCTTAAAGCACTGAATAAACCGCTGGTCTTAGCGGCACGGGCCATCCTCCCGGCGTATAAAAGCACCCCCTCGTCCACCGTTCTCAGGGACGCAGGATTACCCTGGGCCCGCGTCGCGCTTGCCCACACCCGCCTGAAATACGGCGCTCGACTGAGGCTCGCGGACAAGGGGCACCCCCTTGTCAGCCGCCTGCGTGAAACACCTCGTGCCCGCAACCCAGGCCAGCCGGCCACGACCCTGCAAATGGCTGCACAACTCCTCCCGCGGATCCGGAGATTAGAGTTGCGCGCACCTCGCAATGCCCCGGATTCTCGCACTGACCCCACCGGAGGAGTCCCAAAAGAGGAAGCGGCGCGCCGCTTTATGGAATGGCTGGACATGGTATCACCTGAGGATATCATAGTATATACGGATGGTTCGGAAAAACACGAAAATAATTGCGTCCAAATAGGGTACGGATGGGCCGCTTTTAGGGCGGGCCTGGAATTTACCGCAGGCTCCGCATCTATTACGCCGGAAAGCCACGTTTTCGACACCGAGGCGATTGGCGCCCTAAAAGGGCTACAGGCGGCATCCAGGGCCCAACCAGGCGCCCGGATCTGGATTTGTGTGGACAGCACCTCGGTCATTTGGGGTCTTAGAGGCGACGCGCCGCGTCCGTCTCAATGGGCCTTTCTGGAGTTCCATAACCTTGTCGATTTACTCCGAAAACAAGGTACGGAGGCTCGGGTCCGTTGGTGCCCTGGGCACCAGGGAATCCCGGGAAACGACCGGGCTGACGAGCTGGCCGAGGCCGGCTCCGCCGGACCGCCGGACCCAGACCCGAAGGCTCAGCAAACCACATATAGCGGTATCGGCACGGTCCTCAGAGCCAGTCTTTCGAATATAGAGAAGGATTGGTGGCGCAAAGAACTCTGTGAACGGTCCCCCGCATACAGGGAATGGAAACTCCAATACACACCGAGAAAGGAGCCCGAGTGTTACGGAGTGGCGTGCCTGGGCGACTGCCAACCGTGACTAGCTCCACCTCACGTGACAAGGCGCCAGGGTTCGTTTGTTATTTGCTCGCTTAGGCGCGTGTACGCGATTGGCACTGCGTGCCTTTCTTCTTCCTTTACACTTAGCTTTAGATCTTCGAATAGAATCGCCCCTATATTGCAGCCTTGTCTCTTTGGGATCGCTTTCGTGACAGCCTTATGAATCATATTATAACAAAAATCCAGATTATAATATATTAAAAACATGGGGATCAATTGTTTATTTTAACACAAATAAACAGATAAAAGTGTGCCAACGAGGTCAGCTAATATAATATTATGTGTTACTTGCTGCTTCAACGCGTGATGAAGTACATTAAATTAGGCAGCCAGGAAGCCATCATTGTTTGGCGCCAGGTGGTAGAGGACCGTGCGCGGGATTAAGAGCTTAGTCAGCCAATCGTATGCGATTAAATCGGCGGTCCGGCCGTTATCTAAAGCCCTGAATCGCCAATCGCCTACACAGGCTAAGCACCGTCCAAACCGCCTATGAATGCCATTAAGTACAGTATTACGACCGCACAGTTGGTCCCTGCAGATGTGCATATAAGTATGGAAGGTTGAAATTTTATGGCCGCCAAGAATCGTTGATGAGCATGGGATCAAATATAATCCACTTACACGGCCCAAGGCCCTGGTTAATTTTACGCTTGAGTACGTCCGTGCATCGGTCGATTCGTTAGTTTGGGTGTTTCGGACAGGTTGCCCCTCGCAACATGCGTACGTAATACGGCTCCACTCAGACAACGCCGCAGTTCAAAACATTCGGGTTGCGACAATTATGTCCTAATCAACCCGCACCAAGACCTATGCCCCTACGCGTCATGGATGGATCGACGAGCGTGGAAGAGCTGAGAAGGCAGCTGCAAGAGGCAAAGCAACGCGCAGAAAGAGAGCGACAACGTGCGGAAGAAGCGGAGAAAGAAGGACAGCGGGAGCGACAACGCGCCGAGAAGGAACAGCAACGCGCCGAGAAGGAACAGCAACGCGCCGAGAGGGAACAGCAACGCGCCGAAGCGTCAGAACAACAAACTCAACCCACGACACTTGACGAGTACATCGCTGCCTGTCATCATCTGGTTTTCTCCAGCTTCAACATTGAACGGAACCGGAAACTGACCTCGAAGGGACCCATCACTAACCCACGAAATAAATGGTGTCCCACACATATCCAGCCATGGTCCGATTTTATTCAGCAGCAGAGAATAACATTCGGCACAATCTACGACACCTTCCCTGTCGATAGCCGTGTTTTTGAGAATCGAGCCTTCCTCACCGGCTTAGGAAAAAGGATTTCATTGCACAGGATAGCTGATGAGAAGACGCTCGAGTCCTTCTTGCACAACAGTGTCGAGGATCCCGTCAAATTGATTATAGACCAACTCAAACAGGCGGAAGATGTTAGAAGCGCGTTCGAGCTGGGAAACGGAATCATTTTCGAGAACCATCCACATGCAATCAGCGATCTTGCAGAGGAAGTCGTCTACCGCGATACCCCATCGACACCACCGGCTACTCCAAACCACAGTCTCGACCTCAACCGGCTACGACCCGATCAGATCTGCGTCTACCGATCCGGCGACGCGGGCTCGGAAAGACGCACAATGATTTACATCTCCGAGTACAAACCGCCGCACAAGCTAACCGCGCCGCACCTTCGCCTTGGTCTACGCCCGATGAATATTTACACGGAAGTGGTCAACCGGAAGACCATCCCGACGTCTGTGGACCCCGACGCACGTTTCCAGTATCACGCCGAAAGACTGACTGCAGCGGCGATTACGCAAACCTACCACTACATGATTGAAGGGGGACTCGAGTATGGTCTATTGACGACGGGCGAGGCGATCGTGTCTCTAAAGATCGACTGGCGCGAGCCTGAAACGCTTCTCTATCACCTTGCAGAGCCTAATGCTGAAGTGTTGGCCCATCCGGGCCATTTTCACTTGTGCACAGCAGTCGGGCAGTATCTTGCCTTTAGTCTCATGGCGCTGGGTCTGCCGGGTGAGCAACGATTGCGCGGGCAAGACGAGCGGCACCAGGCTACTGAAAAACTCAAGACGTGGGTGGAAGATTTCGAGACAACGCTAAGATCGATTCCAGAGGACGAGCGACATGCGCCAAACAGTTCACCCGGCTATCAACCTGAAACATATCAGGGTGTCGATCGATCTCCGTACTTTGCCACCTAACCTATGCATTGTACCCACACACAGTTCAGTATATGGTGTGCTAAACTACTAGCCAGCCAGTCGGAATAGCAATCTCCCTCATGCAGGAGGCCCTCCATTCATGGAACTCGTAGCTCATGGCTGGGTATTTTTTTGCGAAGCGACATGGGTAACACAGCGCATCAATCGATGTCTCCTGAATTCCAAATGCTTTTTCATAATCGTATAGGTGATGACCACCAAAACCATTGTTCGTAAAATATAATGGTAGGAGAACAGCAGGCCTCCTACATGACACTAGCAATTTCTGGGAATGCAACCGTGGGCTTCCGACATGCCTGACAAGTAGGCATCTTGGTTGATGGCCCGCAACGGAGCACTTTTCCTATCCGCTGCATATGGAGGGCCTCCTGCATAACGGTAGCATTTTTAGTTGGAGGATAATAATTCTCAACTTTACTGATAGTGCCCTGTTTGGGGCGTGAGCAAGCCCAGTACGGCCGGCTTCAGCGGTACAAATCAAGAGCTCCAGATCTGACAAATACATCCTAAAACCCGAGATTTGTGTTTCACAAATACTCTGGGAAATGCCTCAATCCTGACCTCATCAGCAACCGGTGGAGGGGCCTCTTACGTATGCTGGTTTGTGGCTGGATCGCCCACTTCCAAGAATGTTAACTTGGTTAATAGGAGGGTGGTGGGCCTCCCACATGGGATTCTGGCGGACATGGACAACCAATCAGAGGCCCTCAAGATACCTGGCAGTGGAGGTCGTTTCCTTGCCTCGCATGCGGCCGACTATGCAACAGGCTCTCCATGCGCTGGGCTAAGAAGCTTCCATAATTTCCAACATTCGGTGATGTAGCGGCTCCCTTAATCAGCCTAGCGCTCAAGGAAGCAGCTTCCACCGATTAACCAAACACATGTATAAATCATGAAGTCTAGATTGTGTCTCCCTACTGGTTTCGAGAGAAACGGAAACTTATTTTTTTTGTCAGACTCTGTTAGCAATAAACGAGGAAATGTGCTTAAGCTGGCGGAAAGGGTGGCCCGGAAAAGGAGGGCCTCCCGCATAATTGAGAAATGGAAACTCTACGGGAAAGTTTACTTTTTAGATTGATGATTTCCGATAGATCAGCTAGTGGCCGCTCTGCTTTATGACGTGGTATATCGGCTGGCTATAAGTCCTGCAACTCAAAAAGCAATGCTATTTGATGATGCGAGGGGAGGAGGTTCTTGGGGATCCTTGCTTCTATTTGTACGATACAAGACGAAAGGTCTAGCGGTCAAGGAGTGTTGAGTTTTCATCTTACTACACGATTTCTGGTATTCGACAACAATTTAAGAGCTCGAGCAGAGGCCGTATTCTCACTGTCAGTCCTTCGACTTCTTATCAGACGTTTTCATCCCGTCCCCCGTTTCCCTTAAACTCGTTTTTCAAATTTAAAATTTCCTATTCGTTAACATGGGCGCTCCCGATGATTCCTCTTCCTTTAACAAGCTATTTCATGGATCCACTTTGGAAGAGTTCCAAACAACCGAGCAACGAATTCTTCTTGACACCATCAGTCACGTGCGAAAATGTGGTCTCGACAGCATCCTATCCCTACCTCAGATCGTCGTCTGTGGAGATCAATCTGCTGGGAAGAGCTCCGTGCTGGAAGCCCTGACTGAGATTCCTTTCCCCAGAAACGACAACCTTTGCACTAGGTTTGCCACTGAAATCAGTCTCCGCCGCGAGGCCGTCGACAAGATCACTGTCAAGATTGTTCCAGACAGCAGTCGCCCTGAGCATGAAAAACAAAATATCAAAGCCTTTTCACAATCTATCACTACCTTTGCTGATTTGCCCATTGTCATTGATGCGGCCATGACGGTAATGGGGATTTCAAGATCTGATGACGCATCATCTACCAGCGCCTTTGCCAAAGATACGCTCAGCATTGATATTGATGGCCCGAACCGTCCTCAGCTAACCCTGGTTGATATCCCAGGCCTGATTCAAACCTCTACCAAGGGTGTTTCAGATAACGACGTTGAGATAGTGAAAGAGATCACTGACTATTACATCTCCCAACCTCGTACCATTTGCCTAGCGGTTGTTTCGGCTACGAATGACGCGGCCAATCAAGGAATCCTTCAACAAGTTCGCAAGTTTGACCCCCTTGGCGAGCGAACACTTGGTGTGATCACAAAGCCGGACAAACTCGAAGCCGGGTCTGGCTCCGAGAAGAAGTTCCTTGAGCTCGCCCGCAACGAGGACGTTTTTTTCCAGCTCGGTTGGCACGTCATCAAAAATCGAAAGTTTGACGAACGAAACTTCTCATTTGAGGAGCGCAACGTGTCAGAGGCGAAATTCTTTCGCACCTCAAACTTCAGAACTCTGTCACAGGAAACGTGTGGTATTGACGCGTTGCGCATACGACTCAGCCATCTACTCTACGATCATGTGAAAAACGAGCTTCCACGCCTAATGGGAGATCTCGAAGTGGCCCTAGAATCATCGGTAAATGAACTTGAGCCTCTCGGGGATTCGCGATCCACTGCTTTGGATTGCCGCACATACCTGACGCAGCTAAGCATGGACTGCCATGAAATCTGCAAAGCAGCTTTGAATGGACACTATGAGCACGAATTTTTCAGATCAGGCGGGGAAAATGCGTTCAATCTAAAGAACAAAAGCACCGTCGCTCGACTCCGTGCAGCCGTCCAGCACTGCAACAACCAATTTTCAGAGGATATTTGGACGAGAGGACATAAGTATCAAATTCCTGCAGTTGTGCACACCGAATCGGTTTCGGAAATCACCGTGGAAGGCGACATAGCTGCACAAGCCAAGATTGTTACCCCAGTACCAAAGAAGCTTTCGAAAACCAAGGCAACGGAATGGGTGAAACGACTTATACAGCGCTCGCGAGGAACTGAGTTATTCGGGAGCTTCAATCCAAATGTGATATCTGAGCTTTTTTGGGAGCAATCCCAGCCATGGGCCAAGTTCGCCGAGTCCCACATCGACCTGGTTAGCTACCTTTGCGAGCAGTTTTATGATGCCCTCCTCAAGAAGAGGGGAGCAAAGGATGTTTCTTCTCGAATATGGTGAGTGTGGTACCGCAAAATAATTGCTCAATCTTTGAACACCAACGGGCTAATGCGCCTGGAACAGGTCTTTCCAAGTCAAGGACCGCCTTCAACAGCGCAAAGTGAAAGCTCGAGAGGAGCTGTGGAAATTGATCGAGGACTTGAAAGGCTTTCCTATCAACTACAACCACTACTATACGGACAACCTCCACAGGACCCGTGAAGACAAGCTACGAACGCAGCTTAATGCTATCAATCCTGCCCTACTTGAACACCGCTCCAGCATGAACTGCAGCCGAGGCGCACATTACGACAAGTTTGATTTAGAGCTCGTTCTTGGGACTCTATCCAAAGCCACCAGCGAGGCTAATATCGATATGGAGAAGGTTAGCTGTGAAGAGGCCCTGGACTGTTTGCGCGCGATTTACAAGGTATTCGTGCCCAATATAACTATTCCCAAAAATACATTTCAGCCTTGAACAGTGTTACTGATTTTTGCGGCATAAAAAGGTTCAGCTGAAGGTTTTTGTTGCCAATGTCACGAATCAGGTGATCGAGCGGCACATGCTTCGCGGTCTTGAACACGTCTTCTCCCCTTTAGTCGTGGCAACTATGAACGACACCGAAGTCAAGTCCGTTGCCCTCGAGAGTTCTGCAATCCATCACCAGCGCAAGGTTTTGTTAGACCGCATATCCAAGCTTGAAGAGAGCCGCGGCATCTTTCGAAATGCGGTGGGAATGTTATAGATTGCCTTACAACGAAAAAAGCCCAGAACGCGGGGCTGGACAAATTCGCGCTTTATAAAAATGGCGCAGTCCAATATGACTGGGCTGCAATGCCCTATCAGGTGAATTTTATTGCATTAGTAATTCATGTCGTTTTTCAAATGGGCTGATTAGAATAGCATGATAACCTCATAACTATCTGCTCTGCCAAACGCGGCAGATCCACACAGCCATCTTTTAAAGTGCGTTGAATAAGAGGCCTCTTTGGATAAACCGTGCATGTTTAAAGGATGTAGTCATGCTTTCAATAGGCTGCAGACATTGGTTTTCTTTTTTTTCTTTCAGGGAAATATCTATTTATGAAAAGAACAAATCCACTTTATCAAATTGAAATATTAACTTGAAATTGAAATGTTAGCGGGAAATCGGATTTACCACACGGGCATGAATCAAATTAAAAGGCTTGTTATATGGCCTAAACACTTTGAATAAATGGCCTCAAAGCGGATACCTCACAGTACGAATTATTCCATGGGACAATCTCCGGGGTTAATTGCTCATGGCAATGAGCTGCGGGGTCCCACTTTAGCTCAAATAATTCACAAGTACCCATATTGTTTCTGTGCACTTTTGCACAACGCAGATTCACCTCGCAGAGACCTGCGCAATTCATTGCTGGCCTTTAATCCAGCACCGAACAATTCATCACTGCTATTTAGATATGGCAACAAATTTCCCGTCACAATGCGGAGATAGGAAAGCGAAATAGTGACGGCGCCAGAGGGGTGGCGGGTAGAAACACCTTTACATATACGCGCCTTAGGGGTCGCATGAACCATTGAGTAGGCTGCAATCAGCACGACCCCGCCACTAGTCTGGCCCTGAACATGGCTCGGGAGCTCAGATTGCAAGTCAAGGTGTCCCCCACCAAAGGGATGCCAAAATAAGAAAGTCAAAGACAAAGGCGAGCGAGGTGAAGGTTGCAAAATGCAGTGCATGTGTTGATCGCAGTATAGATAGAATTTCCTGCATTGGGCTAGCGATGCGAGAATTCGAAATCTGCGAACTGCAGGTGGGCGATTACCCGGGCTTTCATTCTGATATTTCTCAGTTTCTTCAATGTACCTCGTAAACCGATCGGCATCATCGCCATTTTGTACAAACACATCTAGATATCGGACGCTCTGACGGCCCAGCTCAAAAAAATTGAGTGCGAATGTTCCTGACACCAATGCGTTGCAGTTCCCAAGTAGGGATCGAAGCATGATAGGGGCATCTACGAAAGCCTTTAGGCCGATATCTATGTTGGTGATCTTCCTCAGGATACAGGTTTGGAGCCCTTAAATGCCTTTGCATGCCCGGCACAATGCCAAAAAGTCGACCATGGTAAGGTGCGAAGAGAGCGCTTCGAGGACAGGGTAGTATTTTTCCGGATCAAGCAGCTCTACCAGCCTTGGCTGACGCCCGTATGCGATATCTGAAAAGGTTATCGCCATATTGCGCTTTTTGTCTATTTCTTATAGGAATAGCGTCTGGCGGGAGATGTCAAGGGCTGAAAAGGCGGCTGCAAAAGGCAAAACAACGCGTCAAAGCGTCAAACCAAACCTGGGACTCCGCATCAAGGCTCAACACGACGCGCGCTCTTTTAGAACAATTGAGGCAGTGAAGAAGGTCACGCAATGGGCACCTTTTCCGACCTAGTTCTTTTAGAATTTAAGCAGCTCTCACCCAACCTCCCCCCCCCCCCCCCCTCAACCACACACAGCAAAGAAAAAAGAAAAAGAAAAGTGCCAAACGTCCAAAATAGTGGGCAGCATATGCAGCCTATCAGACAAACAAATTTGCTCAGTTATGCAGGAGGCCCTTCATTTTGTGGCCATGGAGCAAGAGCGCAGTCCGATTCGCGGGCTGGGGCGGCAAATGGCAGGGTCGACGTTGCATGATGACAACTGGACTTCTGGGGGCCCGGACAAGGATCTGGGTCCTGATACGTCTAATTTGACCATAATGTACCCCCCAGCAACCGCTGCGCAATGCTAATGGTTTCGTAGATTTTGCTGCACGCACTAACAGATGCCTGCATGTGTTCAGTGCGACGCTTCTAGGCCAACGCTGCCACGTAACCCGGCAATGGTACATGGCTGTGTTTTGGCAACCGCAGTTTGCCAATGAGTTCTCGACCTGACTCTCAAACTTGTCGTTAACAAGGTCAACTGGTCAACAATGCTCACAACTCGATCGGACGCATAAGCCACGCTCAAGATGAATACATCGCCAGAACAGGCCTTGAGGGATTCGCTGAAGAGGTGCGTCGGCACAACGATAGCATCAAGTCGTGAAACGAGCTAACAGTGACTTTACCATTCAAGCCTTCGCATCAGTGGAGACTATTCCGATATGATTGTTGTCTGCGGCCACAATACCTATCATGTCCACAAAGCGATTATGTGTCCGCGCTCGAAATACTTCGAGACCACTTTCAAAGCAGATATGCAGGTAAGTTCACGGCACGCGTGCACTAAAAAGACTTTAACGGTTTGAAGCTGAGCTACTTTCCAGGAGAACCGCACATCCTGCGTAGACCTGTCAAACCATAACTCAGATGCGGTCAAGCTTGTGATCGACTTCTTCTATCTCACGGATTATGAGCCTTTGCACAAAGTCCCAGCCTGGGGATTCGAGATCAAGAAAGAACCTACGAATTTCGAGTTTCCTGCCGCTGCAGTTGCCGAGGCTGACGATATTACAGCCGAACGCGGGGATCCTCCAGCAGAGCCCGAGGTTCATGATCCCTTGGAAGAGCGTCTCGTGCCCAGAAAGGACAAAAAGAAAAAGAAAAAGGGCAAGTCAATCGCCATGGACGAGCCAGCGGGCCCATCAACCGAAGACCCTGACTCGGAGCCCATCAGCCTTGCCGAATCGCTGCTTGACAAAACCTTCCTCCTCACGCACTGCCACGTCTACGCCTTGGCCGAGTACTTGCAAGTCGGCGACCTCAAGGTTCTAGCGGCGGGCAAGTTTCGCGCCGAGGCCGAGAAGCAATGGAATCACCCAGACTTCTTCGAGGCGGTGCAGGAGGTCTACCGAACCTCGGTCCGCAGTGATAGGCTCCTGCGCGACATCGTGGTTGATGTTGTGAAGAAACGCAAGGAGCTGTTGGATCGGTTCGAGTACCAGGATGTTGTCAGCCAGCTTGATTTGGCTTTTGAGCTGCTCATGGCGGTCAAGACTAGTGGGTGGGGTTGAGGGCTTCTGATGAGACAAACGCTATAATTAGTGAGGCATTGTGTGGAGGATGTACGGATCCACAGGTTCTGTCGCAGCCAGTACTTGGTCAGCAGAAGGAAGCCGAGCTATTACACATACTTCCGGTCTAATGCTTCAATACTAAGTTCCGTACTGACTTTTATTAAAAGTCGCTTTTGATCCATGCAACTCGCTATACTGGCTGTGTTTGCCTGTGATGTCCTGGCAGCTCACCAATCAATGTTTTTGTCAAGGCAGCACCTGCAGAATGGCCTAGGCAAATCGGTATGGCCAGCTGGTGCAAAAAAAGGACTTAAGACCCGATGTGTGTAAAATCACTATGTTTGTCACACGTTTTGTCTCCAAAACTCTGGTGATCGCCAACAGGCCAAATCACGACCATTCCTTTAAAACGTTGCCCATTTAATACGCCATAACTTCATCAGCTTGTGATTTATTTTCTTAAAACAAGCTCCAAAATAAATCCAAAACATATATGTCCTCCTAACCGAGTTTGTGCTATGCTGTGTATTTTTCTCGTGGTGAAATAATCGTAAAAGTGAAGGATTTTTCCGCGATTAATTTAATTTTGTGCCCCACTTGGCTCCCTCAACCAACGGACTACTAGTACAATCGAGCAGCTGCGTAGGCCTGCATTTTCTCAAGACCACAATCCGATCCAAGGATCTGGGCGTCAAACTGCGGAGTTGACCTCCGCATTATTTCGCCACGTATCACCATGCGCCATGCCCTGCTGGCGCCCGCAATTGCCCGCCCCGTAGATAGCGCGCCGCAATAATGGAAGGCCTCCTGCATCCTATCCTGATGGACCCCCTTCCGACTGGGATAAATGGCTCAGAATGGCTTTATTGTATGAAGGGCTATATTGTCAACCTACCAAATCATGCTGTCTGTTCTGTGAAGGTGCAAAACATTGACAGGCGTTCACCACCGCCTGCACATATCATTCCCCACTTGAACATGCGAAGGACTTGGAAACGCAAATTTAGAATTTTACGATATCCATTTTTTCCAGGCTGCATATCAATTGCAATCAATGCTGGAAGACTGAGAAGCAACAGCTTCCCCAGTACCCTCTTAGTGCCAATGCGTGGTGTTGAACAATCGGTTCCCTGTATCAGTACCCTTTACACCGGTGTACTTGTTCTCAGATACCCGCAACGCCACAATGCCCACGTCTCCCTGCCACCCTAATTTCCGCCGAAGGCTACCCCCTTCAGAAATTCCATCCACCTCAAGCTCGACCGCACCAGCCTGAACTACGCCTGCAACGAGCAGAATCTTGGCTTTGGAGTTCGTAGCTCGGATGTACTCGACGAAATCAATCATACTCTTACCTGTGTTGATGACTGAATCGACTAACAGAATGCTTTCCATATCCACAACGTCTCTCGTAGCAAGTTCATGTGGGTATTTGGCGAATGCAAACATCGCCAGAGGAAAGGTTTGGTACACGCCCCTAGCCATGGGCTCGCCGCCACGCATCATAGCCACGATCAATGTTCGCTCTTCGGCTTTGAGCCGATACCCAATGGTGTTTTGACCTTGTACGTGCGGAATGATACGCTCCTCTAGGCCAATCACCTGGGCGACAACCTGCGTTGCCAAGAATCGTCCGGCTTGAGCATGTGCCTCTTGTAGGGCTGGGCCGGCGATTGAGGCGTCGCGCATGGGCGAAGCTAGGAGCTTGGCTGCCGTCGACGGCGCGATGTTGACAGGTACGCCCTCCACTGGATACTGCAATTCCGCAATCGGCAACCCTGGACGTGGGGTTACATTCGATGGCAAAAGTATCTGCTTGATTGTGGTTTCAAATTTCTTATCATGGGTTTTCCCGAAGACTCCGGAGCGGATGGCTTGCTCTAGCTCGGAATCCATCGTGCTACTCCGGGTTTCTTCATTCCCGACAATCACGAAGGCACGGCCGGCCTGAGCCATCATGGGGATATCTAAGGGGCTATCCCCATACACCGTGACGTCGCGGCGATGATCCCCAGTGTTGACAATCGCAAGCCATGCCACAATTGTCGCTTTGGTTTGGGGTGTTACGACGTACTGGTCCCTGACTCGGCCGCCACCAAAAATAGGAATCCCTTGGAGCCCTATTCGCTGGAGCGCCATCTCCCAGACCTGGCGGACGCCACTTGTCACTACCACCGGAATTACCCGTGGATCCCGGGTAGCCTGTGACAGAACAGTGATCATTTCCGGATAAATGGTGATTTCGTTGGATGCGGTGTCGCAAATGGAATCATACTTCTCGTTGAAGCACTCGAAGCTCTCCAGCATCACCGACACCTGCTGGAAAGCACGGTGGGTATAGCCCAACGGGCCGCCGAAAACCGTCTTGAGAACATTGTTCGTCCCCTCTGGTTGTCTTAAGTGGCCATTGCTCAGACCCTTTTCCACAAAAAGCGTTCCAGAATCTTGAGGGGCAAGTGTGCGGTCCGCATCAAACACCAGGATGTTGCTGCACCGCTCAAGTTGGGTGGTGCTAAACATCCTACTAGCCATGGACACTGCAAGATCTGAATTTTGCTGCTCGCTCAAATTCCAGAAGGAGCACAGGTCTGCGACGCGCTGCACCGTTGTTTCCTTCCCTCCACTAACAGTCGCGAAGACGATACCTCTGTCTAAACAGAGGTGAAACAGCCTCTCAACCTCAACATCCTGCCACCTGTTCACCTCCTCAACTGGAAACGACGCTCGCTTCCGCTGCATATCAGCAGCACATTGCTTGCAAATGTCTTCTGCGGGAACCTTGAGATAGACGATATGCGTAAATGTTTCCAGGTCGGCTTCAGTGTACACCTCTTGCAAGCCACCGTCAAGGTCATCGTTTGGCAGGATGAAGTGGCCGGCCACCAAGGCGCTCTTGCCGTTGTTACAGGCATCCCTGCCAATCTGTCGGACAGCCGTAGCCCGGTGACGCTGTTTATCTGCGTGCGGCAGCCTTTTGAAGGCAGCTAGACCGCCGTCCACAACAGAATCAATGACTTCAGAGCCCTCATAAAAGTCGTATCCCCTGAGCCATATGACTGTCGTTTGGCGGAGTTGAGACAGCAGGGTAGTTTTGCCGGCTCCTGGAAGGCCGTAAATACCAATTATGTTTGGAGTTTTGATTTTGTCGACGCACATTGTAAAACGTCACTAGTGGTGCTCACAAAATACGAGTTTCAAAAGGCAGCAAAATATGAGAGAAAATAGAAAGTTTCCGGTTTAAAGGAACAAGGGAGAAATGGAAGCTTAGGTTTGCAAATTATAGCGTTGGAAGGCACAGGGAGAGCATTTGATCGAAATGAAAAGGCCTCCCAAATTTACCACCTACCCAAGGTAACATGCCAAATTTAAGGTAAATGGGAATGATGATCTGTTGAACATTGCTGAGCATAACTTATAGCAGGAGGGGATAATGCAATAACATCAAGCTGTCAACTGCAGAAGTGATTTCCCATCCTCAGTTTCCTGCACCTCTGCAGAGGCCACCCTCCGTAGTATGAACGGATCAAAGTCTCCGGCTACATTCATTGACGACAATGGGGAACAATGACACTATACTTCACACCACAACACCATGCAGGAGGCGGCCTGCCGCGCATTTATTCCTTGAGGTCTGGGAAACGTGTGGATAGCGATGCTGATTTTTTGACGACTGGATCAAAAATACTTTCGGGAATGTATTAGCTATTTTCAGGCAGAGATACTCGGAAAGAGATATTTGGAAGGCCGCTAAGGCAGAGTAACCATTTCAATACGAATGCTATCGAATTTCGCTTGGTTCGGAACGCCTGAACACGTCAATTGAGTCAGCGCCGACATATTGCAGCGACGGGACTCCGTGATCATAGGCCGAATCAAAAGGCTCCCTCGTTTGTCAAGGCATTAAAGGCCAAAAGGCCTTCACCCTCGTTGCCCAACTCCTGTAGATCCGCGGATCTAACCCATGCCGCCCTGCAACCTCATCAACCTTACCAGTCTTCCTAGGGTTGACAACCTCCCTAACGTCTTTTAACTTTTGTCCCCTCGCACCGCACGCAAATGCCACGATACGATAAAAGGTCCACCGCAGGCTGAATTTGGCCAACATATACAGCAGTACACTTGCGGGCACCGCAGTAAGCATGTGACTTTGAAATGGGCGTCCGTCAAACCGCGCTCTACTGATCGTAAAAACGACATCGGCCGTCTCGCTCAATCGTGAAATCGATGTAACAGCGGCACGGCGCTCGGCCAGTTCCTCACGTAGCCGGGCACGATGCCACGATACCGAAACCTGGCGGGGTAGGGATAGAAATGTGTGCCAGCGGTGGAGTGCGGCGCTTCGGAAGTGAGGTTTCATTGTTTGCTCCATTTTGTGGTCGCATTGGGTAGTGGGACAACTCTCTATGAGCTCACGTCGATTATGGTGTCGGCCATAAAGAATATAACAAAGTACATATGGATTAGGTGGCGTTACAGACCGAGCTCCACCCTAGTTGTTTTCTTCTTTATGCTTGGGCGACGGAGCTTTTATTCCGTGTATTCAGGCTCTCTAATCTGTTTGATGGCGGACACCCGGGCAACTCCTCCTGGCCAATCAATATAAAGAAAAGTTGAGTCTTCGTTAACCATCCGATCAACCCGTCGAGGGAGCTTTCTCATCCTAGTCAAACGTTGCCGCAATTAATTACTTCGGCAATAAACCCTGTGTTCAACGTGGCTTTTTCTACACGCAAGGGTGTGTTGCCGTCAAGCCCAGCGGGTGGCAACAAGTTGGACAATACCGTCCGGACTCGAGAGTCCCAAATTTGGGGCAGCAAGCAGCTGCCATACTAGTACCCTTGAGCCTTGTGTGACATGATACGTGGTATTAAAGGAGATTATGCTTCGTCCACTTATGCAGGCGGTCCCATTCGGCATGGGGCAAATGGAATTCTGCGTGGTTGTGAAACCGAGTTATCAATCACCCACAATTCAGTCTACAGCACTTTTTCTCGGCCATATATTAGTGTACAAATGCACTGACAAGACTGGCTACCATGAACGCCAGCGCCACTACCACCACTACCATTGGACAATGTGCGCATGGCTACTTGAGGGTGGCCTGGTCGACTGCATAACCGGTTGCAAGACATTAATTAACATACACACCAAATAGCGGGCAGCATATGCAGCTTATCAGACGAACAGAACTGCTCAGTTATGCAGGAGGCCCTCCATTTTGTGGCATGGAGCAAAAGCGCAATCCGATTCGCGGACTGGGGCGGCAAATGGCAGGGTCGACGTTGCATAATGACAACTGGACTTTTGAGGGCCCGGACAAGGATCTGGGTCGTTGCTTCTGCCCCATGATGCGTACCCCGGAACTGCCTCAGGCTGGATCCGTTGCTTTTGGTCCGAGAGGCGATGGCGCGCAGCTGCGACCGAAGGGCAGAGAATTGAGCCCATAAACCAATGGCGAATAGCAGCTGTCGCAAAAATCCATCGTGTAAAGCGGACTATATTTTCTGGCCAGGGGCAGAAAAGCCGCTAAAGCCGTGACGGAAATAGCATGCTGATACCTGCCTTTCGTCTTCCATTGGCTTAGAACCGACTTCTCCGCATCATCTGCAGCATTCCTTATTGGGAAATTTCTTGCAATGCGGGCTCACCAGCCATGGTATCACGCCTGGGTACCCAATTATTCCTTTCGCGGCAATAAGCAGGGAGGCCTTAATTTCCCACGTTCCTACCATACCTTATTGTCGAACTGCACCTACCATACTTGCTTTTTGACGCAATCACTAGAATGAAATACCGTAGTAAATTTGTTGGATTTGATATTTATCAATCAAAATGGGTGAACCTTACTGGGTTGCCGAGGTTCAAAATTCCCTGCACCTTCTAGCTCAGAATCTCCACGAGCGTCAGTTCAAAGGAAATACATATGACAGGCTTCCGTCTTTCAACAATTCCTGTCAAGATTACACACTGACGCCATATTATAAGCTCAAGCTGGCCAACAACCTGGCATTTTTAGCTTGCACCGAGGAGGGCGGTGATAAGGTTTCTGCCGTTTGCCTCGAAAAACATCGCGATCAATTAACTATACGCCTAGCAAGCAACAAATGTCCTGGTAAGAAAACAGTGGAATTGCTGTAGAAGATCGCGAGCAGTCTCGCCGAGTATGCCACTCGTAGTGAGTTAATATGTCCGTGGCTGAGTGATGCATCAGACTTAACTGAACCTTTGGCGCAAAAAGAGATCCATCGCGAGGCCTTTATGGAAGAGGCTTTTGCCACAGTGATGAACCTGTGCGGCACTCGCATACTACAACGCACGCGACCATGTTGGGCCAAGAAACCACACCGGCTAGAGAAGAAGGCATCTCCCTTGCAGAGTCTTGACAATGACTGGGCTCTGCTGACTAAAACCCTGCAGAGGCGGTTTGCAACGACCCTGCATGCGCTCGAGAAGATGCGAGAACATTTACGTTGCCTTGATACGATGAACCATGACAGCAAAGATCTAAGAGAGACGCTCCGAAACAACGTTTTGGCAGCCTACGACGCCTCTGCTGCCGAGACGCCGCGAACACTGGAGGAGAAATTGAGGCGTTGCGGGCCTGCGGGCTTGGATCTCGCTGGCAGGGCCGCTGTTCGGCAGGTGGACAAACTGGGACGCTACTACGGCGTCTGCAAGGATTTTGCAAAGCTGGCACGGCACCAGAGTTACCAGCGCCTATTTTCGAGCGTCATAGTGGCGAGGTGCGATGTAATGCCCAAGACCTGTAGAGATCCGGCGGGCGGGCGGAAGCTGCATGTCCATGCTGAGGTGCAGCTCGTGATGCACTACCTATCTCGGAATCTTTCGCCTGCACCCAGGGCGATTAGTTGCAGCAAGTCGGCCTGCTTCCTCTGCCACGCTCTCATCAGCCGGCTTGGGCACTGGTCACTCTCGGCCTGCCACGGGAAGCTGTACTCCAAATGGAAAGTCCCAGATGGGGTACACTTGACGCATAGCAGGGCAAAGGATCTTGCACGCGCATTACGGCAGGTTCGGGATGAGCTCAAGACGCTTGGTGCGGGGGCGAAAGTGCAAGTAGCCGAAAGCCCAGCGCTTTCGCTCATATCTGGCCCGTCGACGGCAACGCTGCTTTCCATAGCGTCGGGGTCAAGGTCATCTTCTGCGGAAACGATCGGTCCTAACAGCACTGCGAAGACGACCGCGACCGCTTACGTTGATGCAAGCACAGTCAAGGCGCCAACAGGCCGCACAGCTTCTGCAGAAGAAGTACTCGCAAAAGCGAAAAGCAATACATACCCCGATGTGGGAATATCAACTTCGCATGAAACATGCAATAATGGCGGATTAGTGGCCGGCATTGGAATAACTAACTCACCGGCCGCGACGCTGCAGGTGAAGGAAAACGATCTGCCGTACGAAGTCGTCATTTTCAATTACACCCTGCCGTTGCTCGACCTCCAGCTTGGGCATCTGTCTCTGCATCTCGATCTGATAGACATGAGCGTCGGTCGAATAAAAATATCGCGTTATGTTGGTGGTGACGAGCTGGATATCCTGTCTTTGGAAGCAACCGATTTACCATTCGCTGAGCCGGGTCGGAAGCTCAGCTGCGAGCGAGGAAGTAATGTACTTCGCTTCAACTTGCTGTGCTTCGAATGCGCTGCGACGCAGGTGGAGATAACATGGAGAACGACGTAAGCAAATCCTTGAAATGACAATTCATGATAGGGGGTCTTTTTGTAAAGAAGGTCAGCGGCGGCAGCTGTTTGTTTGCAGTATTTTATTCCATTGGGTGGCTGCGCATAGAAGTCGGGCGCACGCCACTAAAATTGCAATTGGCGTACAATAATTTGTGACATTCGGACCATGCACTGGGCGGGGTCGAAATAGGGTCCCGATAAACTTGAACCGGGCCTGTTCCTATTGGCAACCGACCCTAAACGGCCTGTTTCAGCGCCGGGAGGGGGTTCGCGTTTTTTTTTGAACTTTTGAACTTTTGAACTTTTGAACTTTTGAACTTTTGAACTTTTGAACTTTTGAACTTTTGAATACCGTCGCTGTTAAATCCCAATTACGATGAGTCTGGACGTAATCAGACGTTTCAAAAGGCCTTCCCGTGTTGCGCCCCAGCCCTTCTCCCCGGAATCCTTGCGGAGTCTGCAAACCTGACTGGTAGTGGTGACTGGGAAGAGGCAGAAGATTTAGGACTTGAAGCATTGAGAAAGATGCAGGATGCTTTAGGACCCGGTCACCCTCCTTACTCAACCTTACAGCAATGTATCAAAACCAGGCCAAGTACAGCCCCTTATCTGTGAAGCAGCTAAGACTAGGAGCCCTGTAGGGTGCAGATGGATACAAACATATCACAGTTGGGCATTGGAATGCTGCCCCTAGCCATCTTTTCAAAAGTGAAGGTCAATAGGAATGAGCCCGTCACAAAACGCACCCCGAAAGGTCAGTTTGTGGACGATCTTTCACTGCCAGCTATTTTGTGAGCATGTGATTGGCCGCCAATGCACGACAAATTACCTACCCCAGTCAGAGCAGCGTCCATCACGATGCAGAAGGCCCTCCATCACCGGGCACACTATCTATGCGGAGCCCGACGTCACACGGTGATGCGTGACGTAATGAAATGGAGATTGACCGCCCATAATCTGTTGTTGATAAGATGCCGGTGAGTTACACTAAAGCGTCCAACGCCGCCTACATTTTATGTTTCACATCTTACCATAATCCAAAATAACTTTACACAGGCAAGCAGCTTAAACAAATAGCTCCGAAATCGATCCTCCTTTTTTCCTGGTCCGTCAACATGACTGTCAAATGTAGTCACTGTAATCGGAACTTCCGCACTGACGACGCTCTGCAGCAGCACATTCGAGATTCGCATAAACCTACTCAGTTACCTAACTGCCAGATTTGTAGCCGGACTTTCAAAGATAACGACGCTCTTGAGCAACATCTGAAACAATCAAGAGTTCATAAACCCCAGTCCCAAAATGTACGCACTCGAATACCCACCGAAAGCAAAAACGCGTCTGCGGACAGTGAAGCGGGAGTGGCAGATCAGATGAAACTTCTTCAACACAGCCCGGCGGTCAACAAGATAGCGGAGATTAAAGTCGTGCCTCTGCTCACTGAGCATGTGCGCAAACGGGCGGCCGATCTAGCTGGGCCAGCGTCGGTTCCATTTACGCAGTATGGCCTACTCGGAGGTATTATCTCTGATGGCTGGGGGCCCGAGGCGCCTGCTGACCCACGCATTTTTTATAACATTGCGGCACCATCGAGCGTCTTTATATGTGGTAGTCAAGGGTCCGGGAAGAGCCACACTCTCTCTTGCCTGCTCGAAAATTGCCTGATACAGTCGTGCGCGAATGTCTTGCCGCGGCCGCTCACCGGAATGCTTTTCCATTATGATACTTTCATGTCGGATAATGGGGGCGAGCCTTGTGAGGCCGCCTATCTGGCCTCCAACCGGCGAGTCAAAGTCAGGATTCTTTGTGCACCTACGAACATTAGAACGATCCAGGTGGGCCAACACATGATATAAACTTTGAACAGGCGAGCCGTCAGAGCTGATTAGCGTTTCAATAGAGGGTGTATTCGAAAATCTCAAACGTGGCAGTTGAGCCCCTTCGACTTAACGAACGCGACCTCAATACAACGCGTATGATGTCATTGATGGCGGTAAACATTTCGAAGGGAATTCCACTATATTTACATGTCATCCTGCGCATTCTGCGGAATTTGAGAATTGAGCAGCAGGAGCAGTCCGACACCGCAGATGAATGCATTCCCCCCTTCCAGTATGCAAAATTCAAAAGGTGCCTCGAGAAGGAATGCATGACCGAGACCCAGCTCGCGCCGCTGAAGCAACGTCTCGACACTCTCGAAAGCTTTATGGTTCGCAAGCAGGTTTATGCGTTCAACTCGGACACAAAGAATAGTGGTACTCCTGCCAAAATAATAAAGGCTCGCGAAAACGAGCAAGGAACGGATTGGACACCAGAGGTGCGCTCAGTAAATTTTCTTTGTCCATCGGCATGTGGCCGAAACACTTACTGACAATTTCGAAAAAAAAACAAGGCTGGCAAGTTGACGATTGTCGACCTATCATGCCCCTGCGTGCCGGCGCAAACCGCCTGCTCACTTTTCAACATTTGCCTTAGCCTCTTCCTAGAGCAGGAAAGCAAAATCGGCCGTGTTGTGGCCCTGGACGAGGCCCACAAATTTATGGGCGGCGGCACCGAGGGCGCCGAATCGCCAGACTCACGCAACCTGACCGAAAGCCTGCTGCAAACCGTCCGCCTCCAGCGCCACCAGGCTTGCAGGATCTTTATCTCGACGCAGGAACCCAATATCTCACCTAACCTGCTAGACCTGTGCTCTGTAACAATGGTGCACCGCTTTACGTCGCCCGCGTGGCTGCGGGTGCTTAAGCAGCACCTGGCGGGTGTTAGCTCGTCATCGCTAATCCATGAAAAGACGTTTTCCGGCGGCGGCGGCGGGGAGGACGATGGCGACGGCATTGTTCCTATCAGGCTTCGCGGCGCTTCCAGTGGCTCGCCTCATATCGACCCATCTGCCGAGGTTTTTTCGCACATCGTCAAATTGCGTGTCGGTGAGGCGCTGGTGTTTGCCCCCAGTGCTGCGATTGGATTCGAACCTCAGGGTGACGGGAGAGAGGGCTTGGTATTTCGCAAGCTGGGCAGTGGGGTTCTCAAGATGAGGACTCGAAGTCGCCTTACTGTCGATGGTGGCCAGAGTATTATGGCAGACTGATATTATGATCGAAGTATCGGTACATCTTCCGAAGGTGGTGGACAATGGATTGAAGCACCTGAGCGTTTTAATGAGGGTTTCAATGACTGGGGATAACGTAAGTTATAATTGAGTTCAAGGCGAATTATTAGTAGGTTGAAAGCTGCCAAGTAATACAGGATCACTTTCTGTTGGAATAATAATGACTATCGAGCGGATATCCTTTTGCATCTCCAATTAAAATAGCAGCCTTTATTGGCGACGCGGTGTTTATCCAACTAAACAGTAAAGTATCGTCTTCTCACAGCAGAGGCTTTTTTATTAATAGCCACAATTTTTCCAGCTTCTTATTAATCCCAATGTATAGTGGTGAAAGGTTTCATTTCCGCATCTATGTCTCTCTCCTTAACATCGTCAATAGCTTCGAGGATTGCATACCTTTGAGACGTTGGACCCAGGAGGAGACGTCATCCTCTCCGTCCATACTCCAACATGCGACGGAGAAGTAGAGCTATCAGCCTGCTCCAGAATACTCAGCCTAGCATCGCCGGTCTTCTCAGCCATTTTTAATTCGACTTCCAGGAGGGGCTTCGGGTGAGGAGTGGAGATCGCCCTCTGATTAGTCTGGAAGAACGCGACGTTGTAGCGACGGAATTACTACTGCGCATCCTCCATTATCAGGCAGAGGAGATCGCAATGTCAATTGGACCAAGAAAATGATTGCAGCGATGGCAGTCCCAAGCGATTAATACGACTGCAACAAAGCCCTGCGACCTTGGATCAAGGCAGGGAAGGCACTAATGCGCACGAAACTTGCAGGAGAGACATTCACCACCCCAGCAACGGTATTGATGGCAAGCTTAGCAGTGATTGCGCAGGAAATAATGTGTGCGCGTGCATGCATCTAGGAGCCACCTCGACCTCCTTTGGTTCAGTTGGTGCCGAACTCCGGTGACCACGGCTTGACCCGCTCCTCCTCTTGGTTAATTCGTGTGATTGCTAAGTCAAACCCCTCTTACAAGCATACTTACAGGGATTATCATTCATTCCCCAGTTGAGGGGTCTATAACATAGCTGCACCCCAAAACAACCACACCCTTTGGAAAGGATTCCAACCCAGTTGAACACCGGAATGATACCCCAATTCATCCTCTCAAAATCTACGCACCAATATGTTACCGGTCTAGCACCAATTCAAATGTAAACAAGTAATAAGATTTGGAATTGTGATATATCTCAAACAAGTTGAATCACCCCCCCGCCGGCCTGTTCCGGTTTTGTGCATTGCTTAGTTTTACCGGGTTAAAAACCATCCGGATCATTTTATCTTTCCAATCAGCTTTTAGTGCACACAAGAATGCCCCCCCACCAGAATAGTACCACCTGGCGTTGGACGTTCAAATTTGTCAAGCAAGGGTGTGGCAATGCAGATTGCCAAGGAGTCCCAAACCCCTCACCAGGCCGCAAATGGCGGCCCACCTCACTGTCCAGGCGCGGGGACATTGCAGGCATTGTCTACAGCAATGCGGGGTCCAGTNTATAACATAGCTGCACCCCAAAACAACCACACCCTTTGGAAAGGATTCCAACCCAGTTGAACACCGGAATGATACCCCAATTCATCCTCTCAAAATCTACGCACCAATATGTTACCGGTCTAGCACCAATTCAAATGTAAACAAGTAATAAGATTGGGAATTGTGATATATCTCAAACAAGTTGAATCACCCCCCGCCGGCCTGTTCCGGTTTTGTGCATTGCTTTAGTTTTACCCCGGGTTAAAAACCATTCGGATCATTTTATCTTTCCAATCAGCTTTTAGTGCACACAAGAATGCCCCCCCACCAGAATAGTACCACCTGGCGTTGGACGTTCAAATTTGTCAAGCAAGGGTGGCAATGCAGATTGCCAAGGAGTCCCAAACCCCTCACCAGGCCGCAAATGGCGGCCCACCTCACTGTCCAGGCGCGGGGACATTGCAGGCATTGTCTACAGCAATGCGGGGTCCAGTCGGTCATCTTCTAAGTCATGGGGGAGGCCTTTCAATTTCGTGGCGTGGCGCAAGAGCGGAATCCGATTTGAGGACTGGCAAATTGCGGGGTCTTTACCGCGGTCGGCGCCACCACCCAAGCGACGGAGCGACGCCGAGTTCAAGAGCATGGCCACGACCCGTCAGACGGCCCAGTCTTTGACTCCAACCTGACACCCCGTGCTGTTCGCAGCAACGATCATCCACCTTCGTCCTCCTTGGCCAACCCATCGACTCCCGGCTATTCCAGACTACAGTCTTGATCTCAACCGGCTACGACCCGATTAGATCTGCGTCTACCGGTCTAACAATGCGGGCTCGGAAAGACGCACAATGATTCACATCTTCGAGTAAAGGCCGCCCTACAAGCTAACAGCGCCGCACCTCCGTTTGGTCTACGCCCGATGAATATTTACAAGGATGTGGTTAACCGGAAGACTATCCCGATGTCTATGGATCCAAAAGCACGTTTGTATCACGCTGAGAGGCTGACTGCGGCCGCCATTACGCAAAAATACTACTACATGATCAAAGGGGGACTCGAGTATGGTCTATTGACGACGGGCGAGGCTGTCTTGTTTCTCAAGATACTTACCACAGCGAACAGTGATTGGAAAAGCCGTGTTCGGCGATTGAGGATGTTTTGGAGATTACATCTTTGACCCAGATCGATCCAACCGGGGCAAATGCTCCCGAAATGGCCCGTCAACCCAGCAGGCCCAGCTCGACACGGACGTAGGCAACACGCAAAATCAGGCGTATTTTCCAAATCTTAACCAAACTGCAAACTTATATCAGCTGTAATCATCCACAAGAGGGATGCAATCGAGCGGGCCAGGATTTGGATCATAATATAATAGCCTTGAAGCACTCTAGCGTAAGTAGAAGCATAACTTATTTCATTTGCTAAAATTTGTGTTGACTTTGCGACCCTTATGTTGCTCATATATCAGAAAAGTGAGATTTGGTTGTGTCCGAGGTAACGGGTGTCTTTCTGGCACGTTTCGGCCGATCGACACCATGCGCTTGTTTGTTCTCCGGGGTGACGGGAATGTCAGTTTCGACCTGCGAAGACGATACCGAAGAAAGTCCGTCGGAAATGTCCCCAAAACTATGCTTTCTCCCTTGTCTTACCCGTCGAAATGGCGTGCGGCCCCTGCACTGATCTTCGGCCGATTGCCCCCACCCAAATGTCTGCGGCTGTGTTGCCTCCCCGGACTCAGGGCTAACTCCATCCTCATCACTATCCTCGATACCCCACCCGAAAGCTTGGGCAAATGACCTTTTTTTGGGACTCACACTTCGACTTTGTGACCGCTTGGATGAATCGAACACAACGGCTACTGAACGAACTACCGCGCCCTCAATGTCGCGCGTCTCTGTTCTACCCTGCTCAGAATCCCACACGAGAACCTTGTAAAGACGGGGAGACCCGAAAAACTTGATCCGTTCATCTGTGAACAGGGCCCAGGCGAACCGGGCGAAAGCAAATTCCCTACTTACTCCTCGAATGGCTTGCGGATTGCGATTGTGATACATGTGGACCAATTGCATCGAATTGAGCGGCTCCAACACATGCCCAATCAGTTGAATAGGCTGGGACATAAATTGCTTTGGCACAAACGCAATCCGACGTCCATCAAAGAGATAGTGCACATCCCGCCGCAAGAGGAGCATATTTCTGTCGTCATCCATCGTCGAGACGGCTGTGGGAAAACGACAGTATCTTTGATGTCGTAACGTCAGCCCTAAGCGCAAAGCAAGGCAAACATTGTTGATTGGACATACCTCTCCATCCCGTTTGAAATAAACCAATTTCTTTCCTGTGCCGGAACAAGATGTGCTTGTTCCGTGGCGTCTTCAAAACCAGATACGCGACAGCTCCTATCCCTCTCTTTAACAGCCATCCGTCCCCTGAATGAAGGTGGTGGAATGTAATCGGGAAGTTGCAATTGTGACCAAATTGGAGGTAAATTATCGTGTGGAAAACGCCAGTTGTGGAAAGAAGGAACGACGGGGTACTTGTCTACTGGTCAGAAAAGCTGTCAGTGAATGACCTTTGCGTGAAATCCCAAGACGGCTCGAAGGGTTCCGAGCACAAGAGATTGGACGTACGGAATGATTCGAGCCCATCAATACAGAAAAAGTACTCGCGCCCGCGCAGGATCCCGTCCGACGGCCGCGACACTGTTTCCATTGTGTCATCCGCAGTTTTAGTGGCCAATTTGCCCTTGTCCCACTCGGTCGCGCAAATGATACAGCAGGATATAACCGCCAAGTCGTACTCAATCCCGATTCCGTCGGCTGCTGACAGTAAAAGTAGCGGTGGCGTGTCAGTCGGGTATGCTGGATGACGAAAGCGAACTTCGTATGGCGCCAGGGCCGTCTCGGATGCCGACGGTGGCGTAAGTGCCGGGAATGGGAGGGCAGACATCTTCAATTCTAGGGATAGTGATTTCGGCTCTCCGTACGCCAGTAAGCTATGTCGTTCGTGCAAATCGTCGCTCTTGCGTGTTCGTTTGTTTGAACGTAAGACACGAAAGCAGCTAGCGTTCGTCAGTGAAACATCATTTATTTTCATCACCATGACGACAGCCAGCTGGCCACCAGCTGACAAAGGGCGCCAAGGGACACATCTGATTGGTTCGATGGGTGAACATTTAATTCCTTACGTAAACTGCTCCTCCCATAATAAAACTCTTGTCAGGTACGCTTTCCATACATTTGCCTTACGCCCGTTCGGACTGGGAAATTTCCTGTCAAAAGCCGATAGAATCTCTGTGTTATTGTTAGTTTGCGTAACCGACTGTGTGGACGCGTTTGACGCGATGCAGGGTTTTGTAAAGCACGTGATTTCTGTGATCCTTTGACCTGTTCCAGCCAACACCCACCCTTCGTGCGGGGCTCTAGTCGAGCTGCTTCTTACCAATTTAAGGCGCAGTGGGAGCTGGCTTGATCAAGCAAAAATTTGTAGTCACGAGAGGTGCGGGAGTAAGTTTAAGAAAACATGCAATAATACTACCAAGTTACCTACCTGGAGAACTGGGATAAGAAGCAAGTGGAGGGTTCAAAAGTGCGAAAATGCGTTTTTGATCGCGCCCTTGGCTACATGCACCAAGTCAGCGTTGACTTACTTCGAATCGACGGTGACCAATGCATCGAGAAGCGGAAAGCCCTGCTACAGCTCGCAGCAATGATGCTAAAGAACGGAAGCTAGAAACCATGTCAAAAATTTCCCGTTTGTTGACCAGTGACTTGAATGGGAAAAGTGAGGGAGGGGTAGCTAGTTGCATTCGATTACTGACGGCCACTTCGCCTAGCTAACCATTCCCACTAGGCATATAGGCGACATCTCACCTTCGCGCTGCAAACTCGCCCGTGTCTCCACTTAGAATTACTACCCTGCTATCAAGGGGGCTATATGGTTGCTGTTCGTGCAGCAGAGTGTAAGATGCCATCCATGTTCTTATTCAGAGCAGTGGATGGTGATATGAGGGTTGATATGTACATCACTGCAAAAATCAAGTCAGTCCACACCCTCCCAGTTCGTCAGGCAATACCCCGCCCTCGCTGTGCGACTAACTTCACCCCTTAATAAGCCCACCCCTCTACCATAATGATTGAGCCTACGCTCATTGCGCCTGCTTGAGCCTACTCTCATTTGACCTTGATTGAGTCCACCCTCATTTAATTGTGCTAGCACATCCTTATGACCCTTTTGGAGCCCGCCCTTTGTTTGACAGGGACACAGTCAACACGCGATCAGGTGACTTAAGTAGCTCTGATGCCCACGGTGGATCAGGTTGTATGATATAGTTGTAATAAATCGCCAGGTGTCTAGCAATAGAAGTATAACATCACCCAAAAATTCAAGAACCGATAGCATTTACGCCGAAAAAAACGAAGACCAATCACTGCGATAAATCAGGTGCAAGAACTTCAAGCCTTCACCATATCACATGCCACAGCCAGTGAAAATGTCTTGGAATTTATGGCAACAGATGCATCTCGCAACTGGCTTTAACTCAGCAGCCAAGCACCCCAGACATTGCATAGCTCTTTCTTGTCGGGTGGAGCAGCATCTGGAGACAGCTTTGGGAGCGTGTTGGCTCAATTCGGGTAAAGTCCGGGATACCAGTGACCGCTTTTCTTCGTTGGTTAGACTGAGGACAGTGCGTCGCTATCCCTATGAAATTGACTCCGTAGACCAAACATCGGACGAGCAGACTTTTAGATTGCTTTCTATCCCCAGGGATTCTATTGACTTGGTAAGAAACATATGGAATCTGCCAATGATCTGGCGAACTTTTCGCAAATTTGCGTATTCGGGAAAGGCAAACCGGTCATTGGGAAGTAGTGGGCCGAGTACCAGGGCGTGATTTCGATGACCCAAAGCCTCCCATCCGGGCCTGCTCCAATATCCAGGCGAACACCATCGTCAAACGACATGTTTGGTAGTTGCATGCGCAGATGCTTGTATATGTAGAGTGCAAAATCCATGCGATCCTTTTCAGTCGTCTTCTTTCCCCTGAACTCCATGCTTTCATCTCCGAGTGATTTGGTAACAACAACGAGGTCCTTGGTGTCTTGATTGTCACGGTTCACAGCAGTATGGACCCAATGGAAGACCTCTCCTCTCGAGATGAATAATCGAAACTCCCCTTTAGCCACCAAAGGTAGGTATTGCTGGTGGAACCAAGGAATATGAGTGTTGTCCTGCCCACTATGAAGTTGCGTTCGTTTTCTTTTCCGCGTGGGCTCCATGTGGACAAAAGGAAAACATGGTACACCTGGTAGCCTTGAAGTCTCAACTCGTACATGGGATGACGATGCGCTCCAGGAGCGTTTGTAGACTGTTCTCTCATTCTCCAGCAATGGACAGATGCCCGTTCCAAAGCAAGTTATAGGCCGGAACTGAAACCTGGACTCTTCGGCAGACTCGGCGATGGAGTTCAGTATTTTGACAAAATCCACCTTGCCCTGCTCCATCTCCATTTCTTGCTGGCTTGGATATAGATTGAGAGGTGGCCGGTCTTTGAGTTGCGCTGCTGTTACCCAAGGCTCGGGTGCTGTCATAGGGTGGCCATCAGTCGTGTCGAGGAAGAGAAATGTTATCCTTGGTGAACCGCAATCCCGGAAATCATTGAAGAGTTTTGGGTGCCACTCTTGAATGCTGGCCTTGAAGTTGTTGGACTCGGTCGAAAGACGTTGCAAGAAGAAGGCCGTGACTAGTGATTGATGAATCGCTATCTGGTCGTCTTGCCTCTCGTAAAAATTTGGAAACGATTGTAGCTTTTCCAGTCCCGGGAACCACACTGATGGCGAGACCTTTTCTGCCAGTAGATCCAGTTGTATGTATAGGTGCGGCGCATTCTCGGGCGTGAACTCGAAGGTTTCTCGACGAAGGCAAACAACCAAATGGGGAAATGGGTGAGGGCCATAGGCTGGGTTCCTTCCAGGACATGTTCTCATGTGCCTGACAAGATTGTGCCGCCCTCTGTTTCCTCTTTTTAGGCATTTGCCACAATTGGAGCACTCGATTTCCGTGGACATTATGATGCTTTATGCAAGGAAGTAGTAGGTGGCGAAGGCAGAGGGCAGAGGGCAGAGGGCTGAGGGCTGAGGGCTGCCCTCACAAAATTCAGAAGCGTAGCTTCCGATTTGAGCCATGTCCCTTGCAGCTAAAGCACAATCACTTGCATGCGTCACTATTTAGCACGTGCAGGCTTGGCCATCTATCTAGTCATTGCTTTAAATCGCTTTGCCTGCTTGAGTACAAAATAGGCGATGATTGATACACGGCTTGGGCTCTGATCCGACGGTAAATGGATCATGGTATTTATTATACTAATTGCAATTGTATTGAGCCGCCAGTTGTCTAGCAATAGAAATAAAACCTCATCCCGGACACTACTGAAATGGTAGCTTCAGTTTGGATGCCGGCGTGATCTTCTTATAGATACAATACCAACCCAACGAGTCCGGCTCCTCCTTGCAGACGAACGTCTCTTTTTCAAAAGTCCCATCCATGGAAAAGTCCTCGGGTTAGCCTGGTCTTGACAGTCAGCTGGAGAGTTGGTTGGGAAATTTGATCAGTTTTTAGCAAGAACTTGGCTTTGAGAAGCGAGGGTAAACATACAGCACAGTTGGTAATTCCGTGTGTGGTAAGGTACTTGTGGCCTGCATCGAGTATTCGACTGGAGAGTGTTTCTGTTTCGAGGACACCACTCTGCAACGATGGTCCTGCTGTGACCGCAGCTGTAGTACATCTATGGGGGATGGACTGGTTATTCGTAGCTCATCGAAAAAAAAGGAAAATGCTTACGCATTGGTAGTCACACATGCTGGGTGAGGTGAGCCGGTGACTTGGCAGGATATCAAGGCCAACGTATGCAGAACAAATTCGACCAGACGGGATACAAGAAGCTGATGCTGAGTTGAGGTTTGCAGTGGAATTGACGTGCTATCGATTTATCTCTTAGAAGTCAAAATCCGTGCTTGGTGAATGTCCGGGTCACCTTCGGAGATCAGGTCACCACGAGGGTGTGGCCGGGAATTGCAACCATCCGGCGAACCGATCGTTCATCCCTGCTCCTTGATCATGCAACCCAAACTAATGGAGAACATGCATCGCGTACCACCCTGGGACCCTCGCTTATTAAATAGACAATGTCTTCGAAAAAATACAGCTATTTACAATCTGTTGTTTCCCTAACACCGTTGGGAATGCAAACTGCTGGAGTGCATAACAAACTCGTTGTGAGTGAAAATGGCAGCTGCAATTATAGCTTGCCAGCCAGAATCTACTTACTCAATGTGAGGGCCGGTAACGTCTGCTCTCCTGACTGAGTATGTCACGTCGATCACTATGTCAGAACCACCGTGGAAGCCCTATGGCACCTGGTCAAGCTATCGTCGTAAAGGCTGCACGTTGGTGAGTTCGTAAAGGTAAGTAGGATCGCAAACCGAGCCTTGCGTTTTTTCAGCAGTGGCCAACCTAATATCCCTGTCACTCTGCATTTTTCCTTGCATAAAAAGCTTACAAAACTGATCGCAGAAGGGAAAACTGTTGAAGGTTACGAAAAAAACCTGAAGCTTTTCGCTTTTGCCCAATATGAGGAAGGAGCGACCAAACTTGCCTCACCCAATTTCTTTGTTGCCTCGAGATATATTCCTCACCGAGTCTGGAAAGGTCTACAAGAACACCCGGCTCTTTTTTCACAAGTTCAAGAAGAGCTTGTGCAAAAGTTCAGCAATCCATGCAAAGAGGCACCACGATTTGATATACAGGTTGTTTTCGGCGAATTCCCTGAAGTTTGTGCAAAGCTAGTCGAAGGTAAGTATCCCGGTTTCCCATTAGTGACAGCAGTCTGATCCGTATCCAATAGATATTGCCGGTCTGTATAAAAGCAATCAGAGCTGGCCTGAAGCCCCCGCCGATAATAACATTCGTTCCAAATGGCTTCCTACTTCGACTGATCCATCTGCGAACCCTCCAAAGATATTGCATACCAGCGATCTACCTGGTTTGAGCCCAGGAAGCAGAGCCACCACCCAGAACGCATGTAGCCACGCCACAGACCCTGGGTCAGAACCATCGCCAAAAGGATGGACAACCGGCACAGGTCAGGAATCGTTCCCAGGGACGCAAACCAACTATGATCCCGGCCTAAAACGCCGACGGATAAATGAGCCAGAGCACTACTCATATACCGACACATTACTACCCTTTCACTACGCGCAACCACATACCAGTTTTCAGAATGGATTCGCCAATGCTATCACGCCAGCAACTGGATCTGACCATCCTTCGCAGCCTTCATCTGGCGGCTATACTGTAAGCGGGTATCCGACGATCTTGCCACAAACTTCAACAAGTCTAGGTCAGGACTCCAACGGCATTCAAAGAAGCCGAATTAACGGGACCGGACCCCCAGAGTCGCACGCTCCTTCGATCACGAGAACATCCCCCTGCAATTACCGAGAACTTCCATCAGCGAGCTATTTAGTCAACATGAGGGCTATCCAATCCACCGCCAACGAGTCTATTCCTCTGCGGTTGGACCCGCATACGCCGTCTCCTCCCAAAGCTCTGATGATTCCTGAGGAGCTGCTCTATCGTACGAAGGTATATTTCAAGACTCTATGCCAAAAGATGAAATTTGACAAGGATGGGAATCTCCTTACTTCGACTGGCACGAAATGGGATAATTCCCTGTGCAGCGATTTCGACTCACACTGCTTTACTGCTACCATACTAGCAAGACAGAACCTGAATTATTTCCCGGCACTCAGCAAGGCCTGCGCTCTTGTCGCAAAAATAATTCGGGCCGAGCATCCTCGGACTCTAGCCTGCTTCCTTGAAGTGTTGATACACCTCAACCAAACCGGGCACTCTGCGTTGGCTTCCTATCTTGGTGGCTTCATCGGAAGAATGTCTCAAACTATTAATACTATCCAGGCCCATCCTTGGGGTCAAATTTGTCGGCTTCTTGGTCAACCAGACTTAGACTCTGAGGCCATGTCGCGAATTTGGCAATGCACGATTGATACTTTTGGTGACGAGCTAGGACCGATGAGTCGGCTCGCCGTGTCTGTTCGGCTCGATTACATAAAGCGCGTGGAGACAGATCACACCAACGAAGAGAAACTTCTTCGGCAGCTCCTTGATCGGTTAAGGAACACTAACCTGTCCACTCCACGGGTAATGCTTAACTTGGCGCAAAACTTGAGAAAACAGGGAAAGCATGAAAAAGCGGAGAGGACTGCGAGGGATGTCCTTTTACTACTTGGTCAACACCAGATTTATTCTTGCAGAACTGTCGAGAGGATAGAATCTCTGAAAGTTGTTTCTCATAGTCAGTTTGACGGAGGGAAGGTTGAAGCAGCAGCGCAGACGATAGAAGAGGCGATACAAATGATTAAGGATCATTTAGGAAACGAACATCCTTGGGTCACAGAGTTCAAGACTGTTCTGGAGGGTTGGCTTCGAGCTGCAAACAAGATTGAGGACGCGGACAGACTGCCCAACTTTTGTCCCGTTTCGCTTCCCCTTCGTTGCTTCGCCTCCTTTATTTCAATTTTGATATTAGAAAGAGTCTCGGCATTGATGATGGTGCGTCTTTTTCTTTGTTTTCTTTTGGCCTGGACGGGGCACAATAACAGTGCCTGTCTTCCATAGTCCACAGAAGACACTTGCTAATATGAATGGTAACAGTCCTCCTTGTTATGGCTTGGGTATGAGCTTACATATTGCGGGAGCACTGCCGCTGTTTTCACCCTTATTTTTCCTTTGCGACAATGTGAAATAAACCGAGGACCAAATTTGATTTCGCGCCCTTGTTAACTCAGCAGTCTTGTCCTCCAAGGTCTGCTCCTAGGTAATTGAGTGCCGAACACTTGACCAGCTGTTGTGGTAGCAACTGTTATCACCATTGACATAGCTGCCACCAACAGATTCGTACCACCGGGGATATATGGGGATCCACGGCTGGGAGATGTCATGTGAAAAGTTCCAGATATTCGCCTTTGCAAGTTTGCTCCGGCAAAAGAAACCAGCCAATGCTCAATCGAGAACAAATGGGACGAAACTTACTGACTTTGGCATCCCATAGGCGAGCTGCTATCTAGGCTCACTATATATACAATCCCGACAATGCTATGGAAAATAGTAATCCTCATGTTTTTACAAGAAATCAACACGGTTCAAAAGTGGTACCGATGGTCCATTTTCCTCGCCACGTTCTTCGTCACAGGGTCGGGGATTGCATTTTTTTCTTCCGTTCTTGCATGCTGGCCGTCCAAAAAAGCTTCGATCTTTTGTTTCCCCAGGATGAGGGTTGTTGCATCAACCGCCCGGCCATGTACGAGGCTACCGCGGCCCTGGGACGCATTACCGACCCTATCATTACCTCCATCCCTATACCAGTGGCTTTGAGATTGTAGATGTCGTGGCGCAAAAAAGCTGGACTCTTGTTCTTGTTGTTCGTTGACCTTGAAGTTAGGCCGGTCATCGATAAAGTTTCTCCAAGCAAAGATAAGGTTTTGGAACCGCTTAACAGCCTGCGTTGAATAGGTTGTCGGCTAGAATTGCAGGGTCATCCAACTGGTGCTCGTCAACGTTGTGGAACTCCATCTTGTTAAGAGCTGCAGATAGTGATGAATAACGGGGCGTTTACAAGTCTTGTTGGAGGAGGAAGATTTTAAGACCGTCGACGGCCGCCAAGCCCAATCTTTGACAGCCGTCAAAAGTTGGGCTTGGCGGTCGCTAAGGCCCTTGTAACCCCGAAACCCCGACCGAATTAAAATGTGGGGTCAGGTATAATCACACCGGTTACAAGAATTGGTTATGTTGGCTGCAATTTGACCGTAGGGCCTCCGACGCGTTCGTATCCGCAGCAGGGGGTTGGATCTTGTCATTTATGCTAGGTTGACAACTTATGCACCTATTGACGTTGGCTGCTACCAGAAGCTGGCAAGAGACCTGGATCTATGTAGATACCCGTTGTCGTTGGTATGTCCTATAAGGATTGCACCCTCGTAGCTATGCTAATCCAATTATGGAGTTTATTGCAAGGATGCATCTCACAACTGGCCTAACTCAGCAGCCAAGCACTCCAGAAATTGCGACAGCTCTTTCTTGGGTGGAGCAGCATGTGGAGACAGCTTTGAGAGCGTGTTGGCTGGATTCGGGTAAAATCCGGGGATGAAAGTGATCACTTTTGCCTTTTTCTAGGGTATCAAGAGAAGAACGGGTACAAAATGCGGTTGGCTACGTAGGCCTGTCAAAAAACAACACCATTTTTTGTTTGGGTAGGGTCGTCCCGCAGCTAACTCCAAGACTAGCGCCAGCATAAGACTCGGCAGTATCCTAGTCGCCCTAATTAGCGAGGGGTGAGGGGGCGAGGGGTCCATGCTCTACAGTTAGATTTCAGTTGGCGCACTTGAATGCGACAGCTGCCAATCCTGGCCACGATCCGCAGCCGGTGACACGTCGGAAAGCCAGGAGTACCATTTACTTCGTGTTAGGGGTAAATAAGAATCCCCTTATTGCGTACTGACCAGGACCTGTAGGGAAATCAGATAGAAAAGTATACTGGAAAACAAAAGGTACCTCTGTTTATTTATTTTTTTACTGTTACCTGAAACAGTATAACTTTATGGAAACCTCTACAAAAGAGTACCTAACAGGGTGTTGATTTCAAGGGCAGAAACCATAGTAACAGCCCCATTGCTTCTGGGCATGATCGAAGCTCCAATCGTAGACACATCCCAAGTGGACGAAAAACTGCCAACGGTCGACGCCGCAGCATGAGGCGGACAGTTTTGTACCATTGGCAGGAAGCGGGCACGCGGTCCCATTCGCGAGCTTTCCAATCACAGGGCATAATTCCTACGTAGATGTCTCCGTGCTTGTCATCCACCCAAACTAGAACAGCGACACATTTGCGCGATTGTCCTAGGTACATACCATTCAATGAATTCAATGAGGGCCTGTACTACTTTAAGTCGCTGCAAACTACAGGTTTTTGTGATGGATATTGTGCACCGCTCCGACGGCGACAGCAATCGTTTCCTTATCTATGAGTTTGCGGCTGGGTAGCTAGATAATAGGACTAATAGGAGAGGAGCAGATAGACCAGGCAAGAAGGCATGGGTTGCGATTGAATGTCCCTTGATTTGTCCGTCGTTAAAATGCAGATACCAGATTACTCGTCTCCTATGCACCTATTCGTCTCATCTCTCTACCCAAAGAAAACACTGCTCGACATGTCGAAGATCCCGCCTTCAAAAATCCTCATCCGAGCTCATAGCCTGTCATAATTTTTAAATAACGCCTGATAATACTCCTTAATGGCCTTGCCCCCATTCCAGACGTTCTGCGACGGAGCGTGGTTGCCAACAACATCATATGTCGCGGAGATGAAAACAGCGACCTGGCCGCCGTTGTGGGCCTCCTGGTCGATGAACCTGGCTTCGTCAACGGCCACCACCTTGGTGTAGTATGGGTGAGCGAGCATATTCTCGAGGGCAGTGTCGTTTGGATAACGGAAGGTAGCGATGCCGTCAAACGATGTTGGGAGGTTTGAGGCCGGGTTATCCTCGCCGGCGTCCTGCGGAAGGATCTTCCCGAAGGCCCGAATCTGGGAGTAACCAGTGATGCCAAACATTAAAGCCAAAGGGGCGACTGTTTTGCAGGATTTTGATACTTGTTAGGCCATATATCATATGTCCGATCCATACGCAACCTGGTAAGAAACTCAAAGTGTGCAGCCGGCGTTGTTTGGTTGTCGGAAAGGGGATCAACTAACCCATGGGGGCATGTTCGTTGGCCCAATGATCCCAGAATTCCTCGCGCGACCAGTCAGGATTCCTTCGGATGTAGCTCAGCAGCTGTACGCCACTGGGCGAAGTGACGTTGGTTGGGGCGATTGACGGGATCGCTGAAGCCGTGCACAGCACAAACGCGTATACGGCTGTGATCACGGGGTAATGCATAACGAATATACGCGCCAGCTTCGAAACACAACGACGAAATTGACGTGAATGGAACGCAGGAAAACGGCTAGGGGAGGGTGGCGAGGGAAAAGCGGTTGTTGGTCGGTCGGAAAAACCACGAGGTTCCCTTTTATTGCCGCACGCTACCCCTTGCCCAGTTATGGAACCGTTTTGTCGTTCAGGGGCATCAATGGTCAATCGGCTAAGTGGCGCGATTCCCCGAGATTACACCCAGCGAGCCCAGTGCGAATAATGGATGGTATCCCGTACTGATTAATACCAAGAAAAATGGCCCACCGTTACCTAGAACTTGTTGGTGCCCAGGAGTGACAGCTTCGGGAAATATTGAGCTCTTGCGCTGGTTACGTTGTGGAGTAAATCTACACTGCAACGGCTCCTGCATGCCACGCGAAAATTGGGCCTGTAACCTGCTGGAAAATCCTGGTAGGGTTGTACAGTCTTGTCCACTACATACAGATTGGATCAAGTATCGAGAAGAGGTATTGCACAAAAAAGTTGGCTTTCGACACCGGTCTATCGGATGTAGATCGGGTTGGACGGTTGGTCCGTATATCTCAGCAATGCAAAAAAATGACACTGGACTATGGAGTCCACTGAGGTAGGAAACCAGGAGAAGAGTTTGTGCAGACGGAAACGAGTGCCAGGAGTTGATGCTATGGCATGATAGGGGAACCGCACCATACCAACGGCTCTCTCCAGGTCGCCAGGGATTGATCGACAGATATATAATTCACATCCTCGCACACTTCTACCAGTAGCCAGCTGCTGGTCGATACGAATCCTCAAAAAGTACCACACCTCAAAGCCGATCTTAAACTGATCAGAATTTGCCAAACCAACGCTGAACCAGACTCAAGCCATGGCCGGCAACCATTCGACTGCCTTCCCTAAAGTAGACGGAATTACCGTTTTCGTCCTACCACCCGAAGGCTATAAGGTCGATTTTGAGCACCCCGCGAAACAGAGCGCGATGGAACACTTCCTCGTTTTTGGGATCGTTGGGTCTCTGGCCCTCATGGCGCTCTGCCAGCGACTCTATACCAAGATTTTCTTGGTCAAGGCTTTTCAGGTTGAGGATTGGTTTATGTGCATTGCTTGGGTACGCAACCTTTTTTGTCTTTGACACCCAATATTACCGTTAAGCTACTCTTTTAGTTAACATCTGACTCATTCGCGAATAGCTCTGTTCCGTGGTAATGCAGTCGTCGCAGATACACTCCATCGTCAGCGGCGGCTTGTGCCATCACACATGGGAAATGCCGATCGATGTGTTCCAATATAGCTTGATTGTAGGCTTTTTGTCGTGCAGCCTCGAAGCCTTCGGCCTACTAATAGTTTGCAATAAAACACAGGTCTCATATGTCGCTGCAACAGCATTTATCCTTTGCAACGGCTTTGCGAAAATATCGATACTGCTATTCTATCTCAGAATCGCGCCGACACTTTGGTTTCACCGTGCCATCTGGGCTATCATTTCCGCAGTCGCCTGTTATACCATCATTATCGCGGGCATGCTCCTTTTCGGCTGCAACCCCATCCGGTCCTTTTGGGTACCAGAATTGCTGGGTACGGGCCAGTGTCTCGACGCAGCCGTCCTCTACATGGCCATCGCAGCCTCCAATATCGCTTCCGACTGCATCCTTTTCATATTGCCGATCCCGATCATTCTGCCTCTCAAGATGCGTTGGGCCCAGAAGCTTGGCGCTTTGTTTATTCTGGGCATTGCTAGTTTGACCGTCGTCACTTCGGTCGTCCGGCTGCAGCTGCTGCCTACGCTGCTAACCTCAACTGACATTTCCTGGGATGCAGGACCTGCCAACGTATGGTCGTAAGTTTTGTCTTCCTGCTGTCTAAAACAACCCAACCTGACACCTGACCCTAGCATTCTCGAAGCCAACCTTTTCATCATTTGCGGCTCCATGCCCACTTTGAACAGGTTTGCCAAACACTTTATGCCCGCTTTTATGGGAGGCTCGTCCAATGGCACAGGCCAGGCTGGAGTCGAAATTGGGCTCGAATCAATACAAAGGAGGAATAGTCGTACGGATTCCTCTGCGTACCTGACAGGCACAAGGACCGATAGGGCTCCGTGGTGGAAAGAAGCCAGTTCAGCAGATGAGGAGGCTTGTGTCAATTCAAGGGGGAGGACCGGCAGTCGAAGTCTGTAGGCATCAAGAAATTGTTAGCTAGAAGGCCAGCGCTCAAGCACCATTGGGATGGTTTTGGTTTGGACAGATCATGCTTGACCTTGAAGACTCCATTTCGAGCAGGAACAGGACAATACTATTGGCAGCAGACAGGCCTTCTATGATGGTTTCAGTAAGATAAGTCGAAGACCTGTTTTCCAGCCTACGTATGGGGCCGGAAAGGAATCCCAAAGTGGCTCAGGCAGCAGGCTCGGCTAATCGATAAGAGACTTGCTGACTCCGCAACGCATCAATCACGAAAGGCTGGATTCCCGCAGCTTCGTTGACAGGTCCAGGCCTTGTATGCGCAAGAAAACATCGAAAAAGATACAACTCCAGCGCGCAGATCTGGTACGAGCTCCACGAGGACAGTTTTTTGCTTGGTGCGGTCCAGCTCAAGAAGCAACAAATGGCACTTGGGATTCTTGGTTGTCTGCCCAGCCTTGCTGTGCACCCCTGGATGTTCCCCAAAAGAAAGGAAACCGACTGACCATCTTTGGAGGACAGCTACCGTCGACGAAAGATGCACGTTATGATACGACTGAAGCCTACTCCCGAAGCAAGCGACAAACCCTCCTAGAAAATCGAGAGGACATGCCCTGGCATAGCCGCGGAGCAATAAGACACGCGTGATTGGCTACAGAGTTAGGTTTCGAGGCAGAAAGTCTTCCACCTGAAATTGCCTTAGCCGTCAACACCAGACAAGCCGTCGACGTGGCCAATTAAAGTCCTGTCGCGATTGGCCAACGAGGTGAACCAAACAAATAGGTCCGATAATCTTGCGGCTGGTCTGGTAACCCCTCACTTCTCTGTCCATGGTACACTCTACTCCACTGGGGCTCGCCATATTGCTTGGCATTTGAATATCCAGTGGGCTTCACATACTAGTAAGGGTTGGCTTCGAGCTGCAGACAAGGTGGTGGACGCGGACAACCTGCAACGGGAGATAGACAAATTGATGAAGAAGGATTCAACCGAAGAGGATCTTACTGTGTTTAACTGATGAATAGCTTGGCAGAACAAAATCAGCCCTAGAAGAATCACAATTTGTTGCAAATATGTGTTTCTCGCTCGTTGTGGCAGCTGGTGATGGTCGGGTGTGCGCCTGAAGCTATATCAGATACACTTCACTTAGCAGCCTTTCACTCCGTCGTCTTCCCCAAAATTATCAACTACTGCTCCACTTTCCACAAGCAGCAACTCATCAACTCTATCTTTGCAATATTCGACTCGCTTCCAAGTGGTTAGGCTCCCAGTATTCGTACTAAGTTCCCATACCCGCATCCGTCGGTGGAATCGCGTTCTGCCATACGAACAATATCCTCCGAATCCAGCGCCACCTGCATAGCACAGCCAAAGTCGGTGAGCATTCGTACCGGCTAGTGGTAACAGACCGCAAAAGTCGTTAACGTGATCATGCCCACAGCCTAATGCTTGTACACCTCCTGCAGCCAAAGCGTCGTAGGTATAGGTATTGCGGCTCGGACTTTCGGAAGGTTCTCCCCTGTGGCCGTTGCGTATGATAAGACTAGGGTCGCCGAACTCGGGAAGAGGAATGTGCAAAAAAGCTATAGACAAGTGAAAGCTGTTATTGTTGACATCGCCATTCTTACACGCGATTCGCCGCGTCAAAGCAATGTCCGTGAACCAAGCAATTTGGCTTTGATCGATGGGCGTATAGTCGGGATAACGTGTTGTGCTCGATATTCCACCGTGCGAGTCTAGGCAGTACAACGTCGATAACGGGAGATGTGAAGGCGCGGGAGCCAGGACCTCAAGATAGAAGTTGCCTATGCCAGTCACAAGGTCTGGACCTGGCTCACAGAGGCTGTAAGGCAGACTTTCCAGTATTCTCATCTGTTCTGTGCCTATAATCCAGTCAACAAATCAGCAATTATTCAGGGCCGTCTTTGGTTGAGTCATCCAGAAGTCGGCACCGTTTGTGAGAGTGCTGTGAGTTGCTTCTGTTCCATGATGAAATAAGTTACTTACGTGACAATGCGTGGGTTCCCTCACTATCATGATTTCCAAAAACGGCTGCAAACGGAATTGAACGCTCGATAATAGGCGCAACCACCTTGAAGAGGGCAGATTGACTGTCGCGGATATCGTGGTGCAACTGATCTCCAGTCAGAATCACGAGGTCTGGTTTCTCGATATCCAAAATCTCTCCAATGAACTTAACCGTAAGTGGATCAGCCTCGGTCCATGGTAGATGATTACCATGCGCATCAATAGCATCTTTACATAGCCCAACATCAGTGACCATGTGCGTGTCAGAGATCTGAACGATCCTGAATTTGCCATCATCCCTGACTCTTAGAGCCGCCCGAGGTCGCAACTTGGCCCTACCGTGGAGTATGCTAAGTCTCGCAACGGGTATGTCTGCCTGACCTTTGAGTTGAATTGGTGATCGGATGAGAGCCCATTCTGGCCGCGGGTCGACGGCATCCATTCCAAAAAGTACGTCGACCTCTGTGACAAAATCGTCAATCTTGCCATTGAACTCCCCCCTACGCACCCATATTCCGCCAGGTCGTCTCTCCCATGATGACTCGGAATTTTGGGGCGGGTCACCGACTGTAATATCCATAACCATGAGGTCTTTGGCTGCAAGCTCTTGTTCATTTGCCAGTGCGATATACACCCATGCTCTCTGGTCAGATGCATGCAAGTAGAGATCTTTTTCTATGCGGTGCCATATTCGTGAGTCCGGTTCGCATGTTGAAACGGAATCTGATGAGAAGTGTACGGTCAAATCCGTCACAATTGGATAAGAGATACTCGCCATTGGGAAGTTTACCGATGCTCCTCATTCAACATCTGCTCGTCCGTATGGAAAGGTTTTCCATGACGTGGCGCTTTCACAGTGGTCCGTGCTCACCAAAGGCCTTCGATGACGTAGTAATTTCCTCCATCGTGGTTGGCCTACTTCCTATCGATAGATGCAAGTTGGGGTAATGCTTCGCACAATTTTCATTTTTTGCACAACTATAGTTTTCCTTATTCCGCACGATTTGACTGAGTGATCGAATGGAGAAACACTGATAGTTTAGGCGATGATTCAGAACAAGAATCCTGGACTCGTACGGACAATAGCTGAGCATGCCGATGTCGAGGCCTCTGAGGAAATCCGCTTTACATGTCTCCTACATTTCCTGCACACCCTTTATTTTTGACTTGCTCACCCTGGCCGCACTCCGGTGTTGATATGCGATTGATTTGTTGCATAATACGGCGCAATCCGGTATGTCGCTGTACAGGCGAGCAGTGACGCCGGGTGAGGTGCTGCCCCTTATTGCTGACCATCTCATTTGGGACAATGTGGTTAACGTTATGGGCAACTGCGTCCAAAATATCCTAATTACCAGCATGTTGCCGATTACAAAAAGACCCTAGCCCTACCCTGGGGATAAGCAAAGGAGAAGAGGAATTAATTGTAAGGCAGGCGTTGTTTGAATAGCCAACGCCACCACGCGAACCAACGGTGCGCGTAAAACCGGTGTTTACGCGTTTCACAATCACCACGTACCGCATTGTGGCAGTTGTGACATTTGGACCATGAGATCTCCAGACCCTAACCCTGACCCCTGACCAACGACCCACCAGGGTGATACCTTTATCTACGTCGCGTCAAGCTCAGAACTTTGTTTGTTTCCTTTCTTCTCCTCAGAGTAGAATCTTCGTCGATAGGTGCCAATAGACTAGCCTCCATGCTATGCTTACCCTGGCCGTGACAGCAGTTAGCACAGGTTTTACAGGGGAACGCGGATAAGCCCATGTCGTTGCCAAACTTGCGTACCCTTTCGTCGATCCACAGCTGGACGCAGGTACAAGGAAGTACTCAAAAGCCCGTCGGACCAGGAGCTGGGCAGCCCCTGTCAGTATTATCCCCGGATCTCAGCCAGATAGGTACTCAGTCGTCTCCACACACCCCGCGAGGACCAGGTTCCAGTCTTTCAGCAATTTCGCGAACTTGGTGGATTGTGCCGTGTTGGGAATGCTCCTTCACAAGCCCAGGTTGCATTGCTTTTGGACATGGTTAAAACGCCAATCGTAAAATATGCATCGGTTAGGGTTTCGGATTATGTGGGCCACATTTGCTACCTCAGCAATAAAAGTATCGCTTTTCGGTGCACTGCCTTTGGTTAACTACTTTCTGACTGTGTTTACTCACGAAACAAAGTAGCGTTCCGGAATACAGTATTGTTTGAACCAGAAGTCTAACAAATACCTTTATCGAGAGAAATATCGAAGCACCATGGGCAACAGTTTTCGGTCCGTCAAACTAGCTGTTCGTCCAAAGAATGTAGCAAACATACACAAATCCCAATATGAAGTAGCCGAACGATTGTTTTCCACTTTGCCTTTCGAAAGAACTTTTGAAAACATTGGTAGGGCCTATTGTCTGCTTCACAAAGCAAATTATAAGATCCACTCCGAAAAGCTGTACCCAAGTCCCAGACTTAGGCATATAGTTGCCAGTTCAAGACTGCTTGTCATTGTGAGAAAGGAGCTTGCCGACGTCAATTATAACGAAAATGGCAGAATTTGCTGAAGCAGCGGAGGACCAGAATTGACTGTTTACAACTTTGGGACGGCTGTACTGCCTACGCACCCTGTGCGTTTTGGTGGACCGTTGCACCAGGGGCTTGCCGAAGGGCTTCACCGCTTGGGTCGAGTGAAAAGAGACACCTTAGGCGCACTCAATTCGCAGCAGGTTCTCGAGGTACCGTGAAGCGGTCGTTGTTTTGATGCGCCAGCCCTGTCCGGACGAGAGGTCAGGACTTGCCCGAGTTGGGTTCAGAAAGGGGTTCGGTGAAAAGCTCTTCCGTGATCTTAGCCACTTGTTTTGATGAGACCGGGGTTAAAGGGAAGCAGCCTACTGCCGATGAGACCGATAATTGCAGATGCGAGGCGAAGAAGATTTGCTCTTATTTTCCCTGTCACACATTCCCTGAGCTACTTCACCATTATCCTGCCCCTGTCCGGGTGGGTTGCTTGTCAGCCAGACGTGGGTGACGGGCTATCTAGGGGCCTTGAATCCATCACAGATCCAAGTTGCAATGTTGGTGGCGGCTGCTGTTTTAGGGGGCCAGGGTGCAATAAAGGCTCCGTGCTGGGGGCCCATCCAGAAACGACAACATTGCATCAGGTTTGCCACTGAAAGCAGCCTCCGTTGTAGGCCGTCGACGATTCTGTCACCGATGGTCCGCAGCTTACACTTGCAAGGCTCTTTGCCCTGCTCTGCGAATACATTAGAGGTTGACAAAAGGAGGTTGTGCAATCTCTAGGGACAAGATGCTGGTGATGTGAGGTAAATAGGTGCAGCAAGTGATGTTGTAAAATCACAACCCTGGACGTCATTTTGTCTCTGTGGTGAGGTTGAACTGGTGCTATCTGGATGACGGCGATGGGCATTCGACCCAGAGCCTCGGGATTGGAGTGAAATTGGTGATGCAGTACACCTCCCATACGGTGATGTTGAACCAGTTACCTTGTTGGGCAGGAAAAGAAGTGTTGGTGACATGATCCGAAAAAGTGGAGTTGTGACTGATATCCGTCCAAATGCTACCTCGCCGCAGGGGGATTAATCGTTGCAAAGTTGGTGATCACAACCGAAAAGCTTGGGACCAACAAAGGAGGTTGCGATCCTCGCGTTCCCACCTTTCTTCGAAGTGGCTGGGATTGTTGCAAAAAGATAATGGAGCCAAAGCATTATGCGTTGTGCCTAGACCGCTTGCGAATCTGAGCAGAAGCCCTCAATTTCCTATTCTGGTCGTGTATGGAAAATTCCCGTACCACGGGAATCTTTATCTGTGAGGACAGAAATATGCTCCGGAGCTACTATTCTGATTAAAGCCCGTGCTCAGCTGCATATTGAGTTGGCAGGTTGAAATCTAATCTGATGCCTTAGAAGGTTGCTGCGGGACGAAAATTGGCGACCTTTACATCCATGATCCCAACATTGCGGTTTTGGGCGGCTTCCCACCACTCGGACGTTGTGTGATGTGTCTTTCTGTTCTACATTTCGAGTTCCTGACACTCCGGGACCTGTGTTTATAAAATCAGGTACCTGTTGCTGATACACCTGGTTTTGTGGCCGGAGGTTGAAGTAACTACGCGAGTGTAAGCCTGATGCCTTGCAAGAGATCATAAAATAACATGGAATCAGCTCACTCCTGATTTGGATATAGTCCCACAGTTGTCGTCCCGTATGCAGACTGATACTCTTGAGTATACGGCTCAGGTTGGGAAACGAAGAAGATCATCTGGCTTTGCGGGTCAGATGACACAATTGGGTACGTTGCAACGTTGCAAGGTGCTGCCGTGAGAGACGTATGCGGCTTGATGGGTAAGGATGGCTGGTTTGGACCTATGGTTTAAACTGGCAAAGAAAGAGGTAATGCACAGTCTGCAATTAATAGGGAAGACTGTTCGTATATCGAACCGCCGGAGACCCAAGTGGTAGCGTCGGCGTCAAAGGGTAAATTGGCGTCATTTGGAGACGTGACAACGCGCGGGCTCTGCCAGGCACTCGAGGGCAATAACGATTGTTCACTGAAGTTGGGACGAATTTGGTTTTCGTCCAATATGAAATATGCGCAAGGAGTGCCCATACTGCTCAATTTAGCGGTGTTTTGGGTGAAATTTATTTCTATTCGACTCGTAATGTTTTGAGCATTTAGTAAAGTCGCTACTGTATCAGAAAGCCTAGTTACATCGGTGGAGTTATGGAGTTTTGCTCGCTTACGGCCACTATCCAGCGAAAATGCATCACCGGCTGTTTCCAACGCTCGCCCAGATCTTTGGAATACGGCCAAATGACCAGAACCTAGCGGGGCTTGGATCTGCTGCTGTGACATTTCCTGCCTGGTGCTCGAGGTCCTATGTATCTGGTGCTGAGTTGCATAGGTCGACCCCCGGATCGTTAGCGAATTGCTACTAGTCTTGATAGGATTGAGCAGCACATATATGACTTACATCTCATAGCAATTCATGTCGAGGCGGCAATATGATACTCAGAAATCCGACGGGCTTGTGGCTTTTATGGTAGCACAATGTGGAATAGGTTACACTCCTAGTTATACTCTAGGGGTTGGACCTAATTACTTCTAGATTGGCTAAAAGATCGAAACTTTACGTCTTTTGGGCTAAGAAAAACTATAACCGGCGGAGAATCAGGCCGATGCAGTTCAAGCAAACTTGCTTCACAAGTATAGCAGTCAAAAGTTTGCCACCGAGAAGCTTGCTGAATTTTGACTGTGGTACTTTGGGTACATTCTAAAAAAGAAAAGTCCTGTCTCGGAAATCATCCGGAGGTGGGTGTGTGATGGGAAGCAAGCACTCCATAATAGGTGTAATGTGGAACCCAATTCGTGGCAATTATGGGGCAAATGCCTAAAAGAACATACATGTAGGACGAAGGATCAGAGGCGAAGTTCATTCTAAGGGGACGTTTCGTTACGGGCTCGTTCCTATTGGTCTTCACCTCCACGGAGTCTTTGGGAAGGATGATTATGGGGTAACATCCCAGGACTTACTGCACGGTACAAAGCTCTTAACCATCCTCCTGTGACCGCAGATGCACTCATCAGGAGGCCTTCGTGATTAATTGTGCCTTTTTCAAGGATGTCGACTGGAAAGTACCAATGATAGAAGACACAAGGATTCGGACTCGCTGCCGTAATCTCCTACTTTTAACAGGTTGCTGCCTACGAGGCATCTGATTCATTTGCGTATGTGATCAAAAGTAGAAGGTTGAAGTTATTGACCCCCAATTTCAAGCAAGAAGGACTGAAGAGTCGAGGATGAAGAGCTCTCTGAGGGTGTGTTGTGTGGCGGGCTAGTTCCTATTGGCCTTTCCCTCCATGGTACCTTCTAAATGGGTGACTTGCAGTAGCGTTCAGGTACTCAATCGGGATACATTTGTGTCGATCTGTACCCTACAAGGTCATGCAGCATCTCAGTGGTACTGCCGCTTGTCGATTAATCCAAGCCTGGGCGGATATGTAACGAACTTCTTTGGTAGCGCGCTATAGAAAGACGACAGACTTTGAGCCTTATCCTTGCACAGCTGTGTTGGCGAACCATAGAAAGTCATGGCAGCCACCAACGCCCTAACCCACCCTGAGTGGTTTCGAGACCCAGTCTTGGCTGTCGCAGCTGCTTGGGGCTGAGCATTTCCGGGGAGAGGCTAGGCGTGTTCCCAAGTGTTTCTCCTCGGCCTCCCCAAAATTACATTGCCGTTTCCGGTTTTCGTCCACGCAGAAAGTGCGAGCCAAGCACGAGATTTCTGCCACCTGGTATTATGGGGTGTTCACCCAAACAGAAGGAGCTACAGTGCCTGGACACCCCACTTACAAGTTGCAGGGATACTTTGATGACCCGGGCTCGCCGCCGTAATTGCCTACCCCCAACAGGTCGCTATATGCATGCTGGTCAAGGGTGACGGGTTTCTCCTATTGGTCCTTACCTCCATGGAGTCTTTAGGGTGACTTCGGCGTCGCATTCCGGCACGCAACTGAGATGTTCTTGTGTGAATCTGCACCTTCCCGAGTGGTTGTTCTCGGCCTCCCCGAAATTACATGTCCCTTACTATTATGTTTTCATGCAGAGAGTGCGAGCCAAGCACAATGCTCCTGCCATCCGTTGCAATTTTGGGCGCATTGTTTTTGAGGCCTTTGTTTCCGGTGACAAGCACATTCTGCCCACCCAACCACATTGGGGACAGCCTTGTCAACTGAAGAAAAGATGGTAAGGCCAACACAGCCTTGGCTACAGACCCATTAGGACTTTCTGGGTGCCAGAATTATTGGGTAAGGGTTATTGTCTTGATGCTTTGTCACAAGAAAAAGCCCCAACTACACACTTGCTTATCCAGCATTCTCGAAGCCAACCTGTTCATCATTTGCGTATCCATGCCCACTTTGAGCAAATTCGCCAGACTTATTCTGTTGCATTTAGCCAGGTTATTTAAGTGGGGCGGCGCCTCTTCCGAAGTATCTGGTGGAAGCTTTCTGGTGTGCATTTCATATTCAATCTGATCTGTACCGGATCGCAATCATCAAAACACCCTCCTCTTTCATGTGCATCCCGGCGCCTCCATAGAGCTCGATTATATCACCAGTTTGTAATATCTTGGTTTCGGCTGAAGGGTCTGTGTCTGACCTGTAAAATAAGACAGTGGCTTCTTTTCCAAGGTATCGGCGGAAATCATCTATTGCGCTGGTGTTAGTTATAACAAACAACCCGTTTATTTACCCAACGAGTCAACTTCCCCTTGGGCAGTTCCAATCATTGAATTGTCGCTCTCCCCTACATACCTTCGGGGGTTCCAGTAGGAAGGCTATTTTGAGAACGTCGGTTGGCCCTTACAGTTACGGAGTCATTGCCGCCGATGCTTTTTGACATGCTCAAAAGAGTTATGGAAAATATCGAGGAGGTCCAAGGGAAAAAGATTCTCCATCATGAGTGCTCCAGTAGGATAGTCACGCCCCTCTGACATCCACAGCGTTGGGCTGATCCTGGCTTGCCAAATTTGTAATTCAACCATCACACAGGAACCGCTTCCTGGTGGTCGATTAATTGCAATACTACGAAGGATGGGGATAAGGCAGCATTGAGCTACTGAAATTAAATCGAACCCTTGCACAGCTGCGTTGGCGAACCATGGCAAATGAAGGCAACCACCGTTGTAATGTTCGGTTGGAAGCAGCCTTTCCGGAGCTTGACTCATAACAGCGCCCAATTTGGTTGCCTCATTCTTTTCCAAGTCTTGACGACCCCGGTATCTCCTGCTTGTTGGGATCGATCCTATTGGAGAATATCTCGATATCCATGCAACGGCGTAACGGTCTGAGTCCGAATGTGACATTCGTGCACAGGCACCACCATCCTTTACTACGGGATAGCTGAGGTCACATTCCAGTAACGAGCAGGGAAGTGTAAAAAAAGCAAGAAGGCCATGTTGCATAATCAGCTTGTTGAAGCATTGGCACGAAAAATAGCTCCTAAGTGATAACATGGCGATGTTACTATCTTGGCATTAATATCAATTCTCCATTTATAAAGGCTTACTGGAATCTGCCTGCTTTTCCCTCATTCTCATTCCTTTTACCGCAAAACTCCAGTCCTAGCACCAAATACCTTTCGTCTGCGATTTCAATTACCATCGTTTTCTACTCTGTCTACTCGATATTCAAAACGACAAATACTGGCCATGGCTGACTTTGGACCTTTACTTGCTGACCAAGGCTATGAAATCAGCGCAACTATCTCTCAAGGTACCCACACTTCAGTTTTTGTCGCTAAAGACAAAGCTACCGGCGAGGAAGTCGAACTCATAAAACGTTCGCAGCACCACGAACTTGACCATGAGGTCCGTCACTACAACCTTCTTACGGGTGGTATCGGCATCCCTTTTGTCCACTGGACTTCTAAGCATGGCTTAGTAGCTCTCACCATGCTTGGACCAAGTCTGCAGGAACTCTTCGGCGTTTGCAAGCGTCGTTTATCGCTCAAGACGATCTTGCTTATCGCCAATCAGGTCATACCCTGTCTGGAACTTGTCCACAAAAGATCATTGTTTCACGGGGACGTCAGACCTGAAAATTTTCGAATCGGTACTGGCAAATGTGGAAACCTGATCTATGCCACAGGCTTCGCTTCAAGCACCAAAGGCCCATGTAGGAGCTCCTTTATTCTTCAGTGGCGTCGTAATACTAACTAATTGACCTCATCAGCTCAACGTCAGGACATGGAATATTTGGGCCGCATGCTACTTTATTTCCGCGGCGGCTTACCTTGGCCAAAGGTGGCGACAGCTTCTATCGAAGACCTCTGTCGCGATCTCCCTGATGCATTCTCCGATTATTTCCAGCACTTGAATTCACTTGGTTCCGAAATCAAGCCTGACTACAGCTATCTTCGTCGTATTTTCCAGGACTTGTACAACAGCAACATGTTCCAGCAGGACTTTGTTTTCGACTGGACTTTGCTCAAATACCAACTCAAGAGCAGCGGCACCGCAGCAACGATAAACACGGGTGGAAATGACGCCGGCGAACCATTTGTTGAGCAGCCTGACTATCATCCAATAAGCCAACAAGAACTTCAAACAGAAGTGGCAAATATCTTCACCAGGTTAGCAGATAAATACTCACTTTTTGGCCTTATTTGGTATATGAGCTAACGTTATTTTACGTAAGTGTAACTAACCTACAGGGCACTGAAGATCCTGACAAGCTGCTGGATGAAGCGTTCGACTTGTTTTCAGCAAACAATCTTTTAAGTCCTGAGAATCGGCGATCCAACCAAGAAATTACCAGTATTATCTGGGAGAATATTCACAAATAGTAGGTAGGACTCTTTACACCCAGCATTCCCCTCTGACCTACAGTAGTTTGGACTAATACATTGCTTGCAGCTTGTGGGACAAGAATCACGAGTCGAAACAGAAGCTTGCCTTTCTGAGGTCGGCGTATTCAAAGCTGACGGCTATCTACATCACGGTGCCCGCTTCCCAACCAATCTGGGTTGAGTATCTTCACGAACTCTCCAAGCGCGGGTAATTTGAACCTTGTCAACTTGCTAAATTTATACTTCCACTTGCTAACAATGCCGCAGAGCAGAGATTGATTATGATAACGATCGTCGTAAGGCTTGGGATATCACTTCTCAAGAATGGGCCAAGGCAAGCGGCGCATAAGTCCCGCAAGCGCAAGCGCCGACGTTGCGGGAGGACGTCGAGCGCAGCCCGCCTCATGGGGAGTCTTTTCTCCTGGCGATTGAAACCGGAGAGTCGATTGAGGGGATGACAAGTTTTCTGTTACTGTCGTCTTTCGTTTGGAGCGTCTGATAGTTTTTCTGGGCTCAAGTTCTGCGTTACGTACCGTAGCAGTGAGATTCGGAGATATGGTAATAAAATATTGTGGCTGAGCCGAACCTCCTCATAACAACGCGCTGCGCCACCCGTGCCCGGGCTGGATCCCCACGACCGCCAACCCGCTATATAACGCGTTTTGGATTAGTTGTCGCCATTATCGTCCAACAATGCAATAAAAAACTTTAATACGCACCGCTCCAACGCATCCGTATCCACTTCCGCCGCCTCCGTCGTTTCCGCATCGTGCAGCCGCCTATTGCCCGGCCCCCCGCCCCTTCCGCCGCCACTATCGCAAACGCCGCCTCCTGCACGTGTCGGAACGCCTCGTGCTGCTGTTCGGTAAATTGGTACGCCGGACTTTTGTGGCGCATGCCGCTGCTTTGTCCCCCGTTCCGGCCCTGGCTCTGCCTTTCGTTTTCCCCCTCCCCCTCCCCCTTTTCCTCCGCACCAGTCCCGACAGCCAATCGGTGGGTGCGCCATATACGCCGTCACCGACGTTTCGACGTATTTTTGCATCGTTTGGCCCTTTTGCTCCGCGTTGAACGGCTTTTCGTTCGTTTCCCTGCCCGCTTCGCGCCGCTCGATGAAATGCATCGCCGCCGCCCCTACTACGTCCACGCGCGACGCCTTTTGCGCCCGCCAAATCACCCTTTCCAGGTCAGCCGCAACCGGGCTGCAGCAGGTGTTTGACAACGCCGAGAACCAGATCAAGGGACCCTTCACATGTGCTAACAACGCCATATTCTAGACCAGAAACGCCGATGGAGTAGCGGCGGGTTGGCCTTTGGAGGTGTGTCTTTGTAAATTAAACTGAGTGGGAGGTGATTAGTGTTTCCGTTTAAAAGTAGTGGAAATAAACAAAGTTAACCAGGGTTTGTGGCTCGGGTGTGACCAGTCGGCGTTTTGGGGCCTGCGAAACTACGCTATATCGATTTTGAGGGGGGCCAGTGTACGGACTGGTACCCGGCCGGAAGCTGATGCCGGATCGGCATAGAGCCCGGATGAGAGTGTGGCTTGTCTCTACCTACCGCCTTCCTCGCGCCCATAGTTCCGATCATTGTCATGTCTGTTTCGACCACTTGGACGATCCTGAGAACAACCGTCTCTCTGCGCATCCTCATCCTCTCCTGATTCCTCACTGTCTTCCTATCGACGGGCAGAGTTCCGGACAGCGTCGCGCCGCTTGTTGCGACTCAGCGAGCCGACCAAGCCAGCCAAGCTTCACCTCCCGGATTGCATGTCGGAGCTGCAAATAGACGAAAAAGGCAAAGCGATTCAACTGTTTATTGATTCTGGCAAATCTGTGTGTATTTCCGGGCAGGGTTCAATTTGCCCGAACCGCTGGCAATGCACCCCGTCCACCCACGCCTCCCCTATCCCTCCGGCCGCGTAAAACGGGTTTCCCGCCGCGCTTTCGCATATTCGTCCAACCGTGCTCGTCCCGGGAATGCCGTTTGATATCTTGTTTTGTCCTCCATATATACCCGCATCGCGTACATTTTTTGCCGTCCGTCGCCATATACAAATCCGGAATAGCTATTATTGCTATATCGGCAGCCGACTCTCCCAATGCTTCCAGCCTGCCCGCTTGCTGTATAATCTGTTTCCGCCTTTTCACGGTAACGTGTCGATGCTGGGTGTTGAGATGGTTAGTTACCGACTTGGCCGTAACTGCGCATTTATGCTCTCGGCATACGGCAACCTGATGCACTGGGATATGTAAACACGTTGTCGAATGGCGACATTTTTATATTGTACCGCGCGCTAAATTCTGTCGTTTTCGTCGCTTTGCTATATAGAAAATAAAGCCTCTCTTTCCCAGACAAACTTAATCGCATCCAGTTGACTGACAATGCGTTTGCTTATCGAAACGGTATTGGTTTGAGCTGATGCTTTGTTTTGGGATTTAGAAACACCAAAGCTGTTCGTGGCACTCCATAGGTCCTATGGGAAACAGCGTAGTATTCGGTTGTACTAAGCTGTCGGTTCTGTCTGTCTTCTACTTCTAGGAGTTGTGCGATCAACGGGGACGAGCCTGTCTATATATACACGGTAGGTATCACCCCGTACGACTCGTAAGTCAGGGATCCGGCCCCGGCCCCCTCCTATCGATAACGAGTTTCCGGGATGCCGGGTGCGGATCCGGGATTTGCGAGCTCCGGCATCTCCCGGCCGGAATATCACGACAAAGATTCTGTATTTGTCGCCAACGAATCCTCCGTCCAGCGCCATAAGGATTCGAAGAGCAAACAGCCTACCGTGTCCCCAATTTCCGGCATGGAGAAGGATTGGGTTGCGCGGATTCTCGAGATCCGAGCGGCCGACGAGCACCACGTATACGCACGTATTTATTGGATGTACTGGCCTGACGAACTTCCCGGACAAAGCATGGATGGGAAAAAGTATCCAAGGGGTCGGCAGCCGTACCACGGCCGGAGCAAACTGATCGCGTCTAATCACAGTATGGCCTTTCCTACAACCCGTGCTTGTAACTCGAGGCGGATCAGGTCAAACTAACGAAAGAGTCGTAGTGGATGTGATTAATGTGCTAAGCGTTACCGGCCCAGCGCAGGTTAACCAGATGATCGAAAACGACAATGACGACACCCGGACCGCACTGTATTGGCGGCAAGGCCTCAATGTCTTGACTAATGAACTATCCGTAGGTCGCCAAGTCTGTAAGCCCATCTGGTTTCGCTACTTATAACCAGGGCTATAGGGACAGTCATATAACCGGAAACTTTCCTCACACCAGACTGTCAAAACTGTATACAGTTGTGCGAAATCGGGAAATCTTGACATGACACCATCATTGGATGCTCGAAAGAAAACTGTGGGAAATGGCTACACCAAAACTGCGCAACCCACGAAACCCTCATGAAACCGTACGAGCGACTCGGCGCGAAACAAGCCACAAGTACCCCAGGAGGAGACGGAGGAAGTGTGCCCAGTCTGGCCGGGCCGGGCGCGGCGTCGGCCCAAAAATTGACCGATGTCAAGGCTGGGGGCGTCGGCGTTCGCGCGCAAGAATCAAAAGGCGAGGGTTTGAATAATTTCAACGCAGAATCTCTATCGCAATCTCCAAGTCCTGTACCTCCTTCTCCAGTCTCTCCCTACGCTCCCTCGTCCGACGAGACTCCCCTGCCAGAAGAATCAGCTTGTCCGGTTTTAAGCAGAGGACCCATTGCTCCGAAAATAGCTGAAGGGGGCTCTTAGGACCAGAAAGAAGCTGGTAGTCAACCGCCTGGCTGGAGACATTATCAACGAATCTCTTGTAAGCTACCTTATAGTAGGCCTCCAGGGTATCGTGGATGGTCTCCGTGGCATGCGCTGTGTTGCTTTTGTTCGTAACTGCGCCTGAAACATCACTCAGATTAACGACAGTGATACTGCCCTAAAAAGTCGTTTCGCATCGGGCCTTAGGTCGCAGCGTTTCCTGGATCCGCACGCCATAACTCCTCTGTTGGCTGTGGTTGAAGTAATGATTCAGGGTATACGGCTTCAGCTGCCGCTCAACGTTGACCAAAAAAGTTGCCTGGTTCATACTGCTCTCGTACGTCGTGCACAGGTCGCTCAGAATGGCGGATGAGACGTTCTGGAGTACCTGACTGTCTGCACAAACGACCTCCAGTGCCGTCAGGATGAAGCGATGAACAAGAAGGATGATCTTGCTAAGGTATTGCTTCGCGATTGTCTCCCACTTCGCCGATTGCTCTCGGAAAACATCCGGAAGAATACTGGGGCCCAGAGAGCCCAGGTCAAGGCCGCGAGAACGCCGGTGGACAGCCTCAATCCAGTCCATGATGCCGCTTTTTGGATGTTCAATAGACCAATCTGCAGTGATGATCCCGTTCAAGTCAGGGAATGTCTCAGGCGTAGGGATGTCAAACGTGTCAAGCTGGAAAATGCTGTCGTCTTCTTCCTCGTCGTCGTCGTCGTCGTCCTCCTCCTCCTCCTCCTCACCCTCCTTTTCAGAAAAGACAGGACTTTCGGGAGTGACCACTTCTATTGGAAGGCCATAATGTTTCAAAAGGCAGTATATTGAGCGTCCCTTTAAACGATTCCCTGTATCCCAACCCCTTGCTGCATTTGCCTCTTTAATAAATTCGACATTTTTGATAGCCTTTTTGAATTGTGCTTTACTAATATAATACGGCTCCTGCTTATACGTTGATTTGGTAGGATTTTGGTGGTTAAAAGGGTTGGTTGCCTGGCCTACAAAAGTTCCAATTATGGGAGCGTCCTTTGGAAAATTGTTCGTCGCTATCGATGGAATTTCTAAATTGGCAGGCAAATTGCTCGGTTCCAGTCGTTGTATTTTACAAACCCTCAATTTTTTACGGGAATTTCCCTTCTCTGTATCGGCTTTCCTTTTACCTCCATGTTTTTCCTTGGTAATATTAATAGTTTAACCATTATTTTGAAGGGTAATGTTTTGAAGGGCGGTATTTTGAGGGGTAATATTAACAGGTATTTCCGGATTGAGCCGTGGAAATTTTTTAAAACCTTCCATATTAAGAAAAGGAACGGTTTAAAGGAAATAATTCATTTTATGTCGAAAACGGAATTGTGCAGCTTTTTTTATAACAAATACAAACTGATTTTTAAAGCAGCGTTTTGGGTTTATAATTTGCCTCCAAATCGGATGTTAAACCTTTTCGTTGAAAATCGAAACACAACCATTTATAAAAATTAGGTTTGAAAATTAGCAATGTACAAAATTGCAAAATAGATTTTTCGTGTTTTAAATATCGTTACAATATTATGGTTGTGTTTTGGTACATTACCCGTAAAATTGCAAACATGTTCTGGTTTCCACCCGGGCAGACCTGCCCAGTAGCTTTTACACGTGGCACACCAAAACCAGCGGTAACTGGTAGGAACATACGGTTTTTCAAATCAAATTTGATAAATTACTGACTGTTTGCAAGCGGTTAAAGTGTTAGGTCCTGCCAATGCCCCTCGATCAACATTAGTGCCTCTCTTTTTCTTCGTTTTGCTGAATGGCCGGAAAATGAAGGGTTTCACGGTAATTTTTGCCATTACCGGAAGCGCTCACGCTCAAATAATCGGTGGTGCCCCACAGATTTCAAAGTCATGCGTGAGCCATGTTGTCGCTGCTGGCTGCGACATTACCCGTATTTCTTGTCCATGTGAGCCTGCCATCACCGCCAAAATACGCGCCGACGACGCTTCTTGCGTCTTCAAGCATCGCAGCGCGCATTTTGCGGTAAGCATGTGCCCCGTAGTCAGCACACCGCCTGGTCTCAGCCTTGCTCACCAATAACATTCATTGCTCCAGACGACATCCCCCTTGCCCTCCAGGCAACCTGCCAACAACTCTACAGACAGTGCATTCAGATCCACATCCACAAACTCTACTGCGTTGGGCGTCATGAACACCCCGACTGCCACCGGCGTAAGCTCCCTTCCCATCGCTATGAATTTGACCTACGTTAGCACTACCACCGGCGCAGTCATTCCAAAGCCAACAGCAGGGCAAAGCCTTACCGCTCGTCTTCCCGCCACTGCTGGAGCTGCAACTCTCTCTTCCAGGGAGCTGGCCATGTTTGTTCTTTGTGCCTTGCTGTAAATGGGCTCATTCTATCTCTTGTGCACATATCTTTTACAATTCTGCTTCTCCCAACTACCCATCGCGAGCTGTTCATTGAGACCTAGCGTCATTGGTTCTTCATTTTTTAACATTTTCAGATAATTAGAAATGGTAGCTCCGTAATACTAAACTTTGTCAGAGAATCGCTTGCACATCGGATTCTATGCGGGGGCGAATCGGCCCGGGGCCGGTCTGGTAGAGGCTTGACTATGTCGTTCACCAATTCTTCTTCAACTGCCGAGTTTGCCAAAAAGTCCTCTTCGTTACTGTCCCATGGCTTCGTACTCCTTCAATTTGGCTTGTAAGATATCTTGCTTGCTAAACGGCTCAGGGGTTGTAAATCTACTGGAGTGTCCCCCTTGTATTTATTGTTCTTTCTGCTGCGATGGAAGACCGCTCATCGTCGCTTCGAGTTTGGAAGATAGATAATTTGTGTCACGGCCAGGGTAAGTATAGCATAGAGGCTAGTCTATTGTCACCTATCGACGAAGATTCTACTCTGAGGAGAAGAAAGGAAACAAACAAAGTTCTGAGCTTGACGCGACGTAGATAAAGGTATCACCCTGGTGGGTCGTTGGTCAGGGGTCAGGGTTAGGGTCTGGAGATCTCAGACCTGAACCAGAGTTATCTTTGGATGGACCCACAGATACAAGCATACGCTGAGAGAATCGAGCGTCAGTGAAGGGAGTTGATCCTTACCTACTTATAAGAAATAGATTGCAAGCCTCAGGGATACCCACATCCATTCCTAACTATGCCTAAATATATCACGGCGCTTATGGAATGGTAGGCGAGATCACAAACTCGAATTTGGGAAGTTGGTTTGCTGCACAACGGTGGCATGGCCCAATCGGCTCCACCATCACGCTATCACAATGACAATGGCCCTGGCGATGGCGGGTAAAGGCAGTGACTTCCAACTTTGATTCTGGCTAATCTCCCAGTCGATACAGCAACTGGCTAACCTGGCAGGAATGGGTCGCCTCACCCCTCATCTTGGCAATCACATCAGCAATTACACCTGGGAACACCCAAGCACCATAAAGCTAAGGGTAAAGAAAGAAGAAATGCACGCAGTGCCAATCGCGTACACGCGCTTAAGCGAACAAACAACCAACGAACCCTGGCGCCTTGTTATGAAGCTGTGCCATGCAGATAACAGCTAGCCCCACCAGCAACCACCCTTTAACCGGTCACAAGGGGATCCGGGTACTTCCGACGCATCTCTTCTACTCCCCGGTATTGGCGGCGAGGAACGCTCTTCAAGCGGTATTGTATATCGATTCTGAGTGGCAGATGGTGTAGCCAACGGTATATATTGTGGGAACGGTTTGGAAGGCCTGTTGGGGGCGGTAGGTGAGGCTGATTGTGAAGATCGTGACACGCATATGCTGATGGAACAGTTGGAGTCTGTATCCACGGTAATATTGATCTGGGTACCTGTATTTCCAGCAGAAATTGGCCCTTTATCGACGTACCATGGCTGTGAAGCTTGTGAATCGGTCTTCTTCTTCTTTCCAGGGCGTTCCCTGACCGCTGGAACGTTCTCTGCGGTAAAACCAAGCTCTTCCAGATATCTCTTCTGTCGTATCTTAACCCCGTTGGGCATGCCGGTAGTATCTCGCCAACGTTGATCGCTTGAGCCCTCTCTCTATACCACGTATCTCGAACGAATTTTTCTTGTTGGTACAGGGCTAGTTCCTCGTTAAAGGCTTGTTTGGCATCGTAGGCGGTCCGCATATCTTCCAACGTATTGGCGGTTTGCAACTGGTTATCTTTCGACTTCAACGTCATTCTGACCTTGTAACGTGAAGCTTGTTGCAGGCGTTTTTCCTTATTCTTTTGTTCTTGGGCGACACGTTGCCGTAAGATAATCGCCTCGTTGGCGACGGCTTGAAGATACGAGAGAGCATCAACGGTATCTGAACCAAAGTGATGCGCCTTAGCCGCCAAACGGCCTGCAGCATATTTAGCCCGTGAAAATCGGTCAACGGTAGGAAGAGAGTCTGGATATCGCGGAGTATTCGTTGCAGGGGCTTGACCACGCAGTTTGGCGAGCACTTTGGTGCCGTTAACTGGAATTAAGCCTGTATCTTGGAAGCCGGTAATTATATGGCCGGTTGTGAAAGCCGCCTCCCAACACCGCTGCGTTGAGTAAAGATTTATCAATTTACCGCTAAATTAACGTACAGATTCAAAAATAACTTACTCGTATCGCAGCAACGAAATCTGAACGGCTGACCTGTGGAATACCGGTGTTTATATGCTCATGCAGAACCGCCTGCAACTCGCTTTTCAGGTGAGCGAACACGGATACGTCCATGGGCTGCATATAATGCGTTGAATGAGGCGGTAAAATAACGATCTCGATATCAAATCTGAGGCAATAGTCAAGTATCTCCATGCCAAAGTGGCCGGTAAAACCGTCGAGAAAAAGCCACCTCCAGATACGTGTTTTGGCCCGTTGTGAATCTGGATTGATATTAGCCGCAGTGCGGTTCACGAAGTCGAATCTGACGTCAAAGTCATGGCCGAACCACTCTTTCAACGTAGGAGATCCGATCGACTGCACGGCAGCAACTTGTGGCCAAGAATACCGGTTAAAATGCTGTATCCAGGTGAGTTGAATATCCCCGTTGGAAAACCCTGTATCTGACCGCGTGAAAACGATACCCTCAGGCAGATCCAGATCAAGCCAATCGCTCGTTGGCCACTTCCAAAAGATACAGAAAGCGGTCACGACTGCCCAACAGCGTTCCCGGCACCGATCAACGTACAACTCTCACGGTTAGCCGGATATTCGGTGCGTGGCTTTTGGCGCTTCTTCTTCTTCACAATCAATACCGGTATCCGGCCATCTCGCACACCGATTCTAGTAACGCACTCGTCAGCGTTCCAGGCGGCTGAAGCCGTGATCCCAAGCTCAACCGCACGAGCCGCAGTGCGGGTATACCAGGCCTCAACGAGCTCGATCTGTTGTTCCCAGCTCAGGCGATGGATCTCCACGGGTTGTTGCCTAGTAAGTCGTAATTCTGGGTGTTTTTTGAGCCATCGAGCGTACCAAAGACCACAAGGCGGTACCCGGTACTGACGCATCAAGTTGGCCGCAGATATTACATGTTTGGAGTCAGGATGAGCGCCAAATTCATCAAGCTGTACGATATATGCAACAAGCGCTTGATCTTCAGCCTCAGTCAACGTTGAAGGCCGCCCAACGCGTTCCACGGATAGACCCGGTATTCCAGATGACCGGAGACTCCGTACATGCCGCTGGGTACTCGAATCCGGAAACCATTCCGAATACAGAACGATCTTAACGACTTCGGTTCAGATCTACCCTCCCGGGCGGTAGCCCCTCTCTCCTCATACGATTTGGTATATTGAATATACATGCGGGCAGCCAAGATAGCTGGAGATTCGGGGTACGTCATGATACCTATATTAAGGGACTAAGTGCAATTGTTGCGTTCTTATTCGGTATTTCACATCAAGATAGTGATTTTGCTAACGATTTTCTAGCTAAAAAACTGGCGCGGGGTGGCCCGCGATTTAGTCGTGAATCAGAATTTTGCAACCCCCTCTTTGAGGGGGCCCACAACCGCACAGCCCCCAAGTACTATTTATAAGCTCGAATCCTAACTGCTGCTATTTTAAGTATTTTCGGAAGACTCAATAATGGTCCGCTTGTCGCTCTTTTGCTCTTGTACTGAAACTGCTCCAAGTGTACTTTCTGGCCCCAAACTGACGCTTACGAGCTCGTGTCTGGGACGACGTCCGCATCGTCCAGAAACTTTGCCCGCATTTCAACGTCTGACACGTACTTCGCGGCCGGACTAAACTTCTTTGTGTCGGGATCGTACGTGATCCAACGTCCCTCCTTGCCCTTTTTGTCGGCGTCTCCTGACGCCCCAATCTGGGAGATCTGGTACGCAAGCCACAGACACCTTTCACGACGTTGCTCTCCCATCGATGGCGTTTCAAAAGTCCTCTCGTCTTCCTCCATGCTTTCATTGACGGCGAAATACTCGCGCGGGAAAACCACCTCTGCCGGATCTGTCCACACAAGCCCGCGCATCGCCCAGTCCTCGGGGAGCGGCCTCCCCTCGGCCGTACGCGGAAACTCGGTCGTTTCGTATTTCTCGGGGGTTTCAAAGCCCGCGGCAAAAGAGTTCAAGCACAAACAGAGTAGATGCCAAGGAAAAGATGCCTCGAGGTGCGACATTGCTGGTGTTATCGGCTCGCCACCACCTGGGCCCTTCAAGCGAGCCATCGCAAGCAGAAACGTCAGCTTGACGATGGTGTAAGAAAGTATGTTCAGATCCCCCAGCCGTGAAAGGACAATCGTATCTGTGCTTTCCACAAACTGGAGAACTTGTTTAAAATGTTTCAAGGGGTCGATCACGTCCTCTTTGGCTTCCGTGGTGGCAGCTGGTCCGTTTTCGTCCTCAGTTTTGGACGATTTCTGCGTCTCTGAAGAAGCTGCTTGCGTCTCGGCCGAAGTCGCCTCGTCTGCGACTACGATTTTCGGCATAGGAGCTTCTCTTGTCGAAGCATCAAGTGCCCTCATGAGAACGTTGGCGGGCAAGCCATAGCCGAAAAGTGAACAAAGATTCGTCACGGCGATTTGATATCCAGCCTCAAGCCAGCGGCGTGCGCCCTTGGCCACAGCCAGGTCGAGCTTGGAAAGAAACTCATCGCGCGCCTCTTCGAGATCTTCGGCGCCCTTGCCGGTGAAGAAAGTCCCGTGACATCTGACCAACGCACGATCGACGGCGTGCAGCTTACCGTGCGTGCCAGCCATGATGGGTTCGAAAAGGGTGAGAATTGAGTCCCTGGCGCTGTTGAAGGGGATGGGCACACACAAACTCTTGGCGTAGTAAAAAAGCTGTGCTACAACGTTAGGTCTCGCTAAAATTGCTAGGTGGTGGTACAGGCGTCCGGTGGTGGGCGCCTTGTCGCTACCTCGTGAATACCACTGGCGAGAAACGGCGGTCCAGACCTCCCTGTCGCGAACATCGTCATCTTCGATGGCCATTCTAGACGTTTAACGCAGTACCAGTCAGGAGCGTGTTTTCTCAAAAGGAACAGAACAAAAAAAAGGGGGGGGCCGCATTTCACCTATATCGTGAAAGGTCTCCCAAACATTCTATCCATGTATATTCAAACGCTGGCACCGTTTCATACAAGAGCGCCACCATTGAATACGAAGAGTAGATGAATGTGAGCATGTACTCCAGTGAATGTGGCAAACGATGCCTTAAAAGCTCCAAACTTCAAGTGGAACAAATGGTTAGTCTCGCCCGCTTCGCAGAAGCGTCAAAAAAAGAATTTCAGGCAGTCTTACAAACTATGAATGCCGTGTCGCCACATGCGCGCCGGCATTGCGTATTTGGCAGCCAGACGACGCAGCGCTGGGCTTGCCGAAGGATGCTGAGAGGCGAGGAAAAAATCGAGGTGCTCGTGTAGCAACGTGCGGTGCAAGGCAATCAAAGCTTGCCACTGGTTGGTGTTTAGCTGGGGGGAAGCCGAATCGTTGTTGAGCGAGTTCTGTGCATTGTCGACCTCTATGCACTTGTTTTCGACCATAACGAGACTAGATTTGTAGTAAATTAGTACGACACGGATCTGGCAGCTTCCCCTCCAGATGACCAACTCGAGTGCAGGCAACAGGCTTTTATCACACGCCAGCCTTTCGGCAGGCGGGTCGGAACCGTCCGCGTCTCGTGCTCTGGTCCACGCCTGGCCAAGACTTACCCAGCATATATGCCTTTTACCTCAGCCACTAGCTGCTCCTGACCTATAAGACGCGTCTCTGGCTGCTTTACCAGCTTGTTGACCTCGTCGCCGTCGGCGTTCCGAGGGGTCACGTCTCCCGAGGATGTAACCACCGGGCGGGGGCGCCTGTAAAGAAGGGGTTTAGTCGCAGTGTACCTATGCAATGTAGAAGCTGGATTACGGTTTGTAAACATGGATGAGGCACTCGATTGCTTATTCGGTCGTGCTTACCGTTCATCTTTGCGCCTCTGACCAATGTTCGCACCCGTGTTCGTCATGTTTCCTCGCCCAAATGCTCCGGGGGAAAAGCGTAAACACGAGTCAAAGCGGTTGAAGGTCTACGTTATGGTAACAAGAGATGCCAATAGGAGAGCATGAAAGCTGGGTTTTATATGTAGATATGCCGCATATCCTTACCCTAGGCTTGCTGGAGGTGGCCTTGCAATTGGGGCTAGTTGGTTGCCTTCTTTTTTGCAGCACGGGCGAACCAAGAAGTTGCGGCTCAAATTTATGCAGCTGTTATTTTCGGAAAAACCGAACACGTACCGTACAGAGACTTCAACTCATTCATCTGGTTTGTTTGCCAGTTCAATGTCACTCAACGAGCATGAGCCGCTTTAAGCTTCCCCCTTACCCAGTTTTGGGAAGTTTGTGAATTGATATAATTGTTCTGGTTATGCCAGGTATGTAAAGAGACATAACACAATGCATCACGAATAAACTTAAGAGTTTCTACGCTTACTGGCGCACAAATGAAAAGCGATTTAGCAGTCAATGCGTGTCCCGCCTTGACACTATCGAGACACTTTGTGGGGACCTTGCGCCTTCCATATCGCATCTTTGCCTTGCGAACCACCCTGAACAGGCACACAGCCAGTACCATAAGGCGAACGAGGCAAACTGGTGGCAAAGAAGGTTAGGTAGTATTGGCAGGAAGCAGGCATGCCGATTCGCGAGGCATAATTACAAGTTTACTACGTGACAGGGCGCAAAGGGCAACTATTGTTTGTGCCGGGGGGCAATGTGAGTCATAATTGGAACAGGGGGCAATGCGAGGGCTTGTGTGGGCGGAGATGGCCTTCCCGGTCGACCATTTCAGCGTCAATGAAAACATGCAAGAAGATAAGAGGACGTTTGAGACCCCATCGATGAGAGATCAGCGTCGTGAGAGGTGTCTATGGCTCGCTTGCCAAATCGCCCAGATTGGAACGTCAGAAGACGGGGTCAAAGAGGGACGTTGGGTCACGTATGATGCCGACACAAAGAAATTTCGACCGGCTGCTCAGTACGTGTCGGACGTTGAAATACGTCCTCCCGTCACCAAGGCCACGTACGAGGATGTCCTCCCAGAGGAGCCCACATTGTCAGTGCGAGAGCAAGAAAACTAAAAGCCAACCATTCAGTCCGCTGCAGGTGGGGCGATTGCTAGATTCGAATTCTGGGAATTGCTAGGGCGACAGGGGGAAAATCCGGAGTGGATCAGGAAAAAGCCAAGTGACAGGGATACTAAGGCTGTAGTAGCATGTTTAGGATTTGGTCACTCCTGCTCGGCTTGCGATGCTGCTTGCTTTTGCGAAATGGTTACCTCCAGCGCGCAGCTTTTACGACAATAGCTTAATTAAATGCGCACTGCTTTTTGTGATGATCTGTAAGAGAAATGGGTAAGGATAAAATTCGCACTAAAGCAGGATCAAAATAGGTCACATGATGACGGGTGCAAAGCACACAATAAGCTGTAGTTAAATTCTATCCTTGTTGATTCACAGCTTAAAGATCAAGAACAGTAGAAAAACTATGAGGCAACACCACAAGCAGCTTCTGGTGTGTCGTAACCCCATTCACATCTTTATCTAGACCTGAAGGTTCCACCAACATCTCAGCCTACGTCGTTTCCTTCTTGTGTTTCTCTCCCGTTCAGACGAGGACACCAGCCTAAGGCCAGCATATCCTGAATCTCACCCAGAAATTTCAAAGTGCTATGACCACAGTGCCATGAATTACAGCGGTTGTAAACACAGCAATCCGTTCTGGCACCAAACTCTACGCCCAACCGCACCTTAGCAGCCAGCTTCAGCCAATGGGATAAGTTCCGGTAAGATAATCTTACTCGGTCAGCCGGTGCCTCACTGTGTCGAATTTCAACACGTCGAAGTATGTCTCTCATTGAAGCGCGTATTGCATGTCTTCTGCCCCTCCGTCTAATCCTTGTCCACGAAGCATTCGAGGCAAGAAATCCCCGTCCCTATGCACAAATGACGTGGCGATATTTTCACCCTTTCCAAGTCGGCCAACCGCAAAACAACCTCAAAGGCGCGCATAATCCCCCAGACGTCCATTCCCGTAACCAATGACTTAAGCCCAATATTTGAGTTATTTTACTCGAAATTCTTGTCTGCTAACCATAGCTTGCTTTTGCAGGAATTGCTTAGTGACGAGTACTGGTCTCGTTCCCTTTCCTGGGACATATGTACTTGGACAGATTTGCGGAGGTACTGTCTAGAGTGTACAGGTTTGTTTGTAGTTGATTAGTGCCTTCAGTTTCCCGCTCCTAATATTGTTGTTGCTGCCTATTTTAAATTTCCGCGATCGAGTCTTCCTAGCCAGTGGTATGATCAGGGATAGATTTAGTAACTATCCGCCAAAGTCTCCGCCGAGACCGTTCCTGGATTGGATACATGAAAACTGGTTGCCGGCGTGAGATTGAGTATTCCAGCTTCCGAGTCCAGGCTAACGACTTTTGAGCTTTTGGATGTGCTATTTGCACTTGAATTAGGATCAGCGGCTACGCGCATGCCATTGTCCATCTTATTTTTAGCCTCGGTTAAACTTTTAATCAGGTCCTCGGGTGAAATTTTAGGACATTAAGACTACAGCCACTGCTTCATCCGGTGTTCCTTGTCGCAATTTTGACCAGTTGCCCCGATTGTATCCTGTAAGTATCGTTCGTATCGGGAAGGACTATTCTCTTTTGTCGATGATCCGGAAGACATTATACTGTGATCCAGTTGCTATTATCCTGCCGTTTGATAGCGCTAAAAATTTATGGTGAGGAGAGGTAAAAGGCAAGAGATTTTCAAGAGATTGTTCAAAGTTGTGGTGATTTTAGAGGTGCAACTGAGAGCAGAATGGGCGGGCAGTGCTCTTTGGCCATCTAAGTCCTGGGGTCCTCATTTATACTGGAATGGGGCTCTATGAGTCAGTCACCCATGCTCACGTTAATATTGTCCCCGGCTGTGGAAGGAGCGTCAGCCGAACCTATTATACAACCGAACTTTCCTGTTCTGACGATGGACCCAGCGAATTAGGCGGCTCCATAGGAAGCATTTCGGCGAACAATTCCGGCAGCTCGGCCTCCTCCAGCACCGGCCTTGCTTCCTCAATCAATACGCACAGCCCTGATAGTGAAGATGAGCATGAGCATGACGACGAGGATGAGAATAACACTAAGGCGCCTGCAAGTCGATCGGCACACCTGGTGCACCCAGGCGACAACCCTGCCACCTTACCACTCTTGTCACTGAACAAGTCACTCCTGCGGTGCTACCACTAGAGCTGCCAGGCATGCTTGGACCTGGTCTACCTACCTCTGTCTGAAGACTACAAAACTCAGATAAGACTGAGGGTCAGCCCCAGACGTCTTCGCTCGCTCTCGGAACAGGCACCCCTGGCCGCATCTGCAGCCGAGAACCCATTCCATCCAAAGCAACAAATCAACCAACTATACAAGTCAGTGGATATACAATTTTGGCCGCCTGCACACTAGAGGAACGACTACCAAAACTCCCGAGACCACCACGATATTCTTGGCACTTTGACAAACAGATATCACTTTACGGGGGTATGGGAATAGCTCCGTGTGCTATTCGACAGGGGGGCCAACCACAAAAAACTATTCTGTTCATCTCATTCGATCCGCGATTTGTCTACTAGGCACTCGACCATTCGCAAGGCAGAAGGAGGGAACGCAGCCTAGCCAGCAAGGCTCTGCAGTCAATGCTGCAGCTCCGCAGTCCAACGGAGTTGATCTAAAATTGGGCGGATCGAGGGAGCAGACATCTGGCATTGATAATCTCGCTTGCATCGCTCCACGAAAACACCAGTCAACTCTCCCAAGTGTTCCTTCACAAACCCGTAAAAGCGTCCACTAATAAATGAAAGACGCGGCGCTGCGACTGGTCCCTCTTCCAGCCACCAGGCTCCTGAATTCCAAGTAAGCAGCCTAGACTAATACTCATTCTTGAGTAGAACCCCAAAGCACACTCTCCGCCAGATCCACAAAAGATATCTCAGTTGAGTACCGGAATCCTACCTCAAGTCAACCATTAAAGGCCCCATACGCGTGAAGGCCAATAGGAACGGGCCCGTCAGAAAACGCACCCCTAACGGCCAGCATCAACTTCACCCCGACTCTTCGTCGTACCTGCTTGAATCCTCCCTGCTCGAAATCGAAGGCCAATAAGACCTTTCTTCCCTGCCAGCTGCTGACGAGCTGGGCGTGGAAATTGAACTGATTTGATTCACAAGTTCAGACTGGACCTTTTCCTTTATAACGTTGCGTGCCCCCTGATGGCCACCCAGAAATAACAACACTTTTACTTTTATCCTCAAACTTCTATTGTAAATATCTCGACGAACTCTTCACTTTTACATTTATATTTTCATACTTACATTTTCGAATCCCCAATAAAACAACATATTGAAACCCAACAGTCTTCTGCCATTGACGATGTTGGCAATGGCGAATCAATTGCAAAAGCCTCCCGAAAATGGGGTATACCTAGAAGTACCCTTCGTAACCGTCTTCGAGGTTCTCAATCTTTTAACAAAAGCACAAAGCCCTTTTCAAAATGTGTAACCATGCGATCTAGGAACACGCAGCAAAGTTTTCAACAGATTCATGCGACCACGTGACAGGAGCTCTTTCCAAGGCCGAGTCGAACAGCAGACATTTCGTGACACTCGCGTGCTTTGTGGAGAGAAAGAATGTAGGAACTTTTGTTATATAAACCTGCGAGTCTGCGATCAGTAGGACCGGGTTTCCCTGACGTTAGCACCGTACTGACCAGGCTCTAGGAAATAGCGAGTAGGGGTGGGACAGCCCAAAGTGCGATGGGCTAGCTGTTCGGACGACGAAGCCCCGACCCACATACTACCCCACGAAAGCATAGCGGTTTCTTATCAACTACAGGGATGCGCTGCCCAGGTTTGTAATCCTGCCGAACAAAAGGGATGTGACCACACCGGGTTTAATAAATTGAGCTGCAACGTCCAAGCTACTCGGATGTGATATGCATAACAAGTTTCCAAAAATGCTGTGCTGCCTCAATATCCCTGGCAGTATTTCATGACCCAAATAGTAAGGAAATTTTATATTAATAAACGTATTGTTCCTTTACCAAAATTTTGTGTTAAACGTGGTTAAAGTTGACGATTTTGTATGTAAATGTTTGATCCAATTTTAGTGTTGATCCAGATTTTAGTGACCCCCTCTCTGAGGGGGTCCGCAAAGCCAAACCCACAAGTACAGTAGTGTCTGTTAGTCGATGCTTGCGGAGCTTGCTAATGGATTTCTACAGCCAGACCCAGCGTTGGCTTGGCCATCCACACTCGACCATGGGAACCTGGGAGAATAAGCCGGGGCCTGCATATGCCAAGCTTTGAGAGTAGGGATAGTTGATCTATTTGGCACTATCGCCCCATGGTGGAGGGATGCCAAGCGATTAAGCGACGCACATCCTTGTTTTGGCACCCCATCCACATTGACTTCGGTTGCTCGCGTAAGGACGGCCCCTACTGTACACCGGTCACCGTTTACATACTGTAGTAACATGCACAAAATAGAAGCCATGAACTGCGTTGAGGTGGGTGCTGCCAATCAAGCAGTATGTCAATTAACAGTCAAGCTGACCCCGACCGCGCAGGAATCTGCACACTACCTTACTCAAATACCAAGTATTTTCACGGGTTTCGTCCGAGGACACACGCAGCTGCTCGGAAGTATCGACAGCTATACCGTCACAGAACTAGAAGGTAAATGCCCTGGCCTGTCCAAGCACGAATGGCGCCAGCTTGAGTCACTCTTGGAGAGCGGGAAGCTGTTGCCTGGAGCCAGCTGTGAACAGCTTCAACTGTTTTTTGATGCGGTATGCGAGTTCAAAAGACAGATTCCTTCATTGGGTACATTCTTCAATGATATGAACTACTTGGAAGGAAGTGCGAGATACATAAAGCAGCTTTGTGAAAGTTGAACGCGGTTTGACTGTGCGACAGTCCCTTCGTGATATTTTCCAAGGTGTGACGAAAATTCGGACTGTGTGATTCAGAGCTCCGATACAAACTTCCACAATCTGCCGGTGTCGACAGTGGAGGAACAGTTTGACATTGCACAAAGATAACTCTGGCTCTGTGCAATGAGAAAAAGCCTGGCGTCGCCTGTTGGGCCACAGACGGCACTCCTTGCCAAGAGCAAGAGGCCCAGCGAAGATCCTGTCAGTTTGCGTTGGTTGCTCGGGGCTTGGCTTCCATTCTTCCCAAACTGACCAGCTTGCGAGTGGCGATCTTCATATGGTGATTGCTAAAGAAACACTTTTCAGGACACAGCAGCAGCTCAGCCACACATATGAAGGAGACTCTCTCCAGCCTGCCTTGAAAGCAGTTGTGGATCTCGTCCAAGAGGGAATTGAAATCCAAAACACGTTGCAGCCTTTTGTCACACAAAGTCTGAAGGAAACATCCCATAGGTCCGGATTTCCAAGCCTAGGAGAGCATGAGAGTGCGATCACAAGCTTTTTTGTTCGCATGTGCGGCTATAGGGTCACTTTTGGAGATTTTCAAGTACAACAAGATCAGTTACATCAGGAATTGCGTCGCGTATCTTTGGCCAGACACAGCCGTAAAAATGGTAGACCTTCAAAGAGGTCTCGAATAGATGGACGTTTCAAGATATTTCTCGTATCTGACGATGTTGATCAGACCAGCTTGGAGGGGATAGAAGGATATGGCGATGAGAGCCATGTCCAAGATGTCGCAGTAGCTATGCGCATTCTGATGAGCGACTGGCATCCATACGACGAGTAGAGCGGGTCGGGGTTGTCGATTGATGACTGTTTCCAATCCGCCATGAATAACGGTGGCAAGATTCTAATGCGCAGGGTCTCTTAACATGCTACATGTGAGGCCGCGTTCTGTTGTTAGTCACGCGAATCGCACTCCTTATTCGTCTCAACCACGAATTCCTCCGCGTAGAGGAACAAGTTCAATGAGACCCACAAAAGGTTGAACTTGGGAGTGAAGGTGCTTGAGCCAATTTGCCGGCGACAAAGGGGTTTAAGGCTTAAAAAATAAATAAATCCAATGTTAAAAAAGTGAGATAAATGGGCAGGTAAATACAACGCACACGCGGAGTGCTATCTATTTGCAAAATGCCTGCAAATGAGACCAAGGAACCCCACGATGTGTTGCTTCGCTGATGAAACAAGGGAAAGTCAACAAGAAAAAAAAATACCTTTGCATTCTTTTCAAGGCCGAAATTACGGGGGGCCAAAGGTATTGAGGCCGAGAGCCTGACCTGCACACCCCTCCCTCATTCGGAATCACCACTTCTATCTCTTCCTTGGCTTGGCCGAATTTGGCCTTTGGAAATATTTTCCCCAAGTTGTAACTCCGGTAGCCCAGTAAGCTATTGTAGCCCAAGATCTAACGGTTCAATCCCGTAGCGCAAGTTTATTCATGCTGTGACAGCTGGCAGGCTGTTCAGGGAGGTGAGAGCATTTGGTAATAAGGGTAAAGAACAGAGCTCTGTTGCTACCCATTCTTTTTCTCCATCAAGCGCCGGACAGTTGATAAGTGCGTCACAACTGCATACTGACTCTATGGCCGCAGCCGGGGGTGTGACCGTTTTGCTGTTTCGCCCATTCTTCTTGTTCACCAGCTTCGACACTGTACCGATGAATGATGATCAAACTCAGTAGTCCAAATTGGCTTCCAATGTCACTTTATCGGGCATCTATGACGTCGCCTCGGCCGCCGTAACGCTGGCCCTGGCTGGGTCCTGACCATACGACGCTAAAACTCTCTGCAACTTCTTTGAAGCAGCCTTGGTCATTTCAAAGGTACCCGGGTCGCTAGTGTCTTCAAACGCAGGTCTATTGTTGGCGCCGATTTCTTGAATAATGTGAACAGGAGGGGCAAGCCTGCGCCTTAGTGCTATGACGATTCGCAAGTGTTTCTGTGGCTTTTTGGGGGATTCTTTTATGCTGGAATTGTCATCAGATGACATTTGATCGAGCGAGAGCTTCGTAGAGAAATTGTTGGATTTGTGGCCCTTGCGTGCCAGACTTGTATGGGCAGGGGAAGATGTCCCGCGTAGGGCTACAGATAGAATCGTTGTCGCTGCTAATTAACTTGCGACAAGAAATATGGTGTGTAGCCTTCACGCGACCTGTTTGCAAAGAAGACTTCTATGAATTTTGAGGGGAACATTCATGTTTACGTGTCCCTACTGGTCAAAGCAACTATTTACGTCCTCAGTCAGAAAATACGATTTATCTTTTGTTAGGTTTGACATTTTAACGGCCAAATCTGGCTACGCAGATTAGAAAGTGACGTATTAGTGGCTTTACAAAAGGGATCCAAGTAGGGTAATCCCGCCAAGGAACTATGAGCTCATCCCTGCAAAATCAATATCAGATGCTGTAGGGACGGCAGTGCCAGTGGCCGTGGAAAAGACAAGGACAGGACCAGGACAGCTATCTGAGCATGTACTCAACGGCTAATCATTGCTCTGAGATTGTCACTCTTCTCTAACCTGAGCCCCAGACTGCAAAGCAAAGTTCACTCTCCGTCAATTTAATAGCAGGGTGTCCTGTCGTGTTTAGAGCCTATTTGATGCATGCTTGCTGTTTTTGCTTCATCTGTCGAAGTGAGTTCTGTCAATTTTACACACCTCAAGCAAGCAACCCTAACGACCAGGACTGGAGCGCGGCGTCCCGGCATTGATTATCTAACGTTAGAAAGTGACTCCATTATAGAGTTACTCCCTACATCCAGACGCACAGTTTTGAGCAAACCTATATTCCGCTTGCAGTACATACATTCAATCTTTAAATGTGGAGACGGCCTAAGGCTACTTGAGTGTACGTCAAAGGATGAAGGAAGGTCCGGATCATATGACAGCAGATCATGGGCCAGCTGGCCATCTTGCGCAACCGAGCGCTTATTGACGCACACCAACGAACACGTGCAGGCACATTGATTGGGTGGGAGAGCCATGTATTGTTGTAGGCGGTGCTATCTGTTGCATTAAATAATCAGTAGAAGCTTGGTATCACATGACCATCAAAGCTTAGTCAGCGTTAGGCGCACGATAAAAGCGCTGACACGCTCTTTAGCCTAGATAGCACCGCCTACAACAATACATGGTCAGATCCTCAATCAGTTCGATCGTGTTTCGTCCGTGCACAAGGCCCACCCGGCCAATCACGCCCCGCCTCAATCTATTCGACTTGGACAGTTCGTGGCACAATGGTAAGGGTGTTTCGACATAAAAGGCTAGCCGCGAGGAATGTGGGAAGCCATGAGAAAATATAGTTTGTGCAGAGATCAGCGGAAACTAAATACCCATTGCATCCAAGTCTCTAAACCAGCTATTTCATATTTCTGTTTCAGTCGATTGAGAGTGATGAAGAACTTATGTTCGAGGTTTGACACCCGCTGAAGTTTGCAACCGTACCCTTTTCCAATTTCAATTCTGCCAAAACATGTTTGAGCAAATTCTCAGCTTTCTCTATGCCTTCTCTTATCTCTAATAGGATAAGTTCAAAGTTCTTCACGTCTTTCTTGCACTGACAGTCACAGCTATCGTAAAGATGGCTTGGGGACATTTCCGACATCTCATTATCGGAACAAAGTTCATCTGGAACAACGAAGTCAACGAGACTCCCGGTGCTATCTGAGTCATCAGAACTGATCTCCTTTACTTCGTTGATCGACATGTTCGTATAGTCCATCGAACTACGCAGAGAGTTGACCGGATTCTGACAGCGAAAAGGAGGAATTTTTATCGAGCATACTTTAAGAATTGACGCAATATATATTCAGGCTCCCGCTTCTCATGACAACCTTATGTCCAATTTCCATATAGAAAGTAGCATAAAACCGCCAGTAATCAGCTCTAGAGCGACTGCCGAAATCCAAAAGCACAAACCAACTAGAACAACCACGCCGCCCACATCGTAGACCATATCCAAAATTGGCTACAAAAAGCTACTTCATACACCCCAGATTGCCAAGCAACAAGGCTCAAACTAGCTGTGAGGACTATTCACGCCAAGAAGTTCCGAGCAAATCTATCTGCCGCTTTCAGTACAGACATTAATCTTCAAAGTATAGGAACGGCCTGATGCCACTTGAGTCTACCCAAGGTGGAGGGAGATCCGGGTTTGACAGCAAAATAAGCTACAAACATACACTTTTGGCTCTAATGAGCCATGAAAAGTAGTACCTCGAAGTAGCTGCAAGTGCCCCACTTAGCTTCTTAGCCGAAGATTGCAGCTATAATACTAAATAGTGCTACAAGCTTACCATGATCGTGACAAAGAGTAGCCTCGGGAGATAAATATAAATGAGTGGAAAGGTTAAGTTCATCAGGCCTGTCACGGCCCGGGGTAAGCATAGCACGGAAGCTAGTCTATTGGCATCTATCGACGAAGATTCTACAATTTGGAGCAGATCTATCTTCCGCTTTCAGTACCTAACTATGCTGAAACTACTTGGCAAGATGGAGGAAGATCCAGGTTTGGCTGCACAAGTAGCTACAAACAGCCATTCTTGGCTCTAATGCCCGTCTGCGAAAGTATCTCGAAGTAGCTGTGATTCTCCCACTTGAATGTTCAACCGAATATCTCCCGTGACGGTACGAGTGGGACATGAGAATACTTGACTCTAGCGTATAACCGAATGGCAATTGGAAGTCGTTTCACCAGGACGAATGAGTACACAGTAATCAACGCAACGGTAACCTACACTGTATGGGGCAGATGTAGAAAATCGATGTATGCTGACGAAAGGAAGATCGTATTGCTCCTAACTGTACGAGCGTGAGAAACAAGATCTTGTTAATCGCATCAACAGCCTGCAGCGAGAGTTGCGGACAGTCCAGCTGCCGAGCGATTCTTCGGCTTGGGCTACAGTATTGCAGCAAGACAATGACTCAACGAGCCAGCCTTTCGACAGCGCGCCACCCTCGCCTTCTCGCTATCACTGGCGGCAAGAGAAGCATAGGCCGACGCAGTTGCAAGATCAGCGGATGTTAGTCGACCTGACGACAGAGGATACGGGCTTTCGATGCTCCAAATGCACGCAAATTTCCAGCTCCAGCGACAACTGCTTCGCATTAAGCGGCTGCGGGTGTGTAAGTTGTGTTCCCCCTCACCCACCAACATTATTCGTAACAGCTAAGGCGTGATCGCAGCCAATTTGTCCGACTTGTGCAAACCGAGGCTGCGACAGCCACAAAGAGCTAGGCGATCAGAGCATATTTCAGGTGTTCTGGACCAAATGCTTTGGCCTGGAAGACAGCGAGGACATGATGGTCTTGAAATGCGGCTAGTTATGATATCTTCTTCCGGACGAGTAGGGCTGACAACGTTCAAGCTCAGGTCATGTGTACCATGATGTCTGCAGCCTAAAATGGTTTCAGGCGTGCCAGATCGACACCAAAGAAAGAGACGGCGGGCCCTGTCCCCGCTGCAAGAAACACGTATACGATGTTTTGCCGCTGGAGTGGAAGCCACTCGGACTCGAGAGCATGGTTGACGCAGCTGTATTTTCTTGAGGCTAAGAAGGAGAGAATCAAACAATACTATTCGGGCTGGAAATCCAGCTCTTCTATGGAGACATCTACAGAATGATTGAGGCTTCCGTAGCTTGTCCTGGAGTCCGACCCGGCTTTTAGCTCTTGCAAGTAGCTCCGTAGAGCCCGCTTCACGTGGAGTCTGGCTTCTAGGGGGGCAGAGACTTGGTCCAGTTAGTTTTGCTCATGCATGTTGCAGGAGAAGTAACTCACTGAGTAACAGCAGGCGTCCGTTTCGACTTCTTTCTTCGCAGAGACAATCTTGCATGCCTTTTCTAATGATAGCTTTGAGGTCCGGTTTTCCTTTGTACAGTCTTGCTCGACCGCCAAACGTCTTCGCCACAGTCGAGTCAGCGGCAGAAGGGGTGCCTTCCAAGGACCCTACGTTGTCGAAAATGGAGATCAATATCATCTGAGGTCCGGTTAGCTGGGTCCGCACAAGGATGAGGATAGACCTTGCCTTCTTGGTGTCCTGATCAAGGACCGGGTTGAGAAGCCATTGGCCGGCCGGGTTGATAATGTCTAGGAACGATTAGCACTCATAAGTGAAACGCTGCTCTATCCTGGTCGAACTCACCTCGCTTCGAGATAAGCCAGACAAGATGTGCCTTTTGTCTGTTTCCTCTGGAAACCAGCTCTCTGAGGTAAGCTGCTTGAGCAGCAATGCCGTAGCCACTCGCCAGCAGCAGCACAAAATCGAACTCCAGCAGTGAAACACGTCTCCCAAATGGCCCACTGATGATGGCGTGTCGTCCTTCCTGACTATCTGCCAGATGGAGTTTCCTGGTAAACCCGCGCCGGCGCTCGACAAAAAGGTCTAGGCTTTTTTGCCTATCTTTTGACCACGAAGTCACCACAAACGGGTGGCTTTGGATAGAGGATGACGCGTCGAGCGAGGGAATGGTCAAATTGACGTACTGGCCGGCGGCAATACGCAAAGGGCGGGGCAAATGTATGGTCACTTTGATTGCCACCAGATGTGATGGCTCAAGGCTGACGGATACGCTTGCTAGCTTGCCTCCTTTCAGGTTGCGGCATATGAGACAGCAAGTACGATACACGCAGAGGATCAAGAAAACGGTAACAAAGCTAACGCAATACACTTCCAAACATCCGGGGTTCGAGAAGTCAAAGACCGACCGCAGGTGCCAAGCAATACCTACAGCAGCACTGGCCGCTAAGCAGTAATGTAGTACGATGAACACTTCGTAAAACCGATTTTTGAAGAAGCTAAAGGACGTAGGTATCAGAAGCTGGACGGCACAGGCAGCCTTGTTCGGTCAGTTGATCATGTTCGATGTTCGGCGGGCTTGCTACGGGAAGTGATCTCTTACTGAGAAGACCAAAATGTTGCTGCAATTGTTGAAGGAAAATGATTGACCGTTGAGTATCATTCCTATGCTGTGAAATGCTGTCAAGATGGCGGTTGTCCATGCTGCGACCCGATGGAAGAAAAAGTATGATTGACGGCTAGCACCAAGCAGGTCAATAAGAAAATCCGAATGAACTGCAAAAAGCAACGGCTGGATGTTGAATATGACCAAATACCCAGCCCGGACTGATCGGAGGGCAGGAGCTTTGAAGAGTATGGATATGTTAGCAGCCACGAAGCAGAGGCTCCACACAGCGATCGGTATGGGGAGGCTCCCGATATCACGATACAGAAAGTGAAGTCGAAAGGCTGTCTGCAGAGGGCGTAGATGGCCTCTGTATTTGTAGATGAATCGCGAAGTCAAGAGTAGAAGAAGCAGGCCTCCGACACACAGCGCGTAACGTTGGAGTGCCGAGTCCATTTTGAAGCAGAAGACAAGGGCACAAGGACCGGCCTTTCCTTACGTCTGTTCGCCAGAGTACACTGATACAAGAATGAATGCTGCTCAGATGCGCAGGAGGGCTCTAAAAGAAACTGGAACTTTCTTTCTGGCCATAAGATAGTGTTGTATCTGAGAATTAAGATACTGCTTATGATATCCATATTCGGTTTCAAGCCTTCTGGCAAATGCATTCATGGCTATTCTAAAAGTGGCTCACGATTGAACGCATCTAAATTGGAAGGCAGTCATGGAAGCTGATACCTGCTTTAAAAAATCGCATATGTATACAGAATGCGCATGATATCAGGTAATGCTACTTTTTCATAACCAACGAAATGAATAGCTTGATCTCGAGGGAAGGGTTCTCGGATAGGCCGCCTTGCTGGCAGCTGAAAGACGAGGACGAACACGAGAGAATGCATAATTTGTTGATCGATCGGTGCGAGCAGCTTCAAGATACGATCTTCAGCAAAGAGTTGATAGAACAAGAGCTGTGTCTGACCAAGGACGCCCTGATAGAGACCACCAGTCAATTGAGATCGACTAATGAGAACTTGCAAAAGCTGCGTACTGCCGCAAGAACCGAGGCAAGGTCCAAACACCAGCTTATTCTCACTCTATGGAACAGACTGAATGAGACGCAGCAGGTAGAAAGCAAGCGCACCAGCAAGAAAAGAAAGTATGATGACTTCCTTAGAGGCTGAAAGAGAAAGGCAAATGGCAAACAGATGTGGGACGACTAGTGATGGCAAGAGCAGCCTACCTCACGGTCGAAGGTCAGGCGAGTCAGATCAACCTTTACTGGCTACGTAGACTGCGATTACGGCATACATACAGCTACCAACAAGCAGTTATTTGCTTCGTGCTTATATAAATACAGTGAACCATGAATTCGTAGATGTTGAGAGATGTTCCATTGCTACCTATCGCACTGCGGCGTGACTCTGTATGCATCATATAAGATGGCCACAAAGGACCGGTGGCGCGCAAGCCTTCAAAAGCTTTCATCCAAAATCAGTGGAGAAAAACGCCTCTGGGGACCCAAGATCGGAGAACTAAGAGAATTTGTCTTTTTCTCGGCCGACAGCAAGAAAGACAACGGAAGACCACTTTCAGATGTTGCGCCTGGTGCGTTCGCTAACTATCTGAGCGACCAGCGTCGGAAGGCTCGCACGCTTAGGCCACGGACCTTGCAACCCTATGACTTTAGAGACCATAACATTCTCCTTTTGTCAGACTCGGACTCGGATCGAGACGACTGTCCAGAGGAGTTCACAGCCACCGCTACGGGTCCGGAAAGGCAGCGGTACAGCGTTCTTGGCGATGGTGACAAAGAACACAAAGGGGATGGGAAACCGGAGAAAACCCAGGCTGAAGTCGAGGTTCAGAAAGATCAGGCTGAATCGTTCCCGTTAATCTATGGGCAAGACAGCAACGAAGAGGACTATTTGGCAGACTCGGCAGCTGAAGAAGAATTGGTGAACGACATAGTCAAGCTTCTACCAGACCGGCCCCGGGCCGATTCGCCCACTTTGGGTACCGATGGCGCTGTCATTCGACGGAACTGCAGATACAAAATCCATGGTAAATCTTTTCATTAGGATCATGCAAGACATGTCTTCGCCGACTGTACCGTCACGTAGTTCTCTACCGGGAGTGGCTCTATCTCTATAATGTGATTGGACTAGCTTGAGCAGGCTACTTGAAAGCGCCAGTCAACCGACGTAGAATCCGGACTCAGAATGGTGGGCCTAAATGCAAGCGATTCACTCGCTTGTTCAAATGGAAGATGGCGAGTCCATGCGCCGGCTTTGCTTTCAATCTCAACAATAAGGCCATAGAATCCGATGTGCAAGCGGTTCTCTGACAAAGTTTAGTATTACGGAGCTACCATTTCTAATTATCTGGAAATAGAAGAAAATGAAGAACCAATGACGCTAGGTCTTAATGAAGAGCTCGCGATGGGTAGTTGGGAGAAGGGGAATTGTAAAAGATATGTGGAGGAGAGATAGAATGAGCCCATTTACAGCAAAGCACAAAGAACAAAGAACAACCATGGCCAGCTCCCTAGAAGAGAGACTTGCAGCTCCAGCAGTGGCGGGAAGTCGAGCGGTAAGGCTTTGCCCTGCTGTTGGCTTTGGAATGACTGCGCCGGTGGTAGTGCTAGCGTAGGTCCAATTCATAGCGATGGGAAGGGAGCTTGCGCCGGTGGCAATCGGGGTGTTCATGACGCCCGACGCAGTAGAGTTTGTGGATGTGGATTTGAATTTACTGTCTGTAGAGTTGTGGCAGGTCGCCTGGAGGGCAAGGGGGATGCCGTTTGGAGCAATGAAGGTTATTGGTGAGCAAGGCCGAGACTAGGCGATGTGTTGACTACGGGGCACATGCTTACCGCAACATGCGCGCTGCGATGCTTGAAGACGCAAGAAGCGTCGTCGGCGCCTATCTTGACGGTGATGGCAGGCTCACATGGACAGGGACTATGGGTGATGTCGCAGCCAGCAGCGACAGCATGGCCCACGCACGACTCTGAGCTCTGTGGGGCACCACCGATGATTTGAGCGTGAGCGGTTCCGGTGATGGCAGCAATCACCGTGAGACCCTTCATTTTCCGGCCATTCAGCGAAACGAAGAAAGAGAGAGGCACTAATGTTGATCGAGGGGCATTGGCAGGCCCTCACATGTTGATCGTTTGCAGACAGTCAGTAATTTATCAAGTGTGATCTGAGAAGCCGCATGCTCCTATTAGTTACCGCTGGTTTCGGCGTACGATGTGTCAGAGTTACTGGGCAGGTCTACCCGGGTGGAAACAAGAGCATGCTTGCAATCTTACGGGTGATGTACCAAAGCACAACCATAATACTGTAACGATATCTGAACTCCTTGTTCTGCGAGTTCGGCACTGTGACACTGCAGTATTGTAAACTTTAATCATGGACATTTGAACTTATCAAAGGCCAGTTGTGGACTTGAAGCTGGGAACACGCCGTTCTTTAAGATTTTCGATGGAGCTGTCAGCCTCGACACGAAGGCCTTGCAGAGGATAACTACAGAATGCGACCTAATTCTTGACAGACCAAAGTTCTGGCCATGTCGAATGAGATAATAGCGTTACACGAAAAGTCTATTTTGCAGCTTTGTAGATTGCTAATTTTCAAGCCTGATTTCTATAGATGGCTGTGCTTCGATTCTCAACGAGAAGGCTTAACCTCGGATTTGGAGGCAAGCTATAAACCCAAGACGCTGCCTCAAGAATCAGCTTATACTTGTTATAAAAAAGAGCTGCACAGTTCCATTCTCGACATCAAATGGAACCCTTCCTTTAGTCCTTGCCTTCTCTAAATATGGCAGGCTTAAGAAAATCTCCGCGGCTCCATCCGGAAGTACCTGTCAACACTGCCCCTCAAGATGCCGCCCCTCAAGACACTACCCCTCAGAGTGATGTTGAGACAATTGATGCTGCCAGGAAAACGCATAGAAGCAAGAGGAAAGCCGATACACAAGAGGGGAATTCTGGTGAAGACTTGAGGGCTCCTAAGATACAACGACGGGAACCGAGCAATTTGCCTGCCAGCCTAGGAGTTCCATCGATAGTGACAAACAACTTTCCAGGGGACGCTCCCGTGACTGGAACCTCTGTAGGCCAGGCAGCCAACCCCTCTGACCACCAAGGTCCTACCAATTCAATACATGAGGAGAAGCAGTGTTATGCCGATGAGTTGGAGTTTGAAGGAGCCTTGACAATGGTCACGTCTTTGACTGAGGCACATGCAGCACCAGGTTGGTATACAGAGATATTCCTAAAAGGACGGTCCACGTATCGGCTTAAGAAATATTATGGACTCTATTGGCTAGAAAGATCAAAGGTCGAACGATCGGAGTGTGAAAAGCGGTTCGAAAATAGATCGAAAAAAGAAACAAAGAACTGGGTAGTCGAGGCCGTCAAAGCAGTGGCAATCGAGTATAAACAAGAGCTTTGGGAACAGCGATTTAACATGGAATATTTCTTCGACAGACACAATTGGAAGAAGAACAAGAATGACGTCTCGCTGATGCCATGGGCTATGCAGGTAGAACTCGTATGGCGCGACACAGTGACAAAGGAGACTCACACAACCTGGGAGGTGCCAAGCACAGTTTGGAAATTGTTTCGCAGTCGTGACAAGGCAGAAGAAGCTATGCTTAGGACAGCTAAGAAAAGAGCAGAGTTGTCGAGTAAAATGGAGGAGAAAAAGGATCCACAAAAGAGATGGAAAACCCCGTCTCCAGACACTTGGGACGAGACCCCGGCAGGTACTGGGATGGGGACCACGTCTACAGCTATTTCAGGTTAGACCCGGTCTCCAGCCGTCAAGATCGAGCCCCCGTCTCCGCAGACCAGGAGCAAGAGCCCGTTGATGTTTGCCGACGGGGAGAATTCACCCCAGGATCCTGCGTCTGCGCAGAAGCAGCCGCAGTATGATCAAGCACGGTCTTATCTAACCCCATCGCCCGATCCTGATGACAACGCAGGACAAGCCGGAACAAGCATTTGAGGGGATTACAGTCGACTGTGGGACGATAAGTTTACATCAACATTCATTTCATTTTAACTGCGTTTAGGTTTAGATAGATTTAGATAGTGTCCTTTGTTTCTAATTGATTTCATTACAAGCATGCCGCTTCGGCCGCTTCGGTTTCCGGAAGGAAAGTACCTCACGCGAGTTCTTGAGTTAGTTGGCTGCTGCAGAAACCTATAGCTAAATTTTCTTCTATTCCCACGCCGTCGCGGTACTGAGCTGCGACTGAGCGTTGGATCCTTGGCATATGGCACCATTTTATCTGATTCTTGTTTCTCCGCTCACTTCGCTTCCATAGAGCCACATCGGCTGATTGACTACGCACCTACTAGTGCAACACGCTCTTCTCACCGTTTGTATGCTTTCCCGAATGAAGCTATTCCCATGCTTAATGTCTCTCCGGTGTCATGCGGTTTCGCTCATACCACGATAATCTAGAGACAGTAATGGGTTTGTGGGGCTATTCTCACTTTTTTGCTTTCTTTGATTGGAAAGCATTTCTAATGACTATTCTCAAATCGTTTTCACGACATTACACTTCATTCGTATTACAGTAGGCGCATTCCCGTAATCACCCCGTTACACATCCGATTCTGGTCCCCTTGAACCAACGTCTACCTGACTTCGTGGGACTAGGTCAGTTCACTGATTGATTTGGCAATTCATGCTTCTCCATGGCGGTACTACACCCCTCCAAAACCACAATGCTATGCTGTAGCAGCGCAACATCGTTACGCAGTTGAGCAGCTAGTCTTTGCAGCAACGACATAACACGTTCAATATCATTCAAGATCTGCTTCTCATCTTCATAATCTGTGCAACCGTCGGTCATGTTGTCCGTGTCGCTGCTGAAGGCGGAGAATTCTGTACTTGCAGTTTTGAGATCGTCATCATCGGTCTCCGATGAGTCAGGCAAGTAGGAAGTGTAATCTTTATGTAGGCAGGCGGTTTAGCTTCTGAGAGTGGGTAAAGTCATCCTGTTAGGTAGCCGATGGACCTTGGAAGGAAGCATCTTAGGAGGGAGCGAGACGTACGAGAAGCCATGTTTTGTATATCCCATGGATAAAAATGGATCTCATAAATCCTGTTTTTGCTCTAAACTGAGAGTGGTGCCGAGAAGCCGTTTTTATTCTACTTTGGGCTTTTTCTGACTTGGTAGATGACTCATGCGACTATGCAAATATCAGACCAGACGTTGAGGAGCCACATCCGTCAATCTCTCGCAGTTCGCGACGTCTACTTTGGCTATTGCTTGCCTGAGTGCGTTGGGTCAGACTAAATATTGTCCGCCTCGTATGGAAGTGGTCTGTTTGCACAAATGTACACAGCCCAGCCTAGTCTGGCTCTTATATAGGTCTCGAGTCTCCGATTCAATATGATTCAAGGGCAGTCATGTCAATCAAGCCAAAATCCCGCCAGCAATGTCATTCGGCCAGAGTCCCTCCAGTGAAAAGAAAGAATGGAATACCAAATGCAGACAGAAGCTAGCCGATCACATCAGTAAGTAGAACCGGATGAAGAGAAAACCAAAGGCTGACTCGGTTCCAGAAAAGCAGACGAACCTAACCGTGAGCCCCTGTGATGTACGCTTGTCAACCAAGGGGACTGCCTACACTTGGATATACACACCGCAAAGCAAGCACCTGTTTTCCAAAAACCTTTCGAGTCACAGCTTGGAAGGGTATAAAGAGCTTTATTCCGATGTTGGCCGTACGTTTTACGCCACTCTGACAGACCCAAATTATCATAGAACAGAGAGGGACCGGGTCACGAGCGAGGAAGGAGGTGTGTCGAGCAATCCCAGGCGATTGTCTTGGATCGAATTGGAAACTAAGCTTGTCAATTTGGAAAGCAGATTTGCCACCTTGGAGGCAGATTTTGGACTTCGCAACGCGTGGAAATTTACGTTTCTTGGGACGCTTGTCTTGGTTACTCTTTTAACACTGACTTTATGTTATCATATATATTGAATCTCTAAGTGTCATTTGGCCTCACATGCCCTGATCTTTGGGTGCTGCATACTCAAAAGGTCAGCATCGTTATCTTTTTTTACATATATATAATTAGCATAATGATGGATACTTATTCTTTTCCATAGAGAACGTAGCTGCTTTATAATCTATAACTTATTCTGAATTATCTCGAAGTGATGGTGACTCCTATTTCGCTGCTTATGTAGATATTCACTGCAACAGTGCAAGCAGTATATTACTTCGGCTTGACTTATAGAATAGAGCCCTTAGGGTCGTCGAATGCATACGCAGTGGGTACCCAGGCTCAATCGGCACTATAAGGAGCAGATACAAAACCAATAATCATGTTGAGTGTTTTTGCTGCGGGCTGGGCTATCCGCCGTACTGGCCGAGCAAGAATCAGAACCAGTTCTCGACCTGCCGTGGTCTAAAAGTCCATGACGCTCGTTTCTTGAAAGCCTGGCCTGGCCTGGCCTGAGTTGGTCGTGGGTGTGTCAAAGTCGCTCGCCGCACAGGTCCCAGCACCAAACTGTAGGTTATCACCTCTCGCCAAGTTCAATTCACACTGCCATCGGCGTCAATGTCGGATATTGTGGGTTGGAATAAACGCCGCCTTGGGATTTGTTTGGAAGACTGAACCCCAGCGCAAACTTGAGCTCCAGCATACAAAGTAAACCCATCCGTCTTGGCCCTTTGACATTCAACCAGCCGCTGCAGGGGAACCTCATATATCTCTAGCACCAATTGCAATCCAATGCCACCATATGTCCTGGCCTGCGTTTGTGTCCCGATGGCCAGCCTTTGGCTCATCCTTGACAACCACGTCCCGAGTGGCTGTTATGCTAGCTGGGCAAGCTCGAACTTTTGACTTTATTTGCTGAGAAGGGACTCAGAAGCTGCCGGAGCGCTGGTGAGCTAGCACAGAACACCACGGCCATCTGCTCAACGAAAGACCAGATAACAAGTGTAGAACGAGAAATAAGAAATGGCCAACCCCATGAAGCTTGTACTCAGCGTAGCATTCAGCTTCCCTTGGAGCTGTAGCTCATCGTGAACCGCATCCTGCTTATTGATGTGGCATCCTGGGCTGGTGGAACCGAGCTCACAATTGCCATCGGACGGTTCGTTGCAAGAGAGACAAGCGCATGTAAGGCTCAAGGTTAACCAAGAGAAATAAATGTGGACATAGATCAACCCCTGCCACTATTTGTCATGACTACGTATGTAACTATTGGTCTCAGACAATGGGTTGAGGCACCATTCCCAAAGTATCTCGCATGAAAACCTGCTTTTGCAGGCATTCTGAAAGACAGTTCTAGACTTACCCTCACAGCTAAAGCCTCCAAAGCCGCCACATAGTAGTAAAGGATGGTGTTCTACCCTTCTCGATTTTTGAGTAGCATCGAACGTCGGTAAATTGCCGGAGAGGTCAGCTGCGGGATGATGTGTGCTGCGGCCAATAATATTAGAGCTTCAGAGAACTTCGAAAAGTTCTTACTTTATTACCCCGTCGCTCATCAATTCCCTGAGTTCTGTATGGTGATCATATGTGTCGTCTAGTGGGTTTGGTGACTTAGGTTAGGGGCGAAACCGTCTGGCGCATTACGGGCGTCCTTTTTGGTTGCGGTGCATGGGGCGCCTGTAATCCCTTATTGATACTAATATCGATGTTCCAGTTTGGCGACACACGGAGGCTGTACACGGAGGCTGTATTTAACGATTTTCTGATTGAAGTTGCTCTTTTGCCGCCTGACACCCTGCGTCAGTAACAGAATCAACATGTTATCTGTCACCCCATATTTTTACCCAGAAGCAAATACAATTTGATTTTGGTATTGTATAACTATGTATAAATCAGTTGCAATAATATTGTGAAAAAATCAGACTTAAAGCAACCCATACAGTCGACTGTATGTATATCTTTATCCCAGAAGAGGTCAAGTAGACCGCACCAGCCTGCAAGTTGATGTATTGCTTACAGCACAGTCGCAGTCAGTAGCGGTTTGTTCCTGCTTCTGGCTGCCCGGCAATCCTGGATCCGAGTCTTCCGCGGATTGTTCTGGCCTGACCATCGTGCTTCATATTTCTTCACTGCAAGCCTCTCACAGCCTCCAAACCTCATGATGCATTCCCCTACTAATGGAATGCCACTCAATGCGATGCAAGCCAATGGGAATGAGCCCGTCGAATAACGCACCTTTCCCGCGGAGAAATGTCAGATTAGGTCGTTGGTGGTTGCTTTTATTTACCATGGTTCGCCAGAAAGAGTCGAGATTGAAGTTGATGCTAGCTTTTCTGAACAGTGCGTTTTATGACGGAGTCATTCCTATTGGCCTTTCCCTCCATGGTGCCTTCTAGTCTAAATGGGCGACTCGGGTAGCGTTCAGATGCTTAATTGGGATACATTTGTGTCGATCTGTACTCTACAAAGGTCATGCAGCATCTCAGGGGTATCGCCGCTTGTCGATCAATCCAAGCCTGGGCAGATATGCAACGAACTTCTTTGGTAGCGCGCTGTACTGTAGACAAACAACAAACTTTGAGCCTTATCCTTACACAGCTATGTTAGCGAACCATACAACACAAAGGCAACCACCAACGATCTAATCTGGCCCGAGTGGCTTCAATTCCCAGCCATGCAAAAGCAGTTTTGCGGGCCTCAGTAAGAAACTCAAGATAAGAAATCTGGACATGCGTACAGCTACAAAGCAAAAGCACTCGGGTGGCCACAGATACAAAGATAGCCAGGGCGGAGGCGGACTCCCAGTTTTGATTTATTCGCCTTGTGGCTAACTGAAGCTGGCCCACCAGTTTGGCACAGAACTCGGCACAATCAAGAACCGAGTGAGCCTGCCGTAGTGGCATCGATTTATCATCGTTGGAGGGACCGGTCTGGTACATGGCCTGTAACACGATCAAGCTCGTCTCCTCTCTTCGGAAGTTAACGATGGGCATCACCAGCTGCAGGAGAATGTTTTGGCACTGAATGATGTGGCCCGAAGGAATCGAGCGCAGACCCTTATATTCCTCTACCGACAGGTGAGACGGGCATTCGGCTAGGTTCGCGATGGCAGAGTTTGGAGCAAGCCCGGCAGGGCATCTGCTGGGCCGGTAGATATTTTTTTCAAGCATCTGAGAATTGTATGGGAGTGTGAGTGTGCATTGGTGCGGCACATCTTCTTTGATGACTCTCTTGGTCAAATCGAGACGCCTCGCACTTAATTACATCAGTGGATTGGAGCAAAGCCGTCATGCCAGCGTTCAACAGTGTAAGCAAGCCGGATGACTAGCACCAGCCGTCATAAACTCTGTTGTACCTTCCATACCCTCTACCATGCCCCCCTCGGCCTCGACCTATCTTGCCATTGGGAAAAGGCAGTTTCATACCTCGTCGCCAAACTCGTGGTTAGACTCCCAGTCCATTGCGTAAATGATTAAAAGCTTAATGTGATCTTGTGCTCTAGTATGTAGCTTTCTCAATCATTGAGCTCGAGTTATGTTGGTAGACTTTTGTATAGAGTCCACGTTAGTTATACCAAATGTCACAATGCACTTTTAGACTTCGAAAATGACTTACAAATCTTGCGGCCTCTATAATCTTGAGTCTTGACTGTCAATTATGCCAAGCATTAGGCCATACCACTCTGAAAAGTCGGTTGTGGCTGTGGTGACGACCGAGGTCGGGCAGGTTTCAGATTGTCATCCAAAAATTGCGATTCGGAATTCCTCTGGTATGGTCTGAAACGAGTTCCTTTTGTTCGTCCTGCAAATCATACACTTTTTGGAGAAGTGCCTGAGTCTCGACGCGATGCTGCTGGTAAATCCGCTCTCTCTTCATCATCTTCTACCCGGCCCATCCGATTATCTGAAATGCAAAATAAAGATCGCAGTCAAGATTGTCGTAGCTTGGCGCCTGGTAGCATATTAGCAGAGTGCTTTAACAGTCGGTGAATAAATAACGGGCCGACAATTATCCTATCTTTCATTTGAAACAGCCACGACGCCTAATACATGATTTTGAGGCTCGGTAGCCATGGCTTTTGGGCTTCGGTAAAGTTTGAGGCGATTCACAATAGCAACAAAGGGGCTAATAATAAAATCACTGTTTTGTGTGCCGAGTGAGGGACAGAAACGGAGGCAGGCGATAATTTTCAACCGGCAAAGAAACTCACAATATTATTTTATTCCTGCGCTTATAATCGATTCCCCGACGAGTTTTCCAAATGCTAAAGTTTGCAAATTAGAAGTTTCTCCATCCTTCACGCCATGTCAGTTGGATTGGGCAAAAAAGGCCCAAATTTGGTCTTTGATCTCTTCTGTGCCCACAAAATTGTTGCTTTTTTGCTCAATGTTGGTGCTGTGCAAAAATAACAACATCTTTAATGATGCCACTTTGGGTCATACCTCCGCTTCGTAACTCGACACCTCTGCGGGGATGCATGATGCACCTTGCATCCAACCTGGCTAGTGCACGGGCGAACTCGTTAGCTTTCAGATGTGCCGCACTCGCGGCGCAGAGTCGGGCAATCATATCGCTGGCCGACCCGGAATGGTATGGAGCAAATAGCCGACTTGTGAAGCACGTAAATCCCACTTCTTGTCCTTTTCGCGCCTAGTAAAGGATCCAGACCTACCGTTCTGGCCCCACTATCATTTAGCTAACAAATCGCGGTTCGGCCTTTCGGCCCTGTAGGTGCCCAAACACCAACTGCGCATTTGAAAAGTGGCAAACACCAGGATCGGAGCGTCTTTTTGCTGGACCCGGGGTTTGGTTCTTATCACCACCTTGGCAAAGCTCCATCCCTGGTTTTCCCCGCAACGGAGTAGCATCTCGGCGGATCTTAATGGCGCCAAAATCCCACTTTTTCGAAACTCGTTGCTAACGCTTTTTCTTCCTGCCAATTGCGGTAACTCTCGCGGCATCACCGTTCGATTTCTAGACTAGCTGTTACATATCACCAACTTCATCACAATCCCGAGGCTCTGGTTCAAATCACCAAAATTTGCCATCATTAATGTCGCGACAGTTCAACCTCATCACACCTACAAAAAAAAAGTTCAAGGTTTTGGTTCCAAAACTTGCGAGACCCTCCTGCCTAATATTACTTGCGGTCACAGTTTCGTTTAGACCACATCAGCAGCATTTCCCTCTCCTTATTTCGGTCACACACAGGTGTCAAACTTGGCATCACATCGTCCACATGCCTGACGTATCGGTTGGAAAGGTTGCAATGTGACGCCCCAGCATGCCGCTGAAGGTAAAATCCTGGAAACCCTGTCCTGTAGCGTTGGACGTGGACACATCTCGCGCCTGGAATCTGCCCTACGGGATGCATTTGCGGCCTGATTGTCTGTGAGCCTTTTTTGTTTTTTATGCTTATTAACTCTGCCTTAAAACGGAGCACCGAAATGCCTGTGCTCACAATGTAGCGCACTTTGTTATGGGGAAATTACGGGATGCAAAGGCTCAAGAATCATGTTGCTCACCCAACCAAACCATTGCCTGGTCAATTCACCAAGATCACGGGTACAAATGACCAACGGTGTATAAAACGGTTCAAGGGTTCCAAACGTGTTGTACGATACTACTTTTATTGGCCATGTTCGTCATCGGTTCAGAATGGTTGGCAGAACCATTTTTGGATTGCAAATCGTCACACAAACCAACATCGACCAATTCCTGTCGAACTGTTCCTCACTTCCCCTCCTTTTCTCCCCCTACTCGTTGTTTTGCATCCTGCCCCGGCTCATGTTGTTTGCCCCGCTTCTGTGCTGCATAACTGGGTCCCCTGTCCCTTAAACCGGTTCTGATCTTCGCAATCAAAGCGGACCAGGGGAGCACCGCCTGGAAATAAAAAATCCACTGGGTGGGGCCGTATCCTCTCCAAAAAGCATCGACGGCACCAACAGCACCGATCCCAGGGACGCAATACCCCCCCCCCCCCCCCAACTGCGATTGTATGCATCATTGGGAAAACATGCCTCCCAAGGCCCTTTTCGCGGCCCTTTTGCTGGAAATCTGTTGCCATATATCATGCTTCTTTGTCCATCGGATCGCCATGGTAAATATTGTAAAACAATCCAAAATTCTATCCAGGTTAACTTCTTTGAGTAAAATCTTCTTTGACCTCCAAACTTCACAACTTGTCAATGCCATTTAAATTCACCCAAAATTGTGCCAACATTCGGTTTTATACCGGCACTCAGTTGACACAAAACCCCTCCCCTACGGGACGGATTTAATTGGCAACAATCTCGACGCCCTGCAAAAACTCCGCGCTGGGACTAATGCCAAATTATGAACATCCACGCTATTGCAGGCCACGCAGGCTTTGACAACCACAATGGCAGCAATTGCTACGCAGACATGCCACACAATCAAACCACATCAATGCGACACTGCAACCCAAAACCCCGGGTTGTTCTACGCACCAATTTCAACGCGACCAATTAGAAAACGTAATACGTGCAGAAAACCGCAACCACGGGCCAAGATATCAAACGAATTGAGGCGAAAGATTTACTTTTTTCATCGCAAAAACAAAAGTTTAAATCAAGCCAAAATAGGAGCTCATTTCAATAAGGACCGAAGGTAGGTACTCGCAAACATCTTGTTAACTATCCAGCATTTGAAAACCGTCCAAACTTGAACCACTCCTGTTGTATATATGCAATGTAATTAAATTACTGACGGGAAACTTAATTCTAGCACAATTTCCAAAATCTTATCCAACAAAAGAAATTTTCTAACGCTAGATGAAATGTGTGTGGCTGGCATTGAGGACAAGCTAAATGCCTGGACTCGAAAATATCCGTCTTCTTCTATTGAACAGGTCCGGGAACAAGTCGGACGTCTTTGCCAAAACACGCCAGAAATCTCGATTCAACTTGCAAAACAACTCCAGTCCGCGACCTCGTTGAAAATCTTTCAACAAGAGCATCACTTTGGCGTCCTTTGTTTCCAGCCCTCCGAGCCCGCTATCTTACATTGCAACACATCGCCAGCGTCCCCGGAGGAATGTTTGCTTGGGTCTCCGTTTGCTGTGCCTCAAAAAGGCAATGGGATTAACGGGAGCGACTGCTTTTCCGGTTTCGCTTCTGAAAATGGTTCGTTTAAAAACGCAAACACCTCAATGTCTGTGCGCTGATAATTTTGCCAACCAGCTTCGCCGTTTATAAATACCCCAACAAACACGGCATCGCTGATGTCCTCGCCTGCTCCTTCCGACGGCGAATTTGTGTACATCCAACAAAACCCATGGCCAACTAAGGCTTGTAACAGACAAGGGGGGGGAGGACCATACGCCGGCCTTTTACCAGAGCAGCAACCAGCCTTGTGGTGACAAAGGACTAAGGTCCGAATTTTGTCAGGTGCCGGCAGCATTTTCATCAGCCTGTTTCATTCCCCCAATCAATCTACCACCTCCCTCCCAACCCCTGCCTTGTGCTTGCGTGGTGATGATGGAACGCATTTTCCATGCAGTGCAGCTTAGCTCTCCTCTCTCTCATGCCCGTATCTTGTCTCTTTCTCTCTTGGGATGCGCACCGAATCCCAGCCTCGACTTGCCACGATGAGCGGCAGGCATACGTGCACACGTCCGTCCACTCTATGACACCTGGAGTTGCAGCACTTTGATCGATCTACCCCTGGAGCTTTCGCCCATCAACTCTTTTCCGTACCACCCACGTTATTACATACTTGCGACAGCGATTACACCACACTTCAATCAGCAGACCTAGTTTTTAATAGTGCCGGTCGTGGCGAACCGGCAAAGGAGGGCGCAAAATGTTGGAATAATAGTAATTGTCGAACTCGAGTGGGGCTCCCACGTCAGATAGATGAACATGCGATTCGGGTGTCTTACTTGTAGACTACCCATAGATCCACAAAACCCTTTTCTTTTGTATTGGAACAGATTGCAGATAGCTTCCTTTTGTATCCTAGGGATAATTGTACACAGAAATTGTTACAGGAATTCGCATTAATTGTTTGTCTCAAAGGAGCCACAAGACCGTTATTGAATTATCCCAATCATGGGACAACTGATGCAGATAACTCACTTTCAGTTCTTAATTTGACAATAACGCTTGACTTGAGAAAAAACACGGACGCCATTTGCTTTTCTCCATTTATTTGTGGCCTATGTTTTCTACTCCGCACTTTTTCAATTCTTCCAGCAGGCAGCAGCGGTACAACCTGATCCATTCCGCGACAGTAGTTTGAAATGTTTACCTGCAAATTTTCAACAAAACCCAAAAGCTGCTGCAGTTGAAATTGTAGTTCCGCCTGACTGACCTGCATTTGTCCATTTTCTTCCTCCATTTTCCATCTTGTGTTCTCTTCTACCTCTAACATTCGTTTGAGATCGTCGACCTCTTTGCAAAGCTTTCCGTTTTCCTCACTTAGGTTTTCGATTGTGGCTGTAATGCTTACGCCAGTGGGCAAAAGCTACCAAGGCGATAAGAAAAAAAAACAAAAATAAGTTTCCGATCGCAGCCGACTTGCAAGGAACGAACACATACCGTAGTAGCCGATTGAAAAGGCGGGGTCGCATTTTCAGCTGGCACAGCCTCAAACCTTTTGCCGACTCCATATCATTAGTGTGTGCGTGCGAACGTATCAAAACGGGTGGGGAGAAAAGACTAATAAAACCCCCACAAATATGTTTAGAGAGTGCCTGGCGGCAGTTATCTCTTTCCCTCCTTTCGCTATTCTCGATTTAAATCCCGGAAACACGCAGCATCACCCACGCTGATATGTCTCGAACGCTGCCTATCTCCGCGTCCCGGCGCATTGAGGCGGAAAAAAAAAGCCGCACATTTGGGGACAGCTAGCGTCAACATTGACGTTTTGTCATTTCCTGACTCCAAGGAATTGGATCCAGAAAATGTAGAACGCCTAAAAAGGCTTTATGCTGGCGAAAAGGGCTGGCGCCCCGAAGAGCTGCCTAACCGCATTCCTGCTTGCATAAAAAAGATCAGCTGCACGAATTTCTTCATGCAGCTGGCATATCTGCGGAAAGCATCTCAAAACCAGTTCGAGGAGAGTATCCAAAGCTGGAATTCCCTCCCTCCTTTAGATTGGAATGTTTCCGAGGCCGACACAGAGTCGAAGCCGCTCGGCAGCTGCGTTCTCATGCCCAAAAAAGATGGATAGTGGATTTTTATCCCGCCGGTACGTATTTGGACTCCACCTCTACGACAGTGACAAAAGCTGACGTTTTGTAATAGATATCAGCAAAGATCTTAAAGTTGCTCTTATGGATGAATATACAAACGAAAAAAAGCCGGATGACGGGGAGTTTTACTATAAAATTCGTCAGTTTTGCATCGCGGGGCTTCTCGCATTCGAAACTGTCTCCTTCGAGCTCGCGACATAGCTTGATGTGATGTTTGACAGTGATAAACCTAACCATTTCGTAAGCTCGAGGCTTTTGATTTCGTCTTCCCAGGCTGCTTTCTCGATCGTGGCCTTTTTTAAACTGATAAAGAGGGGTTGGTAATCCGGGCGGATAGTGGCTGGATTACCGTCGAGTAAACCCTTTTGCTGGCAATCCTGCTCGTCAGGCTCGTACCGCTTTGTGGCCTTCCTTGTCAAAGGTTTCAATGGATCGAGTTCTTCGAGCTCGCTTCTATACACTTGCTCTAAAAAGCTTTCTTCCGCAGAATCCAACTTGAGCTCTTTCTCTGTCGTTTGCTCCTCCAGGTATTCAAGGTTGTTTACCAGTGTGGCATGATGCGAGCGTCTGTCCTGAAGCTCATTGAAAACATGGAGAATTTTCTTTTTGTCGCCTGCTGGATATTCTGTAGCTGGAGTTTGCGGGTCTTCAAAAGCCATTTGACGTAGTCTGCTTAACAAAACATTGTCTGCTTCAGCGAGCTTGTTTGCCGATTCCTTGATAGTGTCCTTTAAAGCCTGCTTCTGCTTTCGTATCTTTTTCAAAGCTCTTCGGTGAGTCTGTCTCGCATTGGTGCAATCGATGAGGGGCTACCCAGGAGTCTCGGCTTCCATGGGCTGACGCATGATGCGAGCATTTCCAAGAAAGGCGGTACACACATTTGAGGGACGAGTCGGAGCTGGGTAGACCACATATATTGACTTGGCGCCGGGTGACTGAACAGATGACCACTGAGCAACGGGGACGGATGCTCTGGCGAGGTAGCGGAGTAGTCTGGTGGATCGCTTAGACAGTTCCTTAAGAAACGTGACCCAGATAGATTGGGAAGCTGGCACCGTAGTGTAGAGAACAGTCACCTTTGAACAAGCTAACCTAAGAATGTCGAGCTCTTGGTTCGAATCGTGTGTTTTATGCCACTCCAAGCTAGAAACATTGTGTTCGTTAGTCTACAGTAAGTTTAGGGCAGGGGAAGTCCTGATTAAAAAGTCCTACTATTCGTAAATATTCAACGGGAATCCAGAAATTTTTTCCTCGGACCCGTTTTGAGTTATTAAAATTGAAGGTTGGTTATAGGCCCAATAGGTGGAACTGTAAAATTGTGGTGCGTATTTAACTATCAACGAGGTTATTGCAATTCGGGATACGCTATTAAACGCGTTTTTTTTAATCGAGGGAGGTGATCGATTATATACCGTTAATATTAGGGCCCATTATGGCCCCTTTGAGGGTGAAAAAAGCCGGTTCGACGCCGCCTAGGCTATTAACACCTAACGTTAATTGGTAGGGTAATAAATAACCCGGTTCATATAGGGTATTTAAATTTTAAAATAGCTTTAAAGGCTATTTTATATAAAAGGTGTATCGTCTTGCTCTGTCCGTCGTGAAAGCTTTTTGCCCTTAGCCATCTCCTACTTTGCTACCTTGTATGCTGTTCACCCTTATCGCCCGTAGGCCCTTACACTGAGAATAGGAGCAAGTGCTTCAGCAATTCGTCAGCTGCGTCGAGGAATCGGCCATGCCACTTGTCCTCAAGCTGCTTAAAGACAAACCCGCACCTATGTTACCATTTTTTTGGATCCATAGAGGATGGATGCCTTCTGGGCCGTATATCATACCCGTCTCCGGCGGAGGGTCCTCTGGATGACCTATCTCGGAAAGGAGCCCAAAAGTGTTTGGCGAGTTTGCTCAAAGTGGGCATGGATCCGCAAATGATGAAAAGGTTGGCTTCGAGAATGCTGGATAAGCAAGTGTGAGATGGGGCTCTTATTTATAACAATCAATGACTAAAAGACAGAAGACTTACGACCAAAAGTTTGCAGGTCCTGCATCCCAGGAAATGTCCGTTGAGGTTAACAACGCAGGTAGAAATTGCAGCCGGATGACCGAAGTGACAACGGTGAAACTAGCAACGCTTAGAACAAACAAAGCGCCGAGCTTCTGGGCCCAATAGCTGCCACCACCTAATACCCGATCAAGAGCCCTTCTTGGTCGATGGTCTGCGCTGTATTCATGGCATGCGTACCATACGCCATAAAAGTCATAGAGCCGTGAAGGCGAACATCGCATAACATTATTGCTAGGTCTAGGTGTACAAACTTGTAAGCTTAACGACTTGGGTCTGGATACCCAGCGTGAAAGGAGTGTGGATCACTGAAGCTTGATCCAGAGCGTTGGCGATATGTTGTAATGCACTACGACTGCCAGGTACTTGATCCTCTGATGTTGGACGCGAAGCCAGAACTGGCTGTGGCAGATGGCCAGAATTGGATACTCAAGGCCAGAGTTAGATGGTGAACCTTAAAGTTCAATAGTTAAGGGCCAGGCTTGAATTAACGTCGAGATTGAATTAACGTCGGAACTGGATTTTACAGATGGCAGCATTCGACGGGAGGCTGGAGCCGGCTCTAATTACTCTGTAGGTCACCAGGTCAGACCCACCGGCAATCTTTCGGCTGATTCTAGCATTTCCAAGCGAGCCAAAGAGGCTTTCTCTCCACCTTGGCGTATCCACCAATACTTGGCTGCAGCTAGCGCCAGATTCAGCTTCTGCCAGCGGGTAGGTCTACTGTACACGTCCACATCCGGTGGCTCAAGCCGAGCCCCTCCATCGTCGTCGTCAACGCTGCTGGAGTCTTGTCGATCGTCGGTGGGCGCGTAGGCCCCCTCTTGCTTCTCACCTGTAACGACAAAATTCTTACAGTGCGGACAGCAAATTTTGGGCCTAGACCTCAGAGCTGTTTTGACATCTTTTTTCCGTAGCTGCTCGACCCGTTCCTCGGATCGTTGATGTCTGCTGGTGCTTTCTCGAAGCTGTGGTGTCGAGTCTTGCTTCGAGTCTGCATCGGATTCGGGGGTGGACCTCCACTGAGCAGACCTCCAAACAGCCAGATCTGTAGTTCATGTTCATGCTTTCATCAGTCTATCACGGATTGAATGGACAACTTTGCATTCAATGCCATCCATCAACGGTCTTCATCAGCCAAGTCTTGCCCATTAGTATCTATTTGTTCTTTGCGCTCAAATCGCGCCCCAACCCCTCGATGCTACTGCCTTAGCAGCGGCAACTGACAGATTACAATCTCCACCGAGTAGGCGATTCGAACTAGACCAACCACCGAAATCATGAATATTCTGCTTATTCTAGCCCTTTCAATCACTCCCTGGAGTATCGTGGGTCTTTCCATAACGGATCTGACTAGCAGAATACCACCGTGTGCTGTAAGTGCCAAGTACATGGTGGGAATAAGCTCCTATACTAACTCTACAGTACCCGTGCCTATCCGATGCTCTTGCGTCACATGCTTGCCACGACGAGCTAGAGAATTGCATCTGCTCGAACTTCGATCTTCAAGCTCAGCTATCAGTTTGCGCTCAGAAACTGTGTTCATTCGAAGACCAATTAGGCAAGCCAGCCGGTCCACCAGATAGAAACAGGAAGGCGACGATACTGACTCGACGATAGCCGCGGTTGCCGTTGAGGCCGATCTTTGCCATGCCTACCCGAAGCCATCAAGAACATGGGAAGTGCAAAACGCAGTTGCCATTGGCTCTGCCCTGCTCGTCCCCGTGGTCGGGTTGAGAATATACTCCAGGAAGAGACATGGAGGAAGGCTCTGGCGAGATGACTATGCAGCACTCGCGAGCATGGTACTTTCTTTCCTGCTGACTGAAACCCCTAGAAGGAAGCTGATTGAAGGCCCAGGCTCTCCTGGTGGTATTAGCAGGCATCGATCTTCATATCGCCCAGCTGGGCTTTGGAATGCACTATTGGACAATTCCAATCGGAAACGGAGATTCGATCCTCAAGGTACCCTTGTCCCCGCTTCGAAAGCGTGATGTAGCTAACCCCGCGACAGTTTTTCTATATTGGGTCAATCGTCTACATCGCTCTCCAGACCATCAGCAAAATGTCGTTCTTGCTTCTCCTCGGTCAGGTCTTCCCCGGCCGACGGATGCAAAAATGCGTACAGCTTCTATACGTCGTCCTCGCCTCTCATGGCTGCATCTACTCAATGCTCTTTGCGCTCCAATGCCTTCCGGTGGAGTCAATCTGGGACCGCCATATCACCAGCTCCAAATGCCTGGATATCGTCGCCATAGCTTACAGCAACGGAGCATTAAGTATACTGGAAGACATCGCCATACTAATTCTGCCCTTTCCAGAGGTTTGGCGCCTCAACATGGATCGTCGACATCGCGTAGCATTACTTTTGCTATTCAGTGTTGGCTTGTTGTACGAGGCCCCGTCCCTCCATGTTCTCAACATTGCTAACTGCTTGTCAGCGCGTGTATTACTTCAATGATCCGCATGAACTTCGTGGTTCAGTATACCGTGACGCTGGATTCCACATGGGACAATGTGGATATAGTCATCTGGTCCTTCGTTGAGCAGATAGCCATGGTTTTCGGTGCTAGCTTACCGGCGCTCCGGCAGCTTCTCGGCCCCTTCTTGGCAAACAAGGCCAAGAGTTCGAGCTTGCCTGCAGGTGGCATAACGGTCACTCAGGACGTGGTTATTAAGCATGAGCCAAATGTTGATCGAGACACGCGATATCAGGAAACATGGTGGCGTTAGATTGCAGCTGGTGCTAGAGATATCCAAGGTTCACCTGCCGCGGTTGGTTGCATGTCGAAGGACCAAGAGGGATGAGTTTTGCTCTGTATGCAGCTCAAACTTGCACTACGACTTAGTTTTCTAGCAAATTACAAGGCTACATCCACTCCAATCCAACGATGATGATGCTAGCTAGCTTAACCTCCAACAGGTCGACAATCGGATCTGATGCCTGCTCGGCCAGTAGGGCTGATAGCCCAACTCGCAGCAAAAGCGCTCAAGATGATGATTGCGCCATTTGCAACTGCAACGTAGAACGTTCCTGCAATCGCCTTTGTAATCGCCTCGGCTACGCGATCCGCCAGAGAGGGATTTCCCTCCAGGCTAGGATGCCTGAAACCTGCAAGAATTCTCCAAATCTCGTCGCCTGTAAAATCGTCTTCCCCACGACTGAGCAATGCGTCGCTGAGGTATCTGAAACCAAGATTCTGATATATGCAGGCGCAGACTGAGGTAGCAAGGGCGATGCCGCCGAAGTGCACTGTGGCGAACAGGGTAGCATAGCTGTTTGCTCGCTCAACGCTCTGCTGACTCTGGTCCTTTAGCAGGATGGCTGTTTGCCGGAACACTAGTCCCACTCCTCCCCCGGATATGGCGAGTATGCCCATGACGATGCCGGCAGATCGATATGGGTCGATGGACGTTTGCAGGACTGCTGCAACGAGAATAAGCCCGCCACCGAGCACGTTGAGACCAGGGTCAATCCTGACTCTCCTGAACAATGTCTCATGGAGCATCCTTGTGAAAAGTAAAGATCCGATGTATGGCAGGAGATGCGCAGCAGCTTTGGCAAGGGTGGATCCTCGGGCAAGTGAAAATACAAGCGGCGCGTATTGCAGAGTGACCACATAGGAGGCAGAGGCCATACTGGTGACGGTAACGGCCAAAATCTGCTCAAAACTTGTCGCTTTAAAAGTGATATTGCGAGATGCAGGAGTGGTGCCAATACAGCGGAACTGCTGTGCCGCGTAGGCAACCAGAAGGAAGCCGGTAAGCGCCCAAGCCACGACGGCAGAAGTCGAGCCCCAGGTCCAGCGATGCCCCGAGAAGACCAGACATGCATGGAGCATCATGAATGAGCCACAATGCAAAATCCAACCCAGCCAGTCGGTCTCTGCCAACCAGGACTGACGTCTGGAGCTTCCTGCAATGCCGCTTCGAGTTTGGCCGTTTAGGCGCAATGGGGGGAGGAAGAAGTAGCACGCTATCCACAGAACAACCAATATTGGTATGTTTATGAAGAAGGCCTGTTAAGATTAGCTCGGTGCATGCGTCCTGCGAGCAGGGTCCGAACTTACCCACCGCCACGTAGCCGTGTAGCTGTCTGCGAATGCACCGGCAATGGCCGGACCGAGAAATAGACCAAATGCGAAGCAGATGTCTATGATAGCCCTTGTGCTTAGTGCATCATCTGGACCATGATATAAAATGCTGTAAAGTGTGAGACTGTCCGCAAGGAGGTTAGATGGAGAATCAGGTGCAGTAGCTCGGAGGTCTCACCCATGGTAGAGTCCTGCTCCTCCCGCTCCGCTGATTGCTCGTCCAAGGATCACGGCATTCATGTCTTTAGCGGTGCCGGATACAACCACGCCTGCAAAGAATACGATGCTGTGAATGTAAAACTGCAGCTTCAAGTCTGCCAGCACAGACAGGCGCCTACAAAGCGGCATGATACACACTGCGACGGCCGAGTACGCAAGAACGACCCAAGCGAGCAGGTCATCTCGACCAAGAAGGCTGAGAATTTGCGCCTGGGCGTTCGATGTGCTGCTTACGTTGTACCCTGAAGTTTGACACGATCAGAACTGAGAATCATTCTCTTTCTGCGGCGAAACATACCTAGAAGCATGCTGCTTAGTCCACAGCACAACTTAAACATGGAAGATTTCCAGGATAAGCATTTTCCTTTGGTATTGAACTTGTAGTCGACCTGATCCGATTCTACGGAAGATAGAGAAGGTAGGTCGCTGCGTTTGGGTTCCATAGTTGCGTTTACCAGAGGGTTTCTCGATGCGAAAAAGCAGTGATAGATAACAAAGAGAATGTCTGCTTCTCCTAGTGGCATTTTAATCCCATCTCATGGGAAAAGAATCCAAAACAGGCTGTTAAATGCCACAAACTAGCAGCAGATCGGCAGGCCACATATCTGGTATCTCAAAGCCGCATCTTGCTTATTGCTCAGATTGCCTACACAAGTCGGCAGCTATGGGCGGAACAAAGAGCTCCATAAGCCCCTATCTGTAGATACTTCTATATATATATTTGGGTTACAATATATAATGAAGGCCATATCAAACCGAAGAATGGAAACGATGTCCCGATACCATATATAACACTATGGAGGAAAGGCTGAGAGGGGGCACACCAGCGGTTCGTACCAGGCTAACTGTGAGAAACGCTCTGCAAGTCTACATTTTACTTAAAATAATATCCTCGGCTCTGCACCTTCTCCTACTGCTTGTCCAAACGTTAGAGCTGGCTGTCAGGCTACCTTTGTTTGGCTTCTTGGCCATCAACTCTTTTTCCAGACCTGTCACGAAATGGCAGGAAATCTATGATGCATTTTCACAGATAGACCTTTGCAAATACCTGGTTTCTACAGACATTGTCAAAGCACCGTCACAGACGCTGATGAATCTGTGATCTGATATAACGAGCATGTGGTAGCGGTGGCATTGACCGGCAAGTTTTTAGCATTTTGGTGTTTAGATTCTCACTTCCAGCGAATGTAAAACTTCGACATATACAAAGTATATGGTTGTGCGATTTGCCTGGACTATTGAATCAGAAACGCTTACTGGTATAACTTGCGGTTGCACTCAAGTGCCACCAATTTCGAAATCCTCGTTTTTTCCGCTTCTGGACACCATATCGAATAGGGTGACCAGTGGGCATTGCATCGCGTTTGGTCACCACTTTGCCGTCGTCAGGACCGGAAAGACAATTGGATAAGGACAACACGCCATGTTGGAAGGCGCTAAATACTTGTTCACTCACAGGGCGCCCGTCGAAGAAGGGTACGGGCCGCTGGCTACAGTTCTGGAGAGTTTTAATGCGGGTGTTTGCCGTGATCAGGCGTCGAAAATGCTTCGATTATCAAAGACAGCACAGAGGCAGCAATCCAATCGATCGTAGGCATGCAAGCCATGTTGCAAGGTACAGGCCGTAAAGGAAGACAGGGAACGCATTGGACCGGTAAAAAGCAGGGGTCAGAAGCGAGAAAGATAAATTGCCCCTTGGTTCGGTCCGTCCACCTAAAGCCAGCGAGGAAACAAGCAAATGGGAGTGAGTTGGCCCTGTCTGGTACCAGACACTTCTGGACAGCTATGCAGGACAGAATCAAGATTTATGCGCTCTTTTGGTCTCTCAGCAGCCGTGCAAAACGTGGCTCCTCAACATCGAATGTCGCGGTGCACATCAGAGCGATCTCGGCCGATATGGCTTTGAGTTCCAGCTAGGACTCTCGAGATGTCGCCAACGATTCTTTGCCTCGGACTACTCCTAGCCATGCAAAAGCGGTTTTGCGGGCCTCAGTAAGAAACTCAAGATAAGAAATTTGGACATGCGTACAGCTACAAAGCCCAAGCACTCGGGTGGCCACAGATATAAAATAAGCCAGGGCGGAGGTGGACTCCCAGTTTTGATTTATTCGCCTTGTGGCTAACTGAAGCTGGCTCAGCAACTCGGCACAGAACTCGGCACAGTCAAGAACCGAGTGAGCCTGCCGTAGTGGCATCGATATATCATCGCTGGAGGGACCGGTCTGGTACATGGCCTGTAACACGATCAAGCAAGCCCAGAAGGGCATATGCTGGGCCGGCAGATATATTTTTCAAGCATCTCGGAATTTTATGGGAGTGTAAGTGTGCGTTGGTGTGGCACATCTTCTGTGATGACTCTCTTGGTCAAATCGAGACGCCTCGCACTTAATTACATCAGTGGATTGGAGCAAAGCCGTCATGCCAGCGTTCAACAGTGTAAGCAAGCCAGATGACTAGCACCAGCCGTCATAAACTCTGTTGTACCTTCCATACCCTCTACCATGCCCCCCTCGGCCTCGACCCCGGCCACCGCGACCACCCAGCCCTCTTTCAAACACATCATGCCTACTTTGATGATACAAGTCCCTTGTTCGACCACCGGGCCAGCGAATCCGATCAGTTGATCTCCGATCATCGGAATCAGCAAAGCGTACTTGCAGCCCTGAGAAGGGCTTAGCCGGGACGAATTGAAGTGGTTCGAGGCAAGACATTTCGACCGCGTTCAAGGAGAGAAGGTTGAATGCCTTAGCTGCATTCTCCGTCGTTTTAAATATAAGTGTAACTGAGTTCTTGCTATGCCACTGAACATCAAAGTGGATGTCCAGTTCTAGATCGTTGAAGTAGATTGGCACTTGGTGTATGTTCAGCCCACGAAGAACGATTCTGTGCGAAAGTTCCAACGCATTCGCCTCGGGTTTGCAGCTTTCAATTTCGCCCTGATGCAGTTGTTAAGAGAATATCTTGCTATTAGGAAAAGGCAGTTTCATACCTCGTCGCCAAACTCGTGGTTAGACTCCCAGTCCATTGCGTAAATGATTCAAAGCTTAATGTGATCTTGTGCTCTAGTATGTAGCTTTCTCAATCATTGAGCTCGAATTATGTTGGTAGACTTTTGTATAAGTTAGAGTCCACGTTAGTTATACCAAATGTCACAATGCGCTTTTAGACTTCGAAAATGACTTACAAATCTTGCGGCCTCTATAATCTTGAGTCTTGACTGTCAGTTATGCCAAGCATTAGTCCATACCACTCCGAAAAGTCGGTTGTGGCTGTGGTAACGACTGAGGTCGGGCAGGTTTCAGACTGTCATCCAAAAATTGCAATTCGGAATTCTTTGTTCCAGACGCGTGTGCATAGGAAGCTGACTCAATCTCCACAGCGGATTAGTCAAGCTTAGGTATCTAGAAAGCTTCAGAGTATTACGGAATTTTGGATTTTATGGATGGCTGGTTAAATGTTTGACTTACAAACAGCAGAACAGTTCCACATTGCACATGATGCCTGGTTGAGTGTTCTAGTACCATTTTTCTCTTTTCTTTGATGCAGATATCATGGAAGGAAACCCTAAGCGCCTTAGCCGCTGATCAGCAATTTGACTTCCGCCGTTTGGAGTCAAAGGCAGACCCTCCAGTTTTGTATGGGAAAGAGTAATTACTTCAGGGCTCTGCCCATTCTAGATCAACCGGAGATTCTAGGGAATATAATCTCTATCTCTAGGACGCTCAGGCTTACTGTCTGTTCATAATTACGCCGCAATTGCATATGCATTACTTATTGGTAGTCAAGAGGGGGTTCGGTTCCTATAAAAGGGTCTGTCTCCGTTGTATAGATCTAAAGCCTACTTTTGTAATCTTTGCCACTTCAAGCAATAGCTTAGGAAACAATCAATATCCATTGTTTCGTCGGTCAAATAGCCCGTTATTGGGGGATATGGGCACCCCTATTCCTATCAATACTTGCCGTCTTTTCCAAAAACCCAGCTCCCTATAAATGACGGTCGTGCTGACACCATCAATTACTGCTGGTAGCTGGTACTGACATTGAGTCAGTTATTTATCGTCACTTTGACATATGGCTCCCGCTGCAGTTGGAGTCGTGCCCAAGCAAGAACGGAGCGATCACCATTGAGGCTGTGACAGGCGATGTACCAGGTCTACCAGATGATCTGTTAGCCATGGGCCTTGCTTCCAGAAAAAAATAACAATATTTCTGCCCTCTATAATTCACAATCAATGTCACAAAACTCAACGTTACTCATTGGCAAGGGTTTTCCAACCTCAGAACCTCCAAAAGCAAATAGCCCGCAATGCGTTGTTTGCAGCATTATCAATTGTATGAATACCTATATCGACCTATCCTCTCATCTCGACTAGTTTCTGCTTCCAGAATGCAAACTTACATCAGAGACAATCTGCACAATTGTAACAGCACTGGTCTAATATAGCAAACAAAAAAGTATCGGGTTCTTTACCTTTGATATCGCACTTTGAACTTTGCAAACGCGACACGACAGTAGTAGCTCGTGAACCCAAACAATGTTGCGACCGTATGAACTAAGAAATAGCTAGCACGGACAACGGCGGACAGAACCTCGACCTCAAGATCAGACTGCATTGCGAAGCACAGTCAAAATACATCCACAAGCTTGAACAATCATTGTAGCGACGTTTTGCTCGAAACACCAACGCCCCACCCAAACTAGAACCATGACTCGACACGGTCCCATGCCGGTTCACGACCGGGTCAACAAGATCGGACGAAGGATAAGGGCGGATAAGAGGCGATGAGGCACGAAATGCTCAGCCAGGCGCCCGCGTTGGTGGCGAGCATGATGTCGGTGCTGCTCCCGGCGCCGCCGAGCTGCTGGTTCTGCGCGCCGGCGGCGGCGGCGGTGCTGCGAATGCTGATGGTCTCGAGGTGGCCGCCGTGCCCGATAAAGTCGAGGAGGAGCAGGAGGATTTCCAGGCTGTAGACGTCGGGCGCGTGGGCTTCGTCGGCGTTGGCCGGGTACTGCCGGGACCGGATCATGAGCCGGAGCAGCGTCGGCGCGCGGGTCAGGATGCCCAAGGCGAAGAAGCCGGTTGCGATGGATTTGAAGCGGAAGCGGGTTTTGTGGATGGACACTGTGTGCGTGGGGGCGTTTTTTATGTATTTATTTTACGGTGATGTCGACTGCGTTGGTTAGTTTCAAAATAGAATAAAAATGAATAAAAAACGGTAACAATTGACGAGAAGAGATATTTTTGCGACTTTCAACTCAAATCCACAGATCGCTCGGGCGTTCTAGGGGATATAGTCTCTATCTCTAGGACGCCCAGTCTTACTGTCTGTTCATAGTTACGTTGCATTTACATATGCATTACTTATGTATGGCCGACAGGGGGCTAGGTCCCTATCAAAGGGTCTATCCCTGTTGTACAGATCTGAATCCTCCGTCCAATCTTGTTAACTCGGTCGTGAACCGTCATGGGATCGTGTCAAGCCATGGTCCAAGTTTGGGTGGAGCAAGCGTTGCTGTTTCGACCAAAACCTCGCTACAATGGTTGATTAAGCTTCCGGGTGTATTGTTCTTATGCTTTTTGATCGCAGTCTGCTCCTGTGAACGAGGTTATATGCGCCGTGGGGGACGTTTCAAGGTATTATTTCCAGGCAGCAGACGCAATTCGCATTTACTCGCAAGTTATTTCTGCTCTCTACAATAGGTGTGGGGCTCGTGTCACCCCCCGGCCCACGAGTAATCACGACAGACGAACGCTAGGCGCTTTTGTGGCTTACCTTCAAACAAACAAACAAATACGTCATCCAGCATACCCGAAAGACGCACCGCCGCTACTTTTACTGTCAGCAGCCGACGGAATCGGGCTTGAGTACGACATGGCGGTTATATCGTGCTGCATCGTTTGCGCGACCGATTGTGACAACGGAAAATATTCCTCTGCCCTGTTTAGTCTGGCCATTTGCTCCCGGAAGGGCAGCAGAAGAGACTCGAACCGTCCTGCAGGAACGCAAGGGTCATACTGCTCCAGCAGTGGGATCTGGACTGTTGCTATTTTGTCGCACGCAATCCAGAGTTCAATCAAGACAAGTACCATGTTTGACCTTCCTTCAGGGTTTTTGCTGTAAATCGATGTAGCAATTCTCTCATAGGTTGTCATCAGGTCAGAGAGTTCGAAGCATGCCTTTTCACTCATCATGGCATCGCTTAGCCAGCCATCCAGGTGGTGCGCAACCCATGCTTCGACCTCTGCAAGACGGAAGGCTGTATAGTCGTGATTGTCGTAAGTCGACCATTGAGAGAGAGCGGGCAATACACCTTTGCTGAAAACTGACATACAAGTTGGCGGATAGAAAGACGCTCTTCGCTGGCTCAAAGTCCGGTCTGATATGGAGTTGATAAAGTCGTCAAGTTTCTTCAATCTGTGAACCGTGTCACTAACACAATTGATCGACTCAAGGCGACGCAGGTTGTTGTCGGGGCTTTCGTTTGCAATAAGATGACACTGGCGGTCAACCAACTCTCGAGCGGCGTCAGTCATCACCTTGTCTGCGAATGAAACTACGTTTTCATCCACTTGACCCTGGAAAGCCGATAGTAGTTTGTGTTTACGTCGAGCGACCTTCGACCGCATGGTTTCGACGATGTCGCTGGCCAGGTCTTGTCCTAGCCTGGAATTTTGACGTTGCTTCGTGGCCAAGAAGAAGCTGGAGCGAGACCCGGATGAGCAGCCATACTGGAGACCGGCGCCAGGGCATGAGACTCTCGTGCCACATGACTTCACCGCGTGTGTTCTTCCAGACTCCATGCGCGGTGTCTTCATACGTGGTAACAGGCCCCACAAAAGCAGTCATGAACTCGGTCACATACAACAGGTCAACTGTATCACGGTTCTCCTCGTGTGACTGACCGGCTTTCCTGACGCGAGGACAAGTTTCGGGACTGCTCTGGTGGCAAAGCTTGTGCAGAACCCCCGCAAAAGATTTCTGGAACTCTTCGTCACAAAAAGTCCTCAGATTCACCACCATGGCAGGTCCAGGAAAGTAGCGGCGAAGTTTACCGGGGATGCCATGACAGCCGAATTAAGCGGAGACAGCTCAAAGGACTTGATGTAGACCGATTTGTTGTGTCTGCTGATAAGAACACCGGCGTTTTGGGAAACGACGTGGATACAAATGGCTTCTCCAGAGTCTGCAGTGATTCATCTCCAGCGTTATTATGACGTTCAAGCAGCCGTAAAAAATTGATCTGCGTACCCTTGTTGCCGATCTCGCCGAGGGCCTGCTCGAGCTTATCACAGTGTACATAACCGTTCTTATCCTGGGCTTGGGCCATGCGTCAAATCATCGAGGCCGCAGACTGCACCAACACACGACGGCCAAGTGCAACGTAGTTCTCAAACTTCTATATGCACGCTGCCATGGTCGACTGTAGTGCCATACTAAGAGTGGCTTTCCAATCATCTCCTCCAGGGAGCTTAGGGGGAAGGAAAATGTGGTTCACCACGTAAGTGAAAGCTGTGTCGGCGGTCGACATCATCAACTAATGCGGCAGTACAACTGCTTCAAAGTATCTGAGAATTTGTAGGTAAAGTAGTAGAAAAAGTGCGGACTTGGCATATTGATCACATCACATTCAAGGATGAGGAAGACAGATCAATTTTATAATTATATGGTTGATTGAGTAAGAGTGACTAGTAGGTCTTCAAGATGACGGCAGCTGGAGAATAGCAAAGGTCTTCCCTCGAGCTCGAAAATCATCAGAAGATGGTGTAGATATACCTTTGGAAAGTTCAATTTAGTTTCTTACCAACTAACTTGTATCAAAAGGGAAACTCATTTTTTGTTGAGAAAACCTAATTATCAACACCTGATGCTCAACAACTGCCCCCTGCTCTCGAAAATCAAGTACTAATAGCATACGCTCACTGGGTGCTCGATTGCTTGTGATTTGTATTATATATGTTTAAATCAGCTTCGACGCAGCTGTTTGCCATACTGTGGTCTATAAATCCCTCTCTTATTGGTGGTAAAACAGCATACGCTTTCTTGTTTGTTCAATACAAAGGCACCGCACTGAAAGCTGAAGAGAACACATCATAGAAGAGATTCCGACGCAGCTAAGTAATAGATTTATTTTCTTCTTGCCGTTTGTGCACTTTGTCAAATGCATTGAAACTTGAGCAGGCTACTGCCAACCATTTTATAAACGATGCCTCATATGTTGTATGCAGCATTTTCAAAACAGTGCGAGCGGGTAGAGTAAAACCTTGATGGTCTTCCGTTGTCTTTCTTGCTGTCGGCCGAGAAAAAGACAAATTCTTTTGGTTCTCCAATCTTGGGTCCCCAGAGGAGTTTTTCTCTGATTTTGGATGAAAGCTTTTGAAGGCTTGCGCGCCACCGGTCCTTTGTGGCCATTTTGTATGATGCATACGGAGTCACGCCACAGTGCGATAGGCAACAATGGAACATCTCCTAACACCTACGAATTCATGGTTATGTAAACACGAAGCAAATAACTGCTTGTTAGTGGCTGTAGTTATGCCATAATCGCAGTCTACGTAGCCAAGAAAGGTCGATCTGACTCGACTGACTTCCTACCGTGAGGTAGGCTGCTCTTGCCATTACTAGTCGTTCCACATATGTTTGCCATTTGCCTTTCTCTTTCAGCCTCCAAGGAAGTTATCATACTTTCTATTCTTCATGGTGCGCTTGTTTTCTACATGATGGGTTTCATTCAGTCTGTTCCATAGGGTGAGAATAAGCTGGTGTTTAGGCCTTGCCTCGGTTCTTGCGGCAGTACGCGGCTTTTGCAAGTTCTCATTAGTCGATTTCAATTGACTAGTGGTCTCTATCAGGGTGTCCTTTGTCAGACACAGCTCCTGTTCTATCAACTCCTTGTCGAATACTGTATCTTGAAGCTGCTCGCACTGATCGATCAACGAATTATGCATTCTCTCGTGTTCGACTTCGTCTTTCAACTGCCATAAATAAGCATGCGAACACCCTTCACTCGAGATCAAGTTAAACATCCAAATGGGGAAATCACAGCTACTTCGAGGTACTTTAGCAGATGGGCAATTAGAGCCAACAATGACTGTTTGTAGCTCATTGTACAGCCAAATCTGGATCTTCCTCCATCTTGCCAAGTAAGCTCAAGTATCTTAAAGTAGTCCCCACATTTTCTAGTTTCAACGTATGTACTGAAAGCGGAAGATGGTTTTGCTCCTAACTGTGTAATCCACCCCTTCGTTTGGTACTCCTGTCTTTCGTGATGTTCACGCAAGGAGCGGGTGAAGGGTTAGTTCTGGATGCACCAAAGCTTGATATCCTTGCTTCGTGGTATGAACATGTGGGAGGGGGGTAGTATCTCGACGCTGTGCGGAGTCCACTAATGGACTTCTACAGCCATATCCAACGTTTCCCTGGGCCTTCTTGGCCATCCACACTCGGCCATGGAAACCTGGCAGCACAAGTCGGGGCCTGCATATACCAAGCTTTGAGAGTAAATGGTGGATGTATTGGGCAACATCGTCCCATGGTGGAGAAGAGAGGCACATCCTTGTCTCAGCACCCCACCCACGCGGCTTTCGGCCTCTTGGCTGCATCAATCCCTGAGCCCATCGCCGGGTCGAGCTAGGCTTAATCCTGTCTTTCCAAACAGCCGCTTTTGGATGAAGTAGTCTGTCCGATGCCTTGACGGACTCAGATCTTGCATTGTGTTGGAGATGGCACATGCGTCAGCTTCAAACAATACAGCTGTAAAGGGTCAGGTTGGCAGATGTTAGGTTCGCAAATCGGTGTATTCCCCTCGCTAATCTAACTCGGAGCGCAAATTTGTTAAAACTAAAGTGTTTGTAACAACTTGCCACCGTCCAGTTACACCCCGGTGTCTAGGAAGTTCATCCCTGTGTTCAAACTCCCCTCCAGCTGCAATCATCCCTGTGCCTTGGCATTGCTAAGTACTAGGCAAACTCAGGAGGAGGTCCTATGCCTACACCCATTCGTATTGTGCACCAGGAAGCGACTAGGTAAATCAACCAATCGATCAAGACAAATTCAAAATGGCGTCCGCAAGGAGTGAGCATCGCCTTCAATATTCCTCAAGAATTATAGTCCCTTCTTTTCCACTGAATATCTCATTAACGTAACTACAAAAGTGGGTGTTTTGCATCTCTTTACAGATTTCGTTTTTCCTCAATTGAACTTAAATATCGACTTCGGCGTCTACCCCCTCTCGAGTCTCATCCGTCCCAGAAGTGGTACTGAACATTTTCAATCTTTGTTATTGGAATTAAAATAGTCGAGCCATCGCAGAAGATGTCCGCGTGTGCAAGCTTGTACAAGCTGGAGAGCTTGGGAGGCGTAAGTCTTGCCCCTATTGCAACTCGATATCGTCGTGATAACAAATAGGACATGGACTTTCACACAAATATTCTGGCTTGGCAAACCAATACGGCCCTTCCATGGCTAGAGTCACATGCGTCCCGCCCAGCTATCCCTCCCACTGGCCGGCGACTCATCCAACTGCTGACAATATTGATGTGGTGAAGCCTTCACGTTATTTGCCGCTAGATATCTTGGCCGAAGCGGCCTCAAGGTCAACGCCGGCGGCAGAAAATTTGACAGGGTGCAGCATTCCACGGGGCCAAAGCGGTTATGTTTTCTTACATGGCCAGCTGCAGCAGGACACTGTGGGAATTTTAGCCAAAAGTCCTACAGTGCATGGCGCTCAAGAGGACATAAAGAAGTTAGTGGAGGAAACTTACAAACCGTTCCTAGATGGGAGTAGCAAAGGTGTTGGGAAGCCTTCCTCTTCACCTAGTCAATGGCCCACCTCGTCGCCCGCCCGACCAATTCTGACAAGACAACTTGCTTTTGTTCGCCGAGCTTCGCAAGCCTAACCAAAATTTCTCTGCAAACTTTCCTGGCCTGGGACTTGTGCATAATGCTACAAAAACGCCAGTCAGTAATTGGGAGGAATAGCCATACTTAATCAGACTCAAGGCGAAGCCTAGGCTGTGATAAGTTAAATTGTATACCCTCATTACTCCACTATCGCTTTTTGCTTCATGTGCTTTCCAGAGAAGTTTGTCATGGAGCCCTCCCTGCGTAGCTGGTTAAGCAGCGTAATTGTTCCTCTTTTTACTCGAAAATAGCTTCACATGCTCGGAATTGCTATCGGCATGATAATGAACAAGTATCCTTCCTTCGAAGTTCCGCAATCTCTGCAAAAGATATATCCAGACCTTGATTACTTTAACGACCTTCAAGTCTCATCGGCCTGCTCCGATCATCAGGTACCAAGGCTAACGGAGATAGTCGCTCCTGTTTTGCACAACTATCTGAGCCCAGATGCAGCTACAAGGCTGGTGACTTCACTCGGACTCATCTATTTTGCGGCTTAGATCTCAGCCCTGGGAACGGAGAAGCTGTTTGCATCATATCAATGGCCAGACATGTCGCTACATTGCCCAAGGGGTTGGGTAGGTTAGGTCTGGTGCAAAACCGTGAGATGCATCATGGGACCTTCTTCGGTTATGGTGTACCATTAGGGAGTCCTTAGTTTTTCCTGGCTATGCCCGCTCCTCTCGTCCAACCATACTGTGGAGGGTATCCACTTCAGGGCCAAATAGATTCATCGTGTTGACAATATAGCTACACCCTTGCTTAGCAGCAAACGACATTGTTAAGCTCATCAACACAATCGATGCCAGCCTTTCCCACAAGGGCAACAGCAGTTGAGTTGACGAGTGGTATAATGGATTTCTACAGCCAGACCCAGGGTTGGCTTGGCCATCCACACTCGACCATGGGAACCTGGCAGAACAAGCCGGGGCCTACGAAGAGGACTTTCTGGAAAACTCGGCAGTTGAAGAAGAATTGGTGGACGACATAGTCAAGCTTCTACCAGACCGGCCCCGGGCCGATTCGCCCACTTTGGGTACCGATGGCGCTGTCATTCGACATGCAAGAGCAGCAGGACATACCTTCGCCGACTCTACCGTCACGTATTTCTCTTCCGGGAGTGACTCTATCTCTATAATGTGATTGGACTAGCTTGAGCAGGATGCTTAAAAGCGCCAGTAAACCGAAATAGAATCCGGACTAAGAATGGTGGGCCTAAATGCAAGCGACTCACTCGCCTGTTCAAATGGAAGATGGCGAGTCCATGCGCCAGCTTTGCTTTCAATCTCAATGATAAGGCCATAGAATCCGATGTGCAAGCGATTCTCTGAAAAAGTTTGGTATTACGGAGCTATCATTTCTACTTATCTGAGAATATAAGAAAACGAAGAACCAATGACGCTAGATCTCAATGAAGAGCTCACGGTGGGTAGTTGGGAGAAGCAGAATTGTAAAAGATATGTGCACAAGAGATAGAATGAGCCCATTCACAGCAAGGCACAAAGAAAAAACATGGCCAGCTCCCTGGAAGAGAGAGTTGCAGCTCCAGCAGTGGCGGGAAGACGAGCGGTAAGGCTTTGCCCTGCTGTTGGCTTTGGAATGACTGCGCCGGTGGTAGTGCTAGCGTAGGTCAAATTCATAGCGATGGGAAGGGAGCTTGCGCCGGTGGCCGTGTACCAATCTTGACTTCTCGCATGATTTGCAGCTATGTATTTAACAACCCACGTTTTGGGGATGCATCGAAGTATTCAAGCTGTAGGACATAGCGTCACCATGTTGGCCAGCGGCTGAGGGAGTATGGTATATCTGATCATACTCCATAGCTTTGAGAGAATTCTCTTGTCCAGAGAATCTTTCACCAGTTCATGCTATCGAATGTCAGCTACAGCACCATGGACAAGAGTATCAACCGCAGTGAAGACATACTTGACAGAGCTGATTCAACGAGTCGCCACGTTCGATCGCAGCAAAAAATTCCATGGCGCATGAATCCCACAGCTTTAGTTCCGTGACACCGGCGGTGGTTTTCTGGACCAGACTAGAAGTAATCGACTTCAGCCAGGAAGTCCGGAGCCTGATCTGGTCTTTTGTCCAGACGCAGAGGTTGAAGCTTCCTGTGATTGTCCGGTCAGCACAGCCCATCAGCGGTAAGCGCTTGTCTCAACAGACCTATCTGGAGGCAGCCATTTGGCCTGAACCTAATATCTGCACATTCGAGGTCCAGGAGCCCTATGCTGTTTACTTCGAGGTATTTGAGTCCTTCAAGAATCTACAAGATCAGCTTCGTACTGGATCGAGGTCCAGAGGAACTCACCTGTTTCACTATGGCCCCTAGCTCTTTGACCTCGAGGGAGTGCTGGCTTCGAACTAAATCCTGGAGAGTGTGCTCGACCAGCTCGTAAACAAGGTACATAGACGATGGTTGCTCGTAAGCTTCGAGAATGGGGACGAAAAAATCTGGAGCGGACTGAAGCAGCAGCAGATTATTGGCAGTGGCTTCTTTGGAATGCTCTATAATCTTCTTGATATGAACTCTAGCATTACCTTCGCTTCGCCTCTGTGCTACAATGCATGAATGTCGGCGCGTTTTGTAAGACACCTCGACTTGTTTTTGATACACGGACCAAGGAGACTCCTTGATGAAATTCAGAGTATGATCTCTCTTCAGACGATTGCCCCTTTTTGCTCCTGGAGGCCGTGGACTATGTTGTTCTTGTTGAGCGTCTCTGGTCGGAAGGTTTAGAGGCGGCGGTACTGCCGAGTCCTCTGATCCTAACTGAATGACTGTAGTCCTATGCATGACCAGAGTGAAAAGTCACTTGTAGTCAGCTGACTTAAGCATCTGGAGTTTTGTGTGGATGTCCAGATTATCCGCGGCTTACAGCATAGAGATAAATATGATTTTCATGAATATTGGGCAATTTCTAATGCTTGGAAGAACCCATATTAACATTCTGATATGGTGTTGTCCCGAACAACCGGATTGGGCGCATCCTTGCGTACGTGGGTACCTCGGCGGAGGCGAAAATCGTAAATTTTGAGTGGACAAAGGCAACTTATGGATTAGCGACTTGTAGCGCTACGCCGAATGTGATCAACATCCCCAAGCCTCGTTCACATACCTGTCAAACATTCGAACCAACGTGGAAAAACAGCGCTTTTTTGCTGCCGATTAGCCATGAGATAGCAACAGTATAGTAGGCAGTCCCCTTGGTTGACAAGCGTACATCACACGGGCTCACGGTCAGCTTCGTCTGCCTTTCTGGAACCGAGTCAGCTTTTGGGTTTCTATTCATCCGGTTCTACTTACTGATGTGATCGGCTAGCTTCTGTCTGCACTTGGTATTCCATTCTTTCTTTTCACTGGAGGGACTCTGGATCCATGGCATTGTTGGTGGGATTTTGGCTTGATTTACATGACTGCCCTTGAATCATACTCAATCAGAGATCAGAGCTGATCTATATAAGAGCCAGGCTAGGCTGGGATGTGTGATTGTGTGCAAACCGGTCACTTTCATACGAGGCGGGCAATATTTAGTCTGACCCAACGGACTGAGACAAGCATCCATATCTATGTATCCGCGAGATATAGAAAACATTGCTTCTCGTACGTCTAGCTCCCTCATTAGATGCTTCCTTCCAAGGTCCGTCCCCTGCCTATGAGGATGACATTACCCGATCTCAGAAGACGAATCGCCTGCTTACACAAAAATTGCACTTCGTGCTTGCCTGATTCATCAGAGACTGAAGATGACGATTCCGAGACGACAAGCACGGAATTCTTCGCCTTTGCAGTTTGGAGCAAATCTGTCTTCCGCTTCCAGTACATACATTCAATCTCTAAAATGTGGAGACGGTCTAAGGCTACTTGAGTGTACGTTACAGGATGAAGGAAGGTCCATATTTGGCTCAATACTAGCTGCAAACATCCACTTTTGGCTCTAGATAAACATCTGTCGAAGTACCTCGATGTAGCTGTGAGTGCTCCATTTGGCCGCTTAACCGAAGATCCACTGCAACAGTGCGAGTGGGTCAGCAGGCAGACTACTTGTCCCGACTTGTCCCGGAACGTTTCCTATCGACGTAGGCAGCCGTTGTCAGCAATGTGGGCACTGCATCCATGGCGGTATCACGTGCTGTGCTCGCGATTGGGACGCAGGCGGCGCTAAATAGGCGATGTAGTAAAGCGCGGCACAACATTGTTCCGAAACGTTACCGCCCTTCCGCGGTTTCCAAACGCGCTCTCCTAGCAGTACTACGGTCACCAACCACGACCATTCGAGCTGCCTGACCTATCGTCTCGACGATCTTCGCCTACCTGGGATGGGCTCCTAACCTTTGTTGACGATCGTACTGCCGCTTGTCGTAATAGAAGTACTGCACTGTGTGCCTGTAGATGCAGTGCCAGGACATAGTTCCAATGCTCTGGGCTCCGCCAGAACTAGTTCTATCATGCTGTAGAAGAGCAAAGCTGTCTGCATACGTCATATATATTCAACCAGCAGAAAGCATATTCTGGACATTGAAAACTCATATATGGCTTATATCTAAGTTCATGCGACGGTTACGAATCAGCTCCGCCAAAGATGTTAGTTAATTACTATTAGCAGCTGACCTATCGCTAGAACCGCAGCTGTCGCAAGTAACCCCCGGTGGAGGTGCCTTGCCAGAGCACCAGTTCTCCCATTCATAGAGCCAATACAGCATCGGCCCTCCTTTCCCCGACTCAATGAATTCGTTGGCGTTTACGACGGCCCTCGTTTGAATCCTCTGTCACGCTTCTACGGTGGTCGGTTGTTCCAAATCTTGCACCCAACTTCTGATTTTCAGCCAATTTTTCAATCGTGAATGGCGAGCCGCTTATGTGGCATCCTCCCCCTGCACCTTCGTGCAAGCAAATTTGGAAGGGCTCATCCAATCTGGAGACCCGGATCTTCACTTGCTTACAAAACTGGCCATTGGCATCGCTGCAAGAGCCATTCCAGAAACTTCCTGGTAGGGTGACATTGTTGATTCGTAGGAAAGCAGCTTCTTCATTCAACTGTGTCATGAGCGCGTTGAAAGCGGCCGTGTTGGCCCGTAACCGGCAAGATATACTACCCGTGCACTCATACCCGCTGTTCGCTAGGTATGGGATGACGTCTCCGTGTATTGTGAAGACAAAGAGCTCGGCACGGATGCGCGAGACCAGATCGCCGAGCTCTGACGATTGTAACATCGTTTCTCGGGCTGCCTCATCTATCTCTTCCATTTTCGAAAGATCATCCAAAGGGGGTTCTGCACCGGGAAACTCTACATCAAATCGAAAGAAGCCACTCTTGGACTTCTCGATGGTCTGTCGACTGAGTAGCTGTTTCCAAGCCCGGTCAGAGTCACCGAGCTTCCAAAACGCCCTGATGAGGCGTGGTATAAAAGAATCTCTCCACAAACACTGAGAGCCTCTCTGCGGACCGCCACGCAAAGGAAAGCCTGTTCCCAATGAAACGAACAAGCTGGGATCTCGGATATTCGGGAATAAAGCTCCCACTTCGTGCAGTGCTATTGGAGCCGGGTTGTTATAGAGCAGGCCTCCATCTTGAAACGTTCCGACACCTGCAATATGCCGTGGCCTGAAATAGCTTTCAGGGGTTAGCCCGGGTTCCAAAAGGGGGTTGAGTAAGCCTACAATGGAGCCGCGGTTGCGCATCTTATACTAACGTTGGGCTCCACATCTCCGACCCCCCTAAAGTCCGGCCCCCTTGAAAAATGTAACGACGAAATACCCCTTTTATAAACCGATTTAAATGTAAACCTATCAACGCACAATAATACAATCATTGTCAGGCTCTCCCGGTTCGCTAACCTCTTCTCCATCGTTCAAATCCTCTAAACAGTCCCTATTATTTTCCTGTGCTTCATAAACGTTTTTTTTGCTGACCAAAAGCTCGTTGGGATCCGGAATTACCCTTTTCCTTTTGACCGGCCGTACCGCCTCCAATTTTGCTTTTAACAAACTGATTTTTTGCTGAGCTTCAGCCAATAAGATATCCTTGGTTTCGAAGCTTTTTTGGACTTTTGCAAACAAAAGCCGTGAAGTGGCGTTACTTTTTTCGGACCGGGAAATTTCCTGTAGTTGAAGTCGAATATCTCGGGTCGTTTTAGGGGTTTTCCAAATAAGTAAAGATTGGTCGTTAATTTTTTGGTTTGGGCTTTCCGGTGTTTTATCCCTTTGGAAGCCGTTATTTCTACCTTTTTCGACGTTGGCGTTGCTATTTTCTAATAAAAACGGGTTTAAAAGTGGTTTTGCCAAGTTCACCGGCCATAACCCCGTCGTACGCCAACCAGATTGAATGGTTTTTGCTATAAATGCTTTTGATCTGGCTTTTCGATAGCAAAGTAGAAAGTTTCGTTTCCCAACAACCGTTGAACAGCAAAACTGGTTTACAAATCCCAGGTGACGTCGATAAGCTTCCTTTAACGGCCCAAAAACCGATAAATCCAACGGTTGAAGAACGTGCGACGAATGAGGAGGTAAATATAAAAGCTGAATATTATTTTGGAGGCAAACAAGCATAAACTCGTCGCTGACGTGTGATCCGTGGCCGTCGAGAACTAATAAACGCTTTTCAGGAGTTAAAGGTTGGGTATTTGGAATAAACACCTTTTTTAACCATTCGATACCTGTTTCATTATTTGTCCACCCGTTTTCTGTTGCATGAAATTGCCAGGTATCGAAAGGACTTAAATCAGCTGGAAACCATTGTTGCTGTACGTTTTTCCCCTTAAATATAACGAGGGGAGGTATAACAGCCCCCGTAGCTGATACACATTCGATTATGCTCGTCCAACCCCGCGTTCCAGGCTCTTTTCGCTGTAATGGCCGGATTTTATTACGCCCTAACACCAGGCCATTAGATCCTTTGCCTTCCATTATACCTGTTTCGTCCATATTCCAACGGTTGGCCGGTTTTATAGTATCGATAACGGGATTTTTCAAATAGGACCACCAAGATTTAATTACCTCGGTTGTAGCCCCATTAACCCGGGCATTTTCTATTCGCCGGGGCCTTTGGGTTTTCAAAATTGGATATCGGGCTATAAAACGGCTAACCCAATGTTTCCCAAGGCTTTTTCTTTCTCCGGCGGCCTGAAGAATTCGTTCCGCAAAATAGCGTAGTTCTTGATGCGTTGGCGGAAGGCCTAACGCGGCCTGCGCAAGTACCCAATCTGCCAAATAGGTCTCCTGCTCCTGTGAAAGCCTTTGACAAAATCTTTTCGCTTGTTGAATTGACTGGGCCCCCTTTAAACGATCGTGAAGGGTACTCCGAGGAATACCCCATTTTTGCGAGGTTTTGTGAACTGATTTGCCATTTCTTATGTCAGAAATGGCAGCAAGAAGCTGATTTTCAGTGTACTGTTTCATTGGAAAGTTTGGAGCAAGAATCTTCAAAATGCAAGTTCTAAAGTGAAAAATTCGTCTAGATATTTATAAAATAAAACAAAGGGTTGACGTGGCTGAGTAGATATTTTTAGGGGCCGGACTTTAGGGGGGTCGGAGATGTGGAGCCCAACGTTACCATAGTAAAGCTAGTTAGCATAGATCGAAGCGGTCATTGAGTATGTGAGGGACCCACATTTCCCACAAAAGCGGGCGGACGGCGGAGTCAGTTGTCACCACACTGTAGTCTGTACGCTAGTTTAGTGTGTGCCTTGCTTGGAGCTTCTGTCAGTGGACTCGCCAAACTCACCGCAGTGATCCTTGCGATTGCCGACAGCGTTGTAGTTGGTAAAAACAGACGCGCTGGTGTCTTTGGTGCTGGTGACGGTGATTCCTGCGAGAATTCCCATCTCGGCCCCGGCCGAGCTATCCAAAATGCCTTTCCCCCCAAAGACCCTCTGAAGCACAGACTCTAGGTTCTTGGGGGGGTATCGGCCGTCACATATAATCGATATCAGGAATTGCAGGACAGCGGAGACGAGTGGGATTTTCAGGTTTGCTCGCGGCTGGAATGCCGTATGAGAAAGCTGCTTGAAGGTTGCAAGACATTCCTCAATGCCCCATCCATTCATGACAAGGCCCGCCGTCGTGATCGCTCCTAGTCTTCTGGTTAGGAGTGGTAGATGGTCGCCGTGTAGGAGGGGCGGGGGCATATTTACTCACCGGAGCTAGTGCCGTAGATGACGTCGAAGTGTCGCTGGACCGGGTAGTCGGGGAGCCGCAGCTGGTCTTGCAGTGTCTGCAGGAACCGTAACGGAGCGACACCCCTCACGCCTCCTCCGTCAATGCTCAAAACGCGCACACTAGCGTTGTCGGGTCGCACCCGAATCGCCATATTTCCCACATCAGCCCCGCACAAGAGACACTGTTTGACATGGTAGACCCATGGATCCAAGTCGTTTTTGTTCCCAAACACTCTTATGCAGTTCTCGCAAACACAATGCCCGCAGGAAAGGCCAAACTGGGGCCTGCGTGAAACACAGCTAAAGCAGGTCTCGTGCGAACGCACCTTTGACCAGTGGCCACGAAAGCTTTCCATCAGCCGCTGATGGGCCTCAGCCGCTGACTGGAGAGTTAAAAACCGCTTATATCGTAGGCGAAGCTCCCGCCGTACCAGCGCCACAAAAGAGGGCTGATCAAAAAAGCATTCTGCCTCTTCCGCCGCCAGCATTGCACCATAGAACACCTTCTTACAGATCTCTTCATATATTGATCTAAACACGTCATCGATTTCAAAGACTTGGGGGGGGGGTGATTAGCCAACGTTCCAACGGCAGCCGGAGGTACAACTTACCATGCATCCCAGGAGGGTACTGATGCAGGACAAAACAGGACGATATGACAGGTATGACGAAGAACTTTAGCATTTGGAACGAATCCGCGATGCCAACGAATCTAGCAACGTGTGCTACTATGCCGTCCATGTTGGATAACCCGACCCTGGATAGCTGGATAAGGTCCAGGGCTTGCCTCCTCTCTATATTTGCAGACTCGACAGCGAGGTCAAGGAAGCCAGCAAGATGGCGGGCAGAGAATAGGAACTTTTGCTGTTCTTTTAGCAATTGAACCTTCCTGCCGATCGCTAGCAGCTTGTTTTTAAGCTTGACATCTTGTCGTATCTCGTTGGCACCAGCAGGGAATTTATGGAACTGAATGTCAGCGAAGAAGCACTGCAGCTTCTCCATGAGACTCCCGGGCAGATGACTGCTCATTTTGCCGTGTAAAACCACGACGAGGTATGCAAAAGGACCGTGTTCTGTTGGTTTATCCAGCCTGACCCAGGCCTCCATGAGTTCGACCACTTTGGTCCATCCACCTATATCTTTCGCGATTATGCAAATGACATCACTGAATGGCATTAGGATGCGATGATGTATAAGACTTGCAAAATCGATAGGTCTGTCTATATGTTGGCCGTCTAAGGATGGGGTTCGTATTGACGTGCCATGACACTTGAAGGTTTTTCCACCCTGAGCCAGCTTCCGAGGTACGTCCGCGCTTGCGACGAGCAACGGCCGCGTATCAGTGACAGTCGAAGGCGACGTGAACAAATGTATCTCGCCACTTGCGGCTTGCGGAGCTGCGACTCCAAGCGTGGTGAGTATGCGGGCCTTGATCGTATTTCCAACGACTACGACGAACAAGGGACACTGTTCTTTTGGGCGCGGCAGCCTATCCAGCAACTTCGTAGGCCGTCTGGAGACTTCAAGTCGGTATGCGTGATTTGAATTAGGCTCCTTTGACTTAAGTATTCGTAACCAGGTGGGATGCTTGCAAGACAACATGCCTGAAGAGTTCTGGCTTTGATTTGGGGTCACTTTGGAGAGGGGAAAGAGGTCATTTATCTCTAGGCGCATGGAGAGGCAGGAGCTATAACCGGATATATTTGTGCAGGAAACTGTCGTCACAGTGCCGCGTTGAGCGACTATGGGGGGAAGGCAGGAAACTCCCTTTTCGTGCCGCCCAGAGCTTTCTAGCGCCTTGTTTGGCTGTTAGGTGGAAACACTTTGCCTTCTGGGCCGAAAGCAATTTAATGCTTTTAAGCCATACATTGGCAGCATAAATATCTGCCGATCTGTGATGATGGTTAGTTGCCATGAGCGACATTAGATCTTCCCAAGGCAATCTCCATTTATCTGTAGATTTGTAATGCTAGGGAATGCTTGTTAGGGCAAGTGGACGAGTGATCAATGATTCAGATCAAAGGAGCCAAGATTTTATACTGGCCAGGAAACGTACGATGTTTGTCAATCTACATGTCCTGACTGGTCTATATCTAGGTCTCTGCCTTGCCCGGCTGACCACCTGGTCTTTATCCCGGCAGCTAGCTCAAAGCCCAATCTGGCAGCTGCAGCAGCTGCACCTACTGCACCAAAAAACAACGTCATCCACCCAAATTCAACCGTTGAGCTCAATGTTCAAAGCAAAAGCTTGGAATCAACCGCCCACGATACATCCAGACAGACGGACAGCCCAGCTAGCGCAACTGTCAGTGGTTTGCTCTTAGACACATCAGGCACGGAAATGTCAACTCGACATCCGTTTGAAAGCCCCTCACAAACCCCTAGTGCCGATCCTGACCATTAGAGAAGCAAAAGCAACCAGGAGAAGGCCAGCCCTGGAACTTCTGCCGGCATTGCGATTGGAACTATCTCTCTTGCGGCCTTTGCGGGATTGGCCGTATTTTGGGCATTTTTGCGGTACAAAAGGCAGGGAAAAAGCTGCGAGAATATCGGCAAGACCACATGGACGGGCAGCCTAGTGACCTCATTCAAGGGCGTCTTCCAGCAGAGCGCAAAGTGGCCATTCAAGCGGAGTCGAGGCGTGAGTGAAGCCAAGATATCCGCCCCTTTTGCTCAGCAAAACTCGCTCAACTGGTCATGAGGGTAGATGAAAACAGCGGGTCCGCAAGGAATATTAGACGGCAAATACTTCCACCATACTTGAATCAAATATACTGTAAACTGCGGCAGGTGAACCTTGGATATCTCTAGCACCAGCTGCAATCTAACGCCACCATGTTTCCTGATATCGCGTGTCTCGATCAACATTTGGCTCATGCTTAATAACCACGTCCTGAGTGACCGTTATGCCACCTGCAGGCAAGCTCGAACTCTTGGCCTTGTTTGCCAAGAAGGGGCCGAGAAGCTGCCGGAGCGCCGGTAAGCTAGCACCGAAAACCATGGCTATCTGCTCAACGAAGGACCAGATGACTATATCCACATTGTCCCATGTGGAATCCAGCGTCACGGTATACTGAACCACGAAGTTCATGCGGATCATTGAAGTAATACACGCGCTGACAAGCAGTTAGCAATGTTGAGAACATGGAGGGACGGGGCCTCGTACAACAAGCCAACACTGAATAGCAAAAGTAATGCTACGCGATGTCGACGATCCATGTTGAGGCGCCAAACCTCTGGAAAGGGCAGAATTAGTATGGCGATGTCTTCCAGTATACTTAATGCTCCGTTGCTGTAAGCTATGGCGACGATATCCAGGCATTTGGAGCTGGTGATATGGCGGTCCCAGATTGACTCCACCGGAAGGCATTGGAGCGCAAAGAGCATTGAGTAGATGCAGCCATGAGAGGCGAGGACGACGTATAGAAGCTGTACGCATTTTTGCATCCGTCGGCCGGGGAAGACCTGACCGAGGAGAAGCAAGAACGACATTTTGCTGATGGTCTGGAGAGCGATGTAGACGATTGACCCAATATAGAAAAACTGTCGCGGGGTTAGCTACATCACGCTTTCGAAGCGGGGACAAGGGTACCTTGAGGATCGAATCTCCGTTTCCGATTGGAATTGTCCAATAGTGCATTCCAAAGCCCAGCTGGGCGATATGAAGATCGATGCCTGCTAATACCACCAGGAGAGCCTGGGCCTTCAATCAGCTTCCTTCTAGGGGTTTCAGTCAGCAGGAAAGAAAGTACCATGCTCGCGAGTGCTGCATAGTCATCTCGCCAGAGCCTTCCTCCATGTCTCTTCCTGGAGTATATTCTCAACCCGACCACGGGGACGAGCAGGGCAGAGCCAATGGCAACTGCGTTTTGCACTTCCCATGTTCTTGATGGCTTCGGGTAGGCATGGCAAAGATCGGCCTCAACGGCAACCGCGGCTATCGTCGAGTCAGTATCGTCGCCTTCCTGTTTCTATCTGGTGGACCGGCTGGCTTGCCTAATTGGTCTTCGAATGAACACAGTTTCTGAGCGCAAACTGATAGCTGAGCTTGAAGATCGAAGTTCGAGCAGATGCAATTCTCTAGCTCGTCGTGGCAAGCATGTGACGCAAGAGCATCGGATAGGCACGGGTACTGTAGAGTTAGTATAGGAGCTTATTCCCACCATGTACTTGGCACTTACAGCACACGGTGGTATTCTGCTAGTCAGATCCGTTATGGAAAGACCCACGATACTCCAGGGAGTGATTGAAAGGGCTAGAATAAGCAGAATATTCATGATTTCGGTGGTTGGTCTAGTTCGAATCGCCTACTCGGTGGAGATTGTAATCTGTCAGTTGCCGCTGCTAAGGCAGTAGCATCGAGGGGTTGGGGCGCGATTTGAGCGCAAAGAACAAATAGATACTAATGGGCAAGACTTGGCTGATGAAGACCGTTGATGGATGGCATTGAATGCAAAGTTGTCCATTCAATCCGTGATAGACTGATGAAAGCATGAACATGAACTACAGATCTGGCTGTTTGGAGGTGTGTCGTCTCCGCCCTCTTATGGCGTATACCGCAATCTAGTAGCCTTTGAAAGACTGGACAGATGGCAGGAGGAGTTATGAATTGTCACGCTCCAACCAGTGGTGCCCCCCCAAATCGGCCCTAAGCCCATCCATTTCTTCGATCTCATGCACTCCAAGACGTCACATTTCATTTTACGTGGTACAGACGACGAGCATACGAGACGGAGAGGAGCGCCATCCGTTTATCTTGAACATCATTAGTTACTACCGCTGGTCAAGGGTCCTGAGATGCTCGAGTACAACCATAGCTTCCACAGCCGTGACTTGGTGTATTATTTACAAGAAAATTCAGCACCGTTCGATAGAAAGTAGTCCTTCCTAAAGGCCATCCGGCGCGTCACGAGTGGGCATCCAGGAACTGTAGTTGCTTTGTGTCTCCTGTATCATGTTATTCCAATCATCCAGAAGGGCCAAGAGGGCATTGGTGTGAACTCGTAGCGACGGAAGTACCGACGATGCTATCTTGTGCAAGTTTCTATAATATGCCAGTTCTCGGCTCAGAGATGCTACCTCCCCGTCGGATTGTTGTGTTGAAACAGAGGTGCTGCCCCCTTGAACCTCAACACACGAGTCCATAAACTTAGGAGACGGGATTGAAATCTTGCAAGCCATTGCGTTGTTGAAAGCGCTCCCCAAGATTCGCGATGTCTACGTAGGTGAGAAGGCCGAGGCAGGTTGTTAAGGATAAGCAAATCTATAGGCAAATCCTTTACAGGCGCTGGATACGTACACGATCCAATTTTAGATTTAGTGACAAACCCCAAAGACCTCGGCTTGATCGCAGAAATCTGATGCGAAACAGCCGGAAAGTGCAACAAGCGATGAAGCTTGAGAAATTGCTTCTCTAACCAAATTTTGGTGGTACGGGCCAGGGTCTGGGTCAATCCTCTCGTTGTCCGGCATAGCAATAAAGACTCAAGAGATGGCCTTGCAAATTGGAGAATTTGTCCGCCAGCACTGTCTTTTCGTGTTCTAGACTTGATAATTTTTCACCTGGCTTGGAGCAGCTGAGCGGCTAAGTGGCCAGGGTCGATGACTGGAAACAAGTTATGACAATCCAAGATGGATAGTAAGTCGATTTCTGCCGAGTAATCCAGAAGTGAAGCTAGTTACAGTACATAGTAGTGGCAGTCATATACATAGCCGTAAGACTAACCAGCAGCCGTCCATGGCCACTTCTGGGAAAGTGATGACGATCGCGTTAAAGCGATGCCTTTTTGGGTAATCACTTATTGGGTTCTAATATATCACTTATGATGCTAATCTTATCCTCACGTGCCACTGGACGCGGGCAGGAGGCCAGACTGGCGAGTCCCACTTTCCGTCCATTTGACAATAGGGTGCCCTGTCGCAACCGCACACTTGAGGCAATAGAACAGGTTGAACCCTATTTGATACATGCTGGCTGTTTGTGGATCGTCTGTCGAAGTGAACTCTGTCCATTTTGCACATCGCAAGCAAGTAGCCCTAAGCACTATGACTGGGGCACGGCGTTCCTGCATCGACAACCTAGATGTCTTTGTCAGCAAGCAGCTCCATGATCAAGTTCCGAACGATAGCGGGCGGGGACAACCTACTTGCGGTCCAGTATGCCTCTGAACCGAGCACACCAGTCTGGTACCCACTTCTGTCGAGTCAAGCGGACTTGCCAGTCGCTACATACAAGACGCTTACAAAATATCGTTTTATATCTTATTGGACACACCAGTGCGCAACTCCCTACCTCCGTACATCCAGAAATAGATGTTGTAGTCAACCGGGTCTATTGGTTCGTTCTCTTGACTCTGTCGACAGACGTTGCATAGCTAGGCTTTTCTCGACATGGAAGGCATAGTATTTTCCTCTGCCGGATCTCCCAGGGCCCATCTGAACATGGCACCCCATCTCCCTGTTCTGGAGGGGCAGCGCCTGCTGCTCCTTTCAGAAGAATTCTGCTGGAAGAACCAGCACCGGATACTTTCTAAGCCTAATGCCATGCTAAGCCTAACACCATGACAACTTAGCCTCACCGCTGTCCCTTTGTAGTCCAACATATTTTTGCCAACGTATAGGCCGCATCAGCAGGGACGCGCAGACGAGAGATCAGGATATGGATACTATAACGTGTGGAAGGAAGCACTTCGGTAATAAACACTGCGATGCTCCGTTTAGGCCTGTCGTCATAGCTCAATTCCCATGCTTGGTCCATTGTAGCCCATCACGCGCTCATTCTGACGCCACAACCCGCGTTAGCTCACCATATTGTCCTTTAAAAGCAACACAGCAAACATAGTCCACTACCTCAGCTACTAATCTTAGGATTGTGTCAAGCCATACTTCAGACAAGTGCACCAGAGGTTACGGCAACGATGGATTTGGACTTTGATGAAACCAACTATACCGATGACAGGCTTCATGAGGTTCGGAAACGTCCTCTGATCTCCGCTGTCCTGATGAACTTTTACTTAAAAACTATTTTTGCAGAGCCTGAACTTTCCAGATGACGAAGCGAGAGGCATACCGGAGCCGAAAGAACTTGTGTTACGGGGCCTCATCATACGCCAATCTCAACACACTGGGTCTCGACGCTCGTGATTTCGACGTCAGGCGGGAAAGTGATACTTCGGTCATGCTCATTTTTAATTCCCGGACAAGTGCACTCGGCGGGCTTCAAACTTTGTCGGTGTGCGACATTCAGGACGCAACCCAGCAAGAACCATACGAGTTTATCAGAGCCGAACCTTTCTCCGAAGTGCAAGTGAGGTTTGCTGGCACGCAGGATCGAAGATTCCAGGATCATGCACGATTCTGGGCGCCACGGCAGTTCGCACCCCATCGTCGGGGCAGAGGTGGATATCGAGGACCAAGATATGCGAGCAGGTCTGGGCGTCGGAATGATTCACGCGAATGGTTTCGCTGAATTCTGGAACTGGAGACTAGGGCTACAGGAACGGGATTTTCTGCTTGATCTTCATTTTACATAGCCATAGCGTGATGGATTAGAGTCCACATCATGTCCTCACCTACCCAACTGGTACACGAAACATGGCTAAGTCAGGTGGGAGCCTCTCCAAACTTTAGTTCTGTCAGTCGTGCCCGTTGTGACCTTTCAAGACATACGCCTTACGTTCCTGGCTTGGGATTTGTGCACAATGTTGAACAAAAAACAACGCCAGCCAGTATGATGACCAATGGCCAAACTTGGCCAGACTTAATCCAAAACTAGCCCTGGGCTATGATAAATTGAACCATGTGCTTCATTACCTCACGGTCCCTTTTCCCATTCGCCTTTCACAGAGATTTGACATGCAGCCCTCCTTGCATACCCGGCTAAGCAGCCTGGCTGTTCATCCTTTTACCGGAAAAGAGCTGCACATGCTCGAAATCGCTATTAGCATGATAATGGCCAGATATCCTTCCTTCGAAGTCCCGCCATCGCCGCCAAAGACGTATCCAGACCCTGATCACTTTAAGAACCATCAAGTCTCAGCGGCTTACCCTGCCCGTCAGCTACTAAAACTCACAGAAACGGTCGTTCCTGTTTTGCACAACTATCTAAGCCCAGATGCAGCTATAGATCCAAGCATCTTTCAGGACTACATAAAGCTTCTATCATCTTCGTTGCCGAACAAATACTTTATCGAAGTTCCTCGAGGCCTTTCGTCCAGACCAAACGTGGCAGAATCCATTACACAACAGCGTGTCGATGATACCATATTGTGGCCTGTGTACATGAATGGCGAGCACAGTCTTGCTTTAATATATCCAGATGCCATTCACTGGCTCTCGTGGAGTGACCATGCAGTTCCCGACGAAGTCATAGGCTCTGCGAAGACGCTTCGAAGGCGATCACTTCCCCTCATAAAGCTGCAGTCTCAGGCGGTCGAGCAAAATAGCTCTGGTTGGTTGGTTTTACATGCAATGCAACGAATCCTGGCTGGTCGTCCCGTCGTGGACTTTTCAGACCTCACAGCACCACTGCGGGAAGCAGCGCTAACCCATTTTAAGTGTGAGGTTCTGGCAGCGACCAGAGCTAAGACACTAAAACCAAACGAGGAATATTACGCGAACTTGGTATCTGACGCTGATCAAACACAGTTTTTTGAAGATGCCATCTGCGCCATGGATGACATGTTCGTGACTGATCATAGTGAGCACTCTCTAGACATCATCGAGCCAGCCAGCGGCCACATGGAAAATCCCCTTGTAGTCGCACAAGATGCCTCGGGAAACCGCCATGGCGCTCCTTTAGTTGTACAGGAAGACTCTTCTCCCGGCTCGAGCAAAGGCGCCCCGGAAAGCCAATCTCGCCGCCGCAGATCACGCCCAGCGGCTGTAACATTGGACTACAGAAGGATTATTTTAAGCAACATTAGCAAAGCGGTGCGGTGCTACCGATCCACACATCTCGACCCTGAAATGAGCGTTCCAGTTCTGTGGTCTATATTGGAAAGAGGTCCGCTTGATTCTGCATTTCTCCGCCGCTATACCCTGATATTGTTCTACATGAAAATAAAAACACTTGACGATGTCGGTATCAAGGAGGAGCTGGCCACGGCTGGGACTCGGAGATTTTCCATCAAAGAGAACAGCTTTTTGCACAAGATGAGAAGGAAACAAGAAGAAGGAAAAGCATGGTCTGATCTGTGCGACCTGAAGAGGGAGTGGGGCCAAGACAAGTACACACTTCTGTCTGCGGTACCCGAAGACACTCGTGAAGCGCCGATACAGGAGATGGACAAGGAGCTTCAATCGGAAAACTCAGTATTGCTGCGAAGCCTAAACGATGCCCGAAGTCTCTGTGCGGCATTGCTTGGTAAATGCCTACCCAACCGTCTTTTGATCGACAACTACATCTATAAAGACAGTCGGCTTAGCGATGATGAGATTAGGGTATCTTTCGGGGCGTTTTTAAGTCTCAACCCAAGGCAGCCGGTGCAAATTCCCAGGTGCTAAGGGGGATCATCTATTATATGCGGAGCAAAATACTAGCTACCTTGTAAGGTTTCTCTGTCTTCTCTGTGGCATGTGACAGACCTAGGCCTCTGCATCCACCCGCTCTTTTACTGCCCCCACCTATACAGCATTCGCATTTCGATCCTCTACGCTTAAAAATATAATCCCCTTGCTTTGAATTTAGGACGCACATGCAGCACTAGGAAAGGATGGAAACGGTTGGCCAGGAAGATTGAGCCTCTGTAACTACGCCTTATCTACCTTCATTTGACAAACCATCAAATTTTCCCCGTTTCTATCTGTCACAATGCGCTTCTCGATTGCCGTGGCCTGCCTAGCAGTCACCACCAACGCCGCCAACGCGACGCCCAATGCCATCGGCGCGAGCTCTCTGCAGGTTCGCTCTGTAGCTTTCCAAATTCATCAGCTTGTTAGTTCGCCATGAACTGTCGAGTTTTATGCAGATCATATCTGTTAGCGGGATGATGGTACAAGTGGGTCGTGGGACTGATTAATTGGGACTATGGGCGTAAATGGAAGCGTCTCACTCAGTATCATGCAGTGATGATTGAAAGATGGCCTCGCAGCATACTGCGGGTGTTGGAATAATAGCAGTAGTAGTTGTACTAGGTAAATGTACTTTCTACTATCTGGGATGGAGCACTCCCGAACAACGGTTGTTCCGGACAATGATCCTCGGACCTCCGGGCATCCTGGGATGGGAGGCCGATCCGGATCTCAGATCCATGGCACAACTGGCGCACGGGCCGCAGAACCTCACGTATATAAAGGAACGGCATATGCCCCCTCGTTGTGCAATTTGTACTTGGACAAAAGAGACACCTTAGATACCCAGTTGAACAATACGACTTGTTATCTATCCTATAAGCTTATGAAGCGCCAAGAACAGCGGGAGCATGTACAAAGATAGTTAGCGCACCTTTTTTATCTACTTGGGGGCCCACAATCGCACAGCCTCCAAGTATTTATTTTTGATCCTTAAACCCATTTGTCGCCGGAAAATTGGCTCAAGCACCTTCACTCCCAAGTTCAACCTTTTCTGGGTCTCATTGAACTTGTTCCTCTACGCGGAGGAATTCGTGGTTGAGACGAATAAGGATTGCGATTCGCGTGACTAACAACAGAACGCGGCCTCACATGTAGCATGTTAAGAGACCCTGCGCATTAGAATCTTGCCACCGTTATTCATGGCGGATTGGAAACAGTCATCAATCGACAACCCCGACCCGCTCTACTCGTCGTATGGATGCCAATCGCTCATCAGAATGCGCATAGCTACTGCGACATCTTGGACATGGCTCTCATCGCCATATCCTTCTATCCCCTCCAAGCTGGTCTGATCAACATCGTCAGATACGAGAAATATCTTGAAACGTCCATCTATTGGAGACCTCTTTGAAGGTCTACCATTTTTACGGCTGTGTCTGGCCAAAGATACGCGACGCAATTCCTGATGTAACTGATCTTGTTGTACTTGAAAATCTCCAAAAGTGACCCTATAGCCGCACATGCGAACAAAAAAGTGATCGGCCCGCCTTCCTGTGGATAAGACCAGCGCATATTGCCAAGAAATAAAAGATTCTTGTCCCATCTGCAGCATGCCTGACGAAATGTACCCTTCTACGCTGTCTGCGAATGCACCGGCAATGGCCGGACCGAGAAATAGACCAAATGCGAAGCAGATATCTATGATAGCCCTTGTGCTGCGTGCACCATGATATAAAGTGCTGTAAAGTATGAGTCTGTCCGTAAGGAAGTTGGAAGGAGATCAGGCACAGTAGCTCGGAGGTCTTACCCGTGGTAGAGTCCTGCTCCTCCCGCTCCGCTGACTGCTCGTCCCAGGATCCTGGCATTCATGTCTTTATCAGTTCCAGAAATAACCACGCCTACAACAAATACGATGCTGTGAATGTAAAACTGAAGTTTCAAGTCTGCCGGCACAGACAGGCGCCTAAAAAGCGGCATGATACACGCTGCGGCGGCCGGGTGCGCAAGAACGATCCAAGCGAGCAGGTCATCTCTACCAAGGGCGCTGAAGATCTGAGCCTGAGCGTTCGATGTGCTTATCAAATCGAAGAACGGAAATGATGTTCCGATACCATATATAACACTATGGAGGAAAGGCTGAGGGGGCACACAAGCGGTCCGTACCAGGCTAACTGTGAGAAACGCTCTGCAAGTCTACATTTTACTTAAAATAATATCCTCGGCTCTGCACCTTCTCCTACTGCTTGTCCAAACTTTAGAGCTGGCTGCCAGGCTATCTTTGCTTGGCTTCTTGGCCATCGCCTTTTTTCCAGACCTGTCACGACACGGCAGGAGATCTATGATGCATTTTCACAGATAGACCTCTGCAAATACCTGGTTTCTACAGACATTTTCAAAGCATTGTTACAGACGCTGACGAATCTGGGGTCCGATATAACGAGCCCTAAATCTCTGACCCTATCTAACAAACAGAACAAAGCATAGTACAGACACATTTAACTATGAAACATTGTATGCTTGGCTGGTCCCTCTAAGCCCATTACGAATATTATCGTATCTACTCTGCGGGTAGCTCAGCCAGTTTTCCGAGCGGTCAAGTGGTCCAAGTTTGTCGGCACTGGCAAGGAAGAGGCTTTTATCGTCACTACGATCTGCCGAAGCCTCCCAGAACATGCTGCCGCCAAGCGCCGATTTTGCGTCGTGTATCTCGAAAGCACCCGGTCGCGGCAACGCTTTGTACTCCCAAACTCCCTGCCCTCAGGATCCATCGCGGATCCCCGAAAAGGCTCTGCCCGACCCTGTTGTGTTTTGGAAAGTCCGGCCATATATGGGCATGCCCAGCACAAGTTTGCCAGGCGTAACGCCAGCACCCAGGTAATAATCCACTGCCTTTTCGGTCGAAAACGGGGTGGACGCAGCATTGTCTTCGCTCGGGTGCAGGTTTGCCTGGTGCCCACTGTTGGAGCCCCAAGATCCAGTATAGTCGTAGGCCATGAGATGCATGCAGTTAACAGCCTTGCTCAGCTCCCCGACAAATACATTAAAGTACCGATAATACGCTGTAGCAATTTGGTTTCCAGCGCATTTACGGGTTTACCTTCGCTATATTTTAGCACACCCGGTTATAAGGGAACAGAAATAGGCTTGCAATCAGCTAATCCAAACGTTGCTAATGCTTCCTCTATATACTGACTTTAATAGAGCCAAAGTAAACGGATAGGCCTATCCCTTATAATCTGAACGCCTAAAAAATAGACTGCAGGGCCCCTGTCTTCCAATGCGTATACTTTATTAAAACGGGCTTTTAAGTCCTGAACATATTGCGATTTAGGACCTAGTAGCAGGCAATCGTCCACAAAAGTAACTTTAAAATGCTTGGATTTAGCATTATAAAAGAAAGCGGGATCAGAAATTAGCGGCTTAAAACCTTTTGTAACAAGTAGGTCTTTTGGTGTTTGTCATTCTCTTGGGCCCTGTTTCAGACCATATAATATCTTTTCCAACTGTATAACCTGTATTTTCTTTGGATTATAGCCTATTGGCGCTAAAACTTTAGCGGTTGCAGGGTTGCAGGAACTAGCCTAATTGCTAAAACCCTCTGGAATTTGCAAATAAATATTTACGTCGGTAAAATTACTATTTAAAAACGCAATAATAAAATCGATTTGTTCCATTTCCCAAGTTTGTGCATTAGATATAACTAATAATATACGCCAGGTAGGCGGTATACTAATGCTAGCAAAAGTCTCGATATAATCCAAGCCTTCGACCTGTAAAAGCCCCCTAATAACAAACCTGGCTTTGTATTTTATAAACTTATAATTTTCATCCTTTTTTAATTTAAATACCGGCCGGGTAGAAACTGGCCTACGGCCTGCAGGTATTTTTATTTTAGGGATAAAACAGAACCTTTTAGCAGGGACAGTTTGGTCGAATTCGGACGCTAAAGCTGCTAATCATTTAGCCTTTTCAGGGCTTTTTAGGCCTGTAAATAGCTATTTGGTTCGCCATCTTTCGTAGGTTTTTTCTTTATTTTCTTTTAGGCTAAATAAAAATAATATATAAAATTAATATCCATTGGATTTGGGTTTTTAAACTGCGAATTTAACTCCATATTTTGTATTTTAGGTGCCGAAAACACCGGAAGGGCAAACAGTAGGTTACATAGGCCTGGAAGGCACTATATTAGGGGTAAACGCCCTGTAAATGGTGGTAAGGGATAATTATCCGCTAGAACAATGTTAAATTTGTCTTTAGGTTCAGAATTAAAATTCCCCTCCAAATCTAGATTTTCCCCCTCTGAAATCTATAGCGTTTCCCTGTTAAGGGTCTACCTATGAGTGCTCAGGAGGTAGAACTTGGGCTAAGAGTTTATAACCTATAACTAACAAAGGGATTCCCTTCTCCCTCCTAAGGAATCCCCTCCTTCTATATACACGTGAATTCCTCGTATACCTTGTTGCTTTTTTAGAAATGAATGAAACGTCGGGTTATCGCATCCCGTGCGGCTGAGCCCGACTTCTATACAAGTAGGAATGCGATTGGTTCTCCTTCGTGAGCTGAGACCCGGATCTCGTGCGGCTGAGGATGCGGCTGGGTTTCCTGTCGCCGGGATCCGGCGTGGTTAACGTCCGGGCTTCCAGGCCCGGATCCCAGAGCTTCGGGCTAGCCCCGTGACATTCCCTTGGAATAGCCAAATTCAGCGGGATACGGCCCGCTTAGCGAGGGTATAAACAAACGTCGTATATATTGGAGAACCTCAGTGTATTAGGCGCTATTAACGAAAATTTTAAATTGAAGAGAAAAGAGAAATTACAATTGACGGCGCGTTGGAAAAACGCGTTTAAATCCGGGGCTAGTAAATCCCTTTGTCCGATCCCTGGCTCGGCGTGGAGCCGAGTCGTAATTCTGAGGGTAGGTCTGGGGGCCTGATCCTTACAATTTAGAAGTTAATGTTTCCGTTACTATATTTTTTTCCGGTTCCGAATCGGTGTAAATTTTATAATTCTTTTGGTTTTTTGGTTTTAATTATAATTAATCCACTTTTATTTATATATAATCCACAATGTCACGGCCAGGGTAAGCATAGCACGGAAGCTAGTCTATTGGCACCTATCGACGAAGATTCTACTCTGAGGAGAGGAAAGGAAACAAACAAAGTTCTGAGCTTGACGCGACGTCGATAAAGGTATCACCCTGGTGGGTCGTTGGTCAGGGGTCAGGGTTAGGGTCTGGTGATCTCGTGGTCCAAATGTCACAGTCGATAGGTGCCAATAGACTAGCTTCCGTGCTATGCTTACCCTGGCCGTGACAGTGACCAGATAATTAGTTTTAACAAACCAGGTGGAAATTTAAAACGGCACCCAGAAAAATAATATATTAAAATGCAAGGCTTTTTACAGGTCTTAGAGGGGGGTAATGTGAGGATCAGGCCCCCAGACCTACCCTCAGAATCACGACTCGGCTCCACGTCGAGCCAGGGATCGGACAAAGGGATTTACTAGCCCCGAATTTAAACGCGTCTCTCCAGCGCGCCGTCAATTGTGATTTCTCTCTTCTCTTCAGTTTAGAATTTTCGTCGATAGCGCCTAATACACTGAGGTTCTCCAATGTATGCCTGGCCGTGACAATTAAGTTGATAACTATTTAATATATATATATATATATATATATATATATAAAGAAATATACATCAATTAAAATTAAAATAAATTTCACAACAGTATTTATTTTATATTCTTCCGATTTTTATTTAATTTATCATTAGCGATTTTATTTTGCGCAGTTATTTTAACGCACTTAATACCGTACGGCCTATTATGGATACAGTGGTTTTACAGTGCAATCCGCACTGTGCCATACCGCCTTGAGCGACGAAAATCGACAAGTTGGCTTCGGACCAGAACGAGCGTTATTTATCTTTTTGGCCGATCTAATTCGCCAAAAAGCCATGTGGCTGAAAGGTACATGGGACGCTCAGTCCACCCTGCGCAGGAGGGGGGTCTGGTTTGAGCACTGAGACTAATTACCTCTAACCTGAACGAGAGAGATCTTTGGATGGACCCACAGGTACATTAGTTTCAGGGCTCATCCATGAAGCCCAGAGCTCCACGTTCAATTGTGGCTCACCCCTATTGAACTGTGGCTCTGCAAGGTACCCATGGGTCCATCCCGAGTTCATATAGAACGCGCGAATTCAAATCGAGCGATGTAATTGGTCGATTTGCCATGTGGCTAAAAGGTACATGGACGCGCGGGCCATTTCTGCGAAGCAGGGGTGGTCTAGTCTTAGCAACCAGGCGGGGTTCCACCCCTCCGACAATGTCTACGAGCAGGAAGATCACCGACCAACAGGACATGGATTTCATAAGGAAAGGAATCACGTGCTCCCACGTGACATCAAGGGAACCGATCATTTGGATCAGTTGGTGATCAAAAAGATCTGGACTGAACTGATCACCGCGATCATGAAGTGATCGCAATGATCACTCTACAATACTGACTATATAAGGGCACGTTTATTACTATGTAAATAGATTTAGTTTAGGACTGTTTAGCAGCAAACAACTTGTATCCAACCCACCACCTACCCAGGAATCGATCATAATTTCACCCCAGTCATTGAGAATCCCCAGTTACCCAGTTATCCGCTCAGTTGCTTCAACCCACTGTTCTTTACCATAAGAACAGGCTACCCCGATATCCTGATCGTAACACTATGATCTACATCGAGAAAGCGGACTCAATTGTTGGTACGAGCCCCTCACTCAGATCCGTCAGAGTCGATACCAGACATCGCCCTACAAACGACAACACCCAGCTCTCCGTTGGCTTCTGGACCTCCACGCCTGAACATGATACACAAAAGCATCCGGTCCGAGATACATATCGGACGGCCGGCAAAGGTGAACTTCTTCCGATGTCACATCACAAACAAACCCAAAATAGCCAAGCAAGGACAGTGCCTTCTCTTTGTTTTGGTCCCCTATAACCACGACACTCTGTCGAACGAGGTGTATCAAGCCACCAAATCCGGTGTTTTTCCATTCTCTGGTGGAAACAAGTAATTCAAGTCCGTCCACCCACTTTTCGAACGATGAAGGGTCAATTCTAGCAGCCCCAAAAGTTATGACTGATACTATCTTGAGCTGCCGCCATCGTGGTTCGTTAAAATGTTTCCTCAAATTACACAATCGTTATTAACGCGGTCCGCATCAAACGTGTTAGAAAGACAATCTTCTAGCCTTGCGTCCTGAGCATTTAGCTTGCAGACTTGAAGTGTGTTTTATCTCAGCGATTGGAGTGTACGGTGATATGATGAAGCTCTATGGCCAAATGTAATCCACAAATGTTAGTGCAGTCACCAGATCCCTGAATATGGCCCAGACCCATGAGACAACAAGATGAAAACGTAGTGGCTGAAAACCCTTTTTGTGATTCAAATGTGGCACTATCAGCTACTTTGAAGTACCTTTGCAGATAGTTCATCAGAGCCAAAAGTGAAGTCTTGCAGCTATTATGAAGCCAAATTTGGTTCTTTCCTCCGTTTCATCTATGGAGTATTAGCATTAGGCTGCCTTCACAGTCTAAAGATCGAATGTCTGTACTGAAAGCGGAAACAAAGTTGCACCGAACTGCTAGAAAGTCACATTCGAACTCTGACATCCTAGCAAGGCGCTCTATCAAATACTGTCATAACAGCCCGCCCAGTCGTCCCTTTCGTTTGGTAATGAGAAATGTGTCGAAGAATATCATCAAAACTCACAGGGACACCACCGGGGCAGATCTGATATTTGGAGAAGCTGCCGCCGTATTTAACCATGCCTCATTTGCCAGTTAGCCATAAAGTTGTGAGGTTCCAAATTTTGTCCTGATCTGTCTATGTAAAATGGAGAGCAAGCAGGAAAACCATTTAAATCCTTATGATACAGTGTCGTGTTCCCGCAGACCTAGTCTCCAGCTCCAGCTTTCAGCAAAACCGTGAATCATTCCGACGCCAAGTCCTGTTCGGATATCTTGGTCCTCTGTATCCACCTCGACCCCCATGAGGTGCGAACTGCCGCGGCGCCCAAAATCGTCCATGGTCCTGAAACCTTTGATCCTGCGTACCGGCAAACCTCACTTGCACTTCGGAGAAAGGTTTAGCTGTGAGAAACTCGTATGGTTCTTGTTGAGCTGCGTCCTGAACGTCGCGCTTAGACAAAGATTGAAGCCCGCTCAGTGCACTTGTCCCGGAATTAAAAATGAGCATGACTGAATTATCACTTATCCGTCTGATGTCGATATCACGATCATCGAGGCTCAGTCTCTTGAGATAAGTCGGGACTTGGCGTATATTGAGACCCCGTAGTACAAGCTCTTTCGGCTCTGATGTGCCTCTTGCTTCTTCGTCTGTAAAGTTCAGGCTCTGCAGAAATGTTTGGTAAGTGGGATGTTCATCAGGGTTGCGGAGATCAGAAGACAGTTCCGAACCTCATCGAGCCTGTCATCGCTGGTTTCATAATCCAATTCCATCGTTGCAGTAAGCTTTGGTGCACTTGTCTGAAGCGTACCTTGAGACGATCGTAAGAGTAGTGGCTGCGGCAGTGCCTGCTGTGTTGCTTTTAAACAGTAGCATGGTGAATTAACAAGGGCTTTGTCGCCAAAATCAGCGTAACGAGCTGCCGCATTGGATCAAGCCTTTGCATTCAACTATGACAATCGGTCTAAGCGGCACATTGATTGTCGTAGAAAGCTACAGGAGGCTTGGCCAGATGAGTCTTTACAGAATGCAATCTACGCCGCTGGAAACGACTGGAGAGACCGAAAGATGTGCTTTACCTATCACAAATTACAGTATCCATTTAACGATCTCTTATTCATGCCTTTGGAGCTGATGTGGTCTATAAGTTGGCATAAGAATATTGTTGGACTACAAGGGGACGGCTGTGAGGCTAAATTGCAGTGGCATCAATCGCAGAGAAAGTACCCGGTGCTATTCAGCAGTGTTCTACCAGCAGGATTCCTCTCAAAGGGCCAGCAAGCGCTGCCCATCCAGAATAGGGAGATGGAGCGCCATGATTGGTGCCCTCATGCCGAGAAAAGCCTAGGTATACAGGGAGAGAATGAATCAATAGACCTAGTTGACAATAGCATCCATATCTGGATGTAGGAAATTGTGCATTTGTGCGATTAATAAAAATATAGCGATATATTGTATAGCATTTGATTTTGGTCGGTCGTTTCGGTACGTGTCCAACTCCATCTGCAGGACGGTAGCCCAATCCTCCTATACCCGACGTATCAATTCCAACCATGTTGAAGAGGTCAGAAATCGATCAAGAATTGGCCCTTGAAAAATCCCCCCTCCTCTTGACGGGACACGGAAGCCAGAAAAGGCTACTTTGTGATGAATTTAATAATTCTGCCCTAAAAGCGGCTATAAGTCACCGCTAAAGCTCAATTTGGTTATCTCCCGCAGAAGATTATAAATTCAAGCAATCGTAACGACCACGTGTACACTCCCATGTAAAGGCTTCGGTACACCAGCCTCATCATAATGCAGACCCATAACCAGCCCGCCTCAGGTTCCACCCCCGTATCCAACTCAACGCTTGGTGGTTTGACTGGATACGGAAATCAGATCGTAAGTACATCAATTGTAAGAGCTTCGGACGATGGCTAATTGTGAACCAGCCTACGCACGACAGTATTGATACCTGGCTTTGGACAATGATAAATACAATGGATGCTTGCCGCACAGAGAACCTGGAAAAGGATCAGAGATACGATCGGCTTCGTCATGACAACAGATTGCTTCATGCAAAGGTCGCGAACTTGGAAACAAAACAGAGCGATCTTCTTTTGGCTCTTGAGACAGCTTTGCTCACACAACAGAAAGTACTGGATGTTAACCAGACGCTTGATGCTGAGCTGCAGAAAACAAGAGGCGAGAGCAATACGATGTTTCAATGGGCATCACAGCAAGTGAAAACAGATGCCTTGTCTTGCAAGCTTCAACATCATAACACCCAAGCGCAGTCTGAACAACAAAACGACCAGACAGAGTTGGACTCGCAGCTACTGAAAGAAGAGAACGAGAATAAGGGCGTATCGGAACCTGTACAGAAGTATTTGAGTTCATCTGGCCCCAGAAGTGAATATCCAGGTTTGGTTAGCAGTAGAAGCTTGAGAAACAGAAGGAACCTACATTGAGGCTGAAGAGATAGTCCATAATGAAACGGCTGCATTATGGCGTTATGAGCAATGAAGAAGACCAAACTTTCAGAACAGAACGTATTGGTTTTATTGGTCATTGCTTGGTTCTTTTCTTTTCTTGGGCAAGGAGCAGTTTCTCTTTGTTCTTATGACATTGATTTTGTGTGCATTGATAGAAATTTCACTCAAATTCCTTTTGAAAGACTGGCGTGTAATCCCAGCCTCCATGAATTGTACCAAAAACAGTCAGTGTTAAATGGAGAAGTTGTTACGAATACCTGCGTAGGAAGGGTAAATGTGGTTAAGAGTCCCTTGTCACTCGGCAACTGGAATGCCCGCAACTTTTCTGCCTTTCCGCATCCAGTTTCCGCCGAGAACGCTCAAATCTTTGTTCACAACTTTGATTTGGCGGACGCAGCAGATTGAGCTGGAGCTAATGGTGGTCTCTGGAAGAATAATGCTGTACAACTTTGAGTTTTCGTCGGCATACGAGGCGCCCACGGGTCAAGCCGTCATTGGGACTGGGTTCGCCATTGGTTTGGTGCTCGGACCAATCGTTGGCGGCGTCTTCGCTGAGAACCCCCATGCTACATGGCGATGGGTGAGTCTGCTCGGTAGCGCATGGATTGTGAAAGAAGCTGACATCTGTTAGACAATGTTTATCAACATATCCATTCTGGCTGTCATTTGTGCCGGCTGGAAAGTCTTCCTCCCGCCTCTCCATATGCAAACAAGCCGCATCACACGCCTGGGTCGATGTTGACTGGCTCGGCTGGATCCTATACTGCGCTTCCTTTCTAATGCTCTTCAGCTGCCTGATATTGTCCGGCTCGCACTGGCCGTGGGATTCATCCTCGGCCATCGTGGCCTGCGTCTTTGCTGGGCTCCTGTTCTCCATGTACACGGCGCAGCAGCACTTTGTGCATCTGGACAACCCGTAAGCATCGCATCTTCCCGGCCGACGCGCTAGGAGAGGTACGCACAGTTCTTCCGGTAGGCCTGTCAACGGCCATGGCAGCTGCAGCGTACGGCATCACATTATACTACACCCCGCTGTTCTTCTCCTTCACCAGAGGCTTCGACCCTGTTGAGGCTGCCGTCCATCTACTTCCCTACATCGGAACCTTCGTCGGCTGGCTACTTGAGAGTGGCCTGGTCGACTGCATAACCGGTTGCAAGACATTAGAGGTGAAATTCCGAGATTCATGCTTGAACGATCCTTTTGATCAACTCCGCCAACATACACTCCAATGGTGGGCAGCATATGCAATCAGGGAACCGGCTGATTGTGGCTCTCAGGCCTTTCATTACGAGATTTGCAATTTTAGGAAAGCTTTCGCGCCAACCTAAATATCGAGCGAAAATAAACCACCAAACCCTTAGAACCTACATGAGCGCTGCAGAGAGCGACATCCCTTCGCCTGTTTCTATCACCTTGCGTAGTATTGAAAGAATAGGCGAAATTTCAGTCCAGTCATGCCGGTCCCTTCTTCGAATGATAGTTTTGTGCGAGCATATTGAGGCCTCCAAGTGTTTTCGAACCCTTCGTACCGTTGCTGCTGAGCGTAAATCCGATTCAAGCAAAAAACCAATCATTATAAGTCAAGTAATCCACCAAGAAAGCGTGACTTAGCCAGCAAGTAATACTGTGTTCGGATTGGCTTATGGCAATATGGAAAAGAAATCAGGGCATGCAACATCAGACAAAGCATGGTAGTGCACATATTTCCTCGGTTTCTTGGCTCGGTGACGCCGAAGACCATCAGTTGATACGTTAGCATATAGCCGAGAGCCTTGCCAATAAAGATTGACATGCCAGCCGAGGAGACATTTCTGCAGCTGTCACACCCATTCAGAGACGTCTATATAATCCGGAAGCATCCCATCCAGCAGTGTGAAAGTTTTTCCAGGACAGGTCCAGACATCACAAAACGTATCTTCAATGAACGCATGGCGTTTCCTCAGTTGCAATGGCAGCCCTGTTACAATGGGCCCGAAGGTTGTTCTTCACCCAGTATGTTAGCAAACAAAAGCCATCTCGGCATATAAACCATGGCAGCTGCTAATGTTGCACTGCTGATATGTCACAGAAACAGAATTCAACCACACCGAGCGCTCAACTTGTGCTGGTAGCGAAAGTCTAGGCCAGCCTCACCTTGTCAGCGACTTTAGGTTCGTTCTTGGAAGTAATGAGCCGGAGCAAGATGTTCATGAAGGCACCATCAGCCCTCAGTCAGCCGGGAGTCGGCATAAACTCGTCTCCGAACCCTCCATTCAGACCCTTGAGTGTCACACAGACATAGCTGGGGAGTCCTGGGGGCAGTCCGACCCGTTCGGAACAGCATTTTACGGAATTCCTCCGGTTCCTCGAGACCCTCCGACCGGGAGTTCATACTTCAATCAACTGGAAAATTCAACTCTTATCCCAACCTCATGCCACTGCTCTCCTCCAGCATTCCTTCACTACGAACTGGTTTCAGATTTCGGGCAGCTGGTCCCGAACTACAGAGAAAACTGGGTGCTCATCATCGGTGGAATGGCGGAAGCTCGGGAACAAGCCAAAAGGCTAGGCTTTAACAAGGCCTTGATATCCTCAGATCTGGCCAAGGAGACAGCAAACGTCCGCCCATTGCAGATAACAGCAAGCGTTCATGAAGCTGTTGCCCAACCGAGACTTCTGGCCGAGCGATCCGAGCCCATTTCCGCAATCTTGACATTCGGCCAACCCCAAGACTGGAACCTGGACCTGCAGATCATCCTGGGCCCATCCATTTCCGGGAATGGCACTGTGGGTTATGGTACGAGGGCCGGCGGCAATGTGCAAAGCCTCGGCTACCAGCAAGACTGTACACTCAGGATATACGGTTTGGAATGCCCGATGGCACAAGACGACATGTGTGCGTTCTTGTGTGCATTACAATGCAAGTGGAAAGGATGGATGACGCATGGACTTTGAAAGTTACTGACTGCGACTGTGCTGTAAGGAATACATCGACTTGCAGGCGGGGCGGTCTACTTGACCTCTTCTGGGTTAAAGATATACATACAGTCGACTCCATAGGTTGCTTTATTTCTCTTGGTTAACATTGAGCCTTACAAGCGCTTGTCTCTCTTGCAACAAACCGTCCGATGACAATTGTGAGCTCGGTTCCACCAGCCCAGGATGCCACATCAATAAGCAGGATACGGTTCACGATGGATTACAGCTCCAAGGGAAGCTGAATGCTACGCTGAGTACAAGCTTCATGGAACTGGCCATTTCTTATTTCTTGTTCTACACTTGTTATCTGGTCTTTCGTTGAGCAGATGGCCGTGGTGTTCTGTGCTAGCTCACCAGCGCTCCGGCAGCTTCTACGTCTCTTCTCAGCAAACAAAGTCGAAAAATGCCAGCTATTTAGGCCGCAAATGGCTTAATTTATTACCTATCCAAAAATCAAATCGATTAACGGATATCGAAATGGCAGAGGCCTTTCGATCCAGGTTATTAGCACCAGTTAAACCGTTAACGCACCCCTGTAACAATTGCGGTAATCGTACCAATATAAACCACGAGGACGTTTGTAAAGGTGCTATACGCAAATATACGGCCCGCCACGACCAAATAAACAAAAGCTTTGTTAATTCGCTTAAAAGCCGTTCAGAAATCGGGGTCGAAATCGAACCTGATTTAAATAACATAAATAACGGAAATAATAACAACAATACCCCTATTAGCCCTTACGGCCACAACGATACCGGAAGCCTTATTACAACCCCTATTCGCTCCGGGACCCGTAACGGCCCAAACGGCCTTAGGGCGGACTTTGCTGTTATTAACGGTTTATCCAAATATTATTACGACGTACAAATCGTTGCAATTAATAAGGATACCGCAAATACAAATCCACAAAACACGTTAACGGACGCTGCAAATAACAAACGACGTAAATACCAATTTTTGGATCCTTTTTTCAACCCAATTATTGTAAGTGCCGGAGGCCTTATGGAAAAGGATACAGCACAGGCTTATAAACAGCTCCAAAAGCTAAGAGGCCCTGTTGCAGCCCATTGGTTGGATACGTCGATTTCTTTGGTTTTATTACGATCCAGAATAACGGCCGCAATTTCTATTGCTAAAGGCAATCCCCGTGTATAAAAGGTAACGATTTGATTTTATCTTTGCTTTTATTCCTACCTTTATTTTTGCTTTTATTTTCACCTTTGATTTGATTATTATTTATACCCTTGATTTTATTATTGCTTTTGCTTTTGCTTTTACTATTGCCTTTACTTTTGTTTATACCTTTGATTTTATTATTGCTTTTATTGTTTTTATTGCTGCGTTTGTTTTACTTTTGCATTTGATTTTAGTTTTACCTCTGTTATAACCTTTGCTTTTGCTCCTTTGCTTTTACCCTATAAAACCTTCAAAATATTTTTTTCTTTTCTTTTTTTTCTTTTTATGGATTCATTTCTGTTTATTATTTCTATTTTATTTTCTTTGGGAAAAACAACAAAATAACTAGCAAATAGCTTAGAAATAAATATAAACGCGAATTACAACCCTAACCCTATAATAATTTAATTTTGTTAATAATAAACTTTTTGTTGCGTTAGGTTTTTTTCTTCTTTTTTTTTTCTTTTTTTTCATTGGTGCACGTAATTTTTTGTTTTATGATAATAATATATTACTATACGGTCGTGCGCCTTTCGATATAGCTTTCGATTTTAATCGTTATTTTATTGGTTAAAATTAGTTTTATAAATGCGTTGTTCGAATTTTTTTTGTTATAATATTTGCTATATTATTACGTCCGTTCATCCAGCAAATTTTTGCTATTTCCCTAATTTTATAAAATTCTCGCAATAATATTACATTTATTATTTTTTTTTTCGTATTATTTAATTTTATTCAACTGGGAGTCCGACCCGGAAGAGGAGCGCTTCAGGCTCTCCACCATCGACACCATGACCAGCTGCGCGTATACCAACTACGCCGTCTTCTTCCGCCTGGGAGATGAGGAGAAGTGTCGCGCTGTACAGCTGCTGGGATCCGGACTGGAGCGTACCCTTGCTCAGACTAGACACCTTTGTGGGACAATCGAAAAGGATGTGCAGGGTGGGTACTCGTTCGTTAAGAGACGGGAGTCGAGCGTTCAGGTCGTTATCCATAACATGGACCCAAATGCCGGCAATCCAACTCTAGATGACCTTGAGAAGGGCCATTTTGGAGGCGAGAGCATGAAGGATGTCAAGCTTTGGAGTGAGCCATTCACACCCCTTTCCTTTCCGACAAAACTAAGAGCTAACTTAACAGGCATCCCAAGAATGACATGGGGCGAGCGACCCGAGGCAGACCCAGAAAACAGACCTGCCGTGTCCGCCTATCAGATCAACCTCTGCGTTGGTGGGTTAGTCTTGGTCGTCCAGGCTCATCACTACGCGTTAGATGCCATGGCATATAGTAACTATATCATGCAGCTGGCGGCCAACTGCGCAGCCATACACAATTCGACGCCATTTCCGTAATTCGACTCGGCAAACCTCGACGTATCGCGCTTAACCATCGAAGTTCCAGGTGAGAAGATGGTTGATAGCCCGCCTGCACCTGAGAGACACCCCGATCATCTGGAGCAGCAGGCGGTGCTGCTCCACCTCCCCAAGAGCAAGGCGGCCGAGCTAAAGAGGCTCGCCACGCCTGAGGGTGACAGCCTGGTGTCGACATATGATGCCTCGTGTGCCTATCTCTGGCGTGTTCTCACTAAAGTAAGGGCTGATTTGTACATGCCCTCGCGAGACACGGTGTTGTGGTGGGGTGAGGCTGTCAACCTACGACCGCGGCTACACAGCCGGCCCTTGGCCCAGAGACTGATGCGCAACGCGCTGAGCTGCGCCTTTTCAGATACAACCTCTGTTTCCCCATTAACAGTTGCTGAAGTGGTGGATAAGGCGCCGCTGAGCAAGCTGGCGTGTTACATCCGCGCACTGACGGACAGTTGCAACGAGGAGTACGTCGACGAGCTGCTGGCTATGGTGGCACCTATTTGAGATAAGGGCACGCTAAGCTTGCGACTGGACTCGCATCCGCCCATGAGCATGTTGGTGACTGATCACAGGCACGCGGACGTTAGTAGCTTTGATTTTGGCTTCGGGAAGCCGATTACCCACCGGCATTTATTTGGCGGCTTCTCGACGGCGGGTGCCGTCATTATGTACGCGCCCATCAGGTCCGAGGACCCTAACGAAGGGTGCGTCTTTACAGTAACCATGGAAAAGGAGCTAGTGGATAAAATGAGGGCCATGCGCGAGTTTTCCAACTTTTTCGAGTATCGTGGCGTTGATTAGATTAGCTCAATGTTCTGTTCAGGGTATTCCACGCACTCGATCTAGAGTCGTTGTGGTGGACCTCGGGACTGAGGCTATATAAGAAAGCTGGTATTTTAGCCGCGCGAGTCAATCGATGTTGTTGAGCAAGAGATGCATAACAGCGCTAACATGGAGGTAATACAATCTTGTTGGCCGTATATCCAGTTCTCAACGGTATTAAAGTAGACACCCACTGGAACATGAAAGGAACCTATACAATGGAAGGCAGGATCCAATGGTCTTATTGGATTAGCTACCTCACTTGGTTGCGTATGCAACTTGTGTATAGATATTCACGTGGATCGCAGGGCCTTGATAAGGCCCTATCTCGGCGTCTACCTTCGTTTTGTAACCCTTTCCAATCGATCAACAGAATAAGGAACAAATTTACGCATATTGGTATAGGTAGGCCGTTGGCTCAAACCCAGCCTTGAGGCCCCCTGCGGTCCATTCAACAGGTCTGGTATCAATCGAAGAGAAAGTGTCCGGTGCTATTCTCCCAGCAGAAGTCCTCAAAAGAGTAGTAAGGGCTGCGACCCAGAATAGGGAGATCGAGCGCCACGTTGAATTGGCGCCCTAAGATCCGACAAATGAAGATACTACGCCTGTCATGCCGAGAACAGCCTAGGTATCCAGCGTCTGCAGACAGAGCTTATGCCAAGAGAATTAATCAGTAGACCTGGATGACAACATCTATATCTGGACTTAAGGAGTAGAAAGTAGCGCACTTGTATGTCTAATATAAAGGATAAAGCAATATGTTGCAAGAATCTCATAGCGTGGATGTACAGTATGTGGGTCACTTTGCGGCCTAACATCATATTTCTCTTCCGACACCTTCTATTTCTACCATTGATCATGGAATCTCATAATCGCCCGAGTCCCCGAAAGGTTACAGCACGCTACAATGTACCTCGAACGACGCCTCAACGCAGAATGGCCGAACGCGTTTCTTTGGCTGACCGTTGGTCCGGGCCGCGGAAACCAAACGCACGCAAGAGGAGCTGTTTGTTCATATATATTGAATCTGGATGCCCGAGGGTTTTCGCACCCCCAGATCGCTTAAGTGGCCACGATGGCTAATAACATCCTCGCTGCGCGGGACGCACCACCAATCGGGATTCGCTGGGCAAATTGCTTTATTCAGCGACGTACAAAATTAAAGACGCATTTCTCTCGCGCCTCCAACGTTCAAAGGGCCCTTTGCGAGAATCTTGACCCGTTAAACGCGTGGTTTCAATTAATAGCAAATATGAAAGCTGAATACGGCATTCAAGAATGCGATATTTATAACTTTGACGAAACTGGTTTTATTATGGGCCATATTTGCGCTGGAATGGTCGTAACCGTGTCCGAAAGACGGGGGAAAAAGAAAATACAGCCTGGGAACCGAGAACGGGTAACTTGACTGCAATCTGCTGCATTAGTGGCGACGGCTACGATATGCCCCCCTATCTTGTCGTCAAAGGCGTTTACCATCTCGCGAATTGGTATACAGAGGGCGGTTTCTCTGCATCCTGGCGCATAAAGCCCACCTGAAGCGACGGATTTGGCAGATGGCGTGAGGAAACTGTTGTTACTTTTGGTGGATGGCGACTCCGTGGGGACTTGGTGAATGGGATGAATCGGTTGATGGAATCGTCGATCTCTGGTTCGACGGAAGATGTGTTCTGGGAGCTCGTTCGAAATGGAATGACACCTGAGTTATATGGTGTTTCGTGCGGGGACCATCACGGTAGCAATTGTTGCTGCTCAATAGTGATAGCACAAGAAGAGAGACGCAAGACCTCTGTTGCCTTGTCTGGAGCTGGGCGAAAGGGTTGAATACGTATTCATCTTTCCTTTTCCTCGTCAATCGGAGAAGGGGAAGGGGCCGTCCGGCGAAAAGGCCACTGCGTTAACTGAACGGTCGTGGCCCTCGAGTGTTTGGCGATGCGCCCCCGTTGCCGCGTCCCAAAGCCGCACCGTGTTGTCGTATGACGCCGACGCTACCACCTGGCCGTCCGGCGAAAAAGCCACTGCGTTAACCCAACCGTCGTGGCCCTCGAGTGTTTGGCGATGCGCATCCCAGTCAGGTTTTATCCCTTGAATAAGAAGATTCTTTGGTCCTTGGGCCCAAAACCTTTGCCGCACTTTGCTTACAACTGGGGAGAACATTATTAATGCCCCGTAGATTTGAAGGGGGGTTTGCTCAATTATAGATCCAAAAGTTGCAATAACCTTGCTGGCATCTTTGATCAGCTCGCTCAATTCTCCAGGTATGTTAGGGCACTGCTATGAAAAAGGTTAGCCCAAGCAAAGCATATGATATAATTTCACTGACCTGGCATATAGCGAAAAGCTGCTTTATCGCAATGGCACCATCCGAAACCTTGCCCAAAAGTGCCAAAACTTCTAACCAATGAAGAAGGTGAGCGCAGAGAAACATGTGCACGTTATCTCCTAGTAGCCGCCCACTTTGTTGTAGATGGTAAACCCAGTAGAGGCATGCATACTCCAGATCAGCAGGGATCTGTCTGTCTATCACTTGCTTGTCGATCTTATCTCTAAGCACGTCTGGCTTTCGAATGTTGCAGATATCCCGTCTAAGCCCTGCTTCCATGCGTTTGATGCATTGTGCCGCGAACATAGCGTGTATCTGTGTCGCGTCTACCCCATAATCAAAATGACTAGAGGTTTTGAAATTGAGCATGAAGTCACTGAATGACTTATGCAGGAGCCGTACAGGAGTTTCAGGGTCCTTTGGGACGCTGAGGACGGCGTGTAAATGACGCAGCCACAAAGTGACTCGACGTGAAGGTATGCCAAGCAAGGCCGCGATTGCTTTGTATGACAAAGGGGTTGCGACGAGTGTGACAGCTCCTAAAACATCGAATAGCTCCATTCGGAGGTTCTCTGCTAGCGGCTTCGGTTTCTCGTGAACATTATAACTTCCGAACAAAACGTTGTGTAGGATCGGCAGGTAAACCTGATCTAGCTGGGGAGTATTGCTATCGCATTGACGAAGCCAGACTTCTAGCTGGTCGACTGGATCTTCCCGTTTATCGGGATCATCGATAAAGCGATATAAAGTCGCTGCATAAATAAATAGAGGAGAAGGCGTTGTCGACAAATGGATTAGACGATCTAGTTGCGCTGGATCTGGCCAATTTTCCAGGATATCCCACTTATGCTTAATAACAGCAAACTTTTGTTTAAGAAAGGTGGCAACGTCGCTTCGCGTTTCGTCTCGGTGCTCTGCCTCTAAATCCAGACTGCGATAGCGAACGTCATTAAGGGCAGCCACCACAGCAGACGTAGATCTGCTTGTGATCAACACCCGCAGGCACACCGCGTTAGCAGTACCCAGTTTGGAAAATAGGCTAAAAACCAGCGGGAGGTGTTCAGGTTGCTCGCATTCGTCCAAAGCATCGATGACGACAATCCGAGATCCATGGTTCGTGTCGGTATGAGGTAAATCACCCAAGGGGAGCCACAGTAGCTTCTCGAACTGGATGGCAAGGCCCTTTTTCTCCACCGCATCTCTGTCAAGACCGCTAAGGGATTTTTGAAGACAGCTTCTGAAGTGAGGAATTGTATCAGCAAGCTGCGCAGCGAGGGTGGGAAACAGACACGTCGTGTTATTGCGGTCCCGTTCTCCTCTTTTGAAGAAGTAGCCAGCAACAAGTCGTTTTTCATTATGGAAATTGTCAGCGATAGTGCGTGCGATGGTCGATTTTCCGGTCCCCGCAGGACCAACTAGCCAAAATAGAGGCTCAGCACATTCTTCCGCCCAATTGTGTATGGTTTCCCGAATGCGAAGCCGAGTTTGACCTTCACATCTCGGGCTGTTTTGAACATCGCTGCTGTCGTAACATGCTTGGGGAACAATAGGAAGGTCCAGGGGGCGATCTTTAAGTATCTCGCTAATAGCAGTCAGTCAAGGTTCACAACTAAGTGAGTTTCTACGAACCTCTGCAGCTGAAGCTCTGCGAGTTGCTGAGCAGCAATATCCCGTTGATGTATGGAAACGTGTAGTTGTTCCTCGGCGACTAATAGCACAAATACTGGTTAACGTAATATTCTTACACCACTATTGATAATTTACAAAGTGCTACAACCACAGTACGCAATGTTCCGTTTCCCAAGTTGTCTAAAACAATTTACTCACTAGGGATTAATTGTCGAACAAGCTTCTCCTCGAGGACCTTTTCTCGATGTATGACAGAGAGAAGCTCTTTTGCGCATGCTGCCGCAGTTGCTGCTGCATACGGTTGCCAACGCTTGTTCTTGTGCGCATCCGCATAATCGCAAATCCCACGGACGACGATACATGGAAAGCTGTTCATAAGGCCGGCCGCTTCCATCTCAAAACATAATACACCACCTAATTCCTGGCTGTATCTGTCGCGCGTTAATCCATCCTTCATAACCTGGTTACCAGATGCAATCGTGCCAAAAAATAACCGTGGATCTGTCGTTGTACGCGTTTCCCTATCAACCATATCCTCCGGCCGGCATTTCACACACGTAACTCCGGCCTCATGCTGTGATGATGCTTCATAAAGCATGTCATTTTCGGGACCTGGGGATGCGAACTTTGGCTGGCTAGAAAGTTTCGATAAATGCGCGACGACTTGCGTCCTGTCCCGGAAATCGTTGGCACGAAGCTTGGCCAAGGCATTGAGAAGAATCGTCGGCGGCGCGTTGAGGCTGCCAGTACGAGTGACACGACCGTCAGCTCCAGTCTTCCCAAAATCGTATTGAACCACTCCACCATAGCGACCTGTAGGCTGGCTTATTACGACGTCGCCGAGCCGAATATCAATATCCGCATCGAGGTTCGGGACTCCACCACCGATGCCGACCAAAACTCAAAACCGCAACGAGGGGAAGCTGGCGTTCATCTGGCTGGCCACAACAGCTGCTTGGTTCGTGCCTATCTGACCGGCTGGCAGGCAAGCAGCCACGACGTTATGGTTTCCGATGCGGCCGAAGGAGTAGATATTAGAGTCGGTCGGGTTGGAGGGTAGGTCGGCAAACTCCTCGTCCATCATCTCGGCCGCGGCTGCCAGCTCGATGGGCAGAGCGCAGATCCAGCCAACTGTGAAGTCTTCCGGTGCAATTGTAGGCTCGCTCTCGGACGCATCTGCCTCGCGGTGCCGCTTGGATGGTGGTGTTATTTGCGAGAGCGGCATGATGGAAAGATGGGAAGCGCTGTTGAGCTCGTAGTTCCTGCCGTCGTAGGGACAGGCAAAGCTGTAGAGGGTGCCCTTGGATCAGGGCTCAAGGTTCGCTCGGGGAAAGATGACGGGTTCTGAGACGTATCGGCTACCGAAGAGCTGGCTTCGGATGTTGCGGATGTCGGGTCGGATGGATCGATTGTCGCGTGCGCTTTGCTTATCGGGTTCGTTATTCCAATGACGAGAGAAGTGTTTCAAACGGAAGATCCTCGAGATTCCTAACATTTGCGTAGTATCGCTATTGGCAAAGGAGAGTAATCCACGTAAACGCTGACATTGTGTTCCACCAGGTTGATAATGTCTCATAGTGAGGGGTTGGTAAGGCTGTGATCATGCACGCAGGCAACGGTTGGTCCAATCGCACAGCGAGGACTGCCTAGCACGAATGCTTGGTAAAGCCATGGCTGAGAATTTGCGCCTGCAAGGTTTGTCTGGATTCCCTTTTCCAAGAATCGAAGTACGATCGTCAACAAAGGGTAGGAAGCCATCCCAGGTAGGCGAAGGTCGTCGAGATGATAGGTCACGGAGCTCGAATGGTCGTGGTTGCTGGCCGTAGTACTGCTAGGAGAGCGCGTTTGGAAACCGCGGAAGGGCGGTAACGTTTCGGAACAATGTTGTGCCGCGCTTTGTGCACCTTGTTGCAAGTTCTGCATCGCCTATTTAGCGCCGCCTGCGTCCCAATCGCGGGCACAGCACATGATACCGCCATGGATGCAGTGCCCACATTGCTGACAACGGCTGCCTACGTCGATAGGAAACGTTCCTTTACAAGTCGGGATAAGTAGTCTGCTGACCCACTCGCACTGTTGCAGTGGATCTTCGGTTAAGCAGCCAAATGAAGCACTCACAGCTACATCGAGGTACTTCGATAGATGGTTAATTAGAGCCAAAAGTGGATGTTTGCAGCTAGTATTGAGCCAAATCTGGACCTTCCTTCGTCCTGTCACGTACACTCAAGTAGCCTTAGACAGTCTCCACACTTTTGAGATTGAATGTATGTACTGAAAGCCGAAGATAGATTTGCTCCAAACTGTAACACATATACTATATTTCTTTGCAAATCTTGAAGCAAACAGAACTGTGTGGGTAGAGATCCTTTCCTTCTCTTGCGATTTCTGGACGCTATCCTGAGCTGCACACTGACTCTGAGTCCACACAACAGCACTAGCGGTGATCCCGAGGCCGATACGGGCAAGCACTGTTCATATTCCTCTGATTCCTGGGCCGCTGTTGGAGCCCCAAGAGCCTGTGTAGTCGTAGGCCATGAGATATATGTAGTCGATAATCGCACCCAGCTCCCCAAGCCTCATTTTCTGATATATGGAAGGACTGTCGGACGTAGCAACAGTCAAATGAAAGTGATATCCTGGAGACGTATCAGCAGCATATTCCTCAAGCTTTGTGCGAACCTCCTTAAGCAGTAGGATCATGTTGCCAGTCTCAGCAGCATCCTTAGGGTACTCTCAATCGACATCCATCCCATCCATGCCCCAGTCCTTAATGAGACCGACAGCGCTGCTCGCAAACTGCCGGCGCCCCGTTTCAGTGCTAGCTACGACAGCAAAATTAGTGGACCAGGTCCAGCCTCCAATGTTGAGAAGCACCTTGACATGGCGGTTTGCTCTTTTTAGAAGATAAAGCTGCTGGACGCTGCCGTAAGCATTATCACCCGCTCCCATCTAGCCAGGCCAACCTGCGCCCGAGTGAAGACAACGGTGCGTCGACACCATTTTCTACTGAACAGGCGGTAGACTATTACTTGAATGCTGGTGTTCCGACTGGCAAGATTGTACTGGGCATTCCCCTTTATGGCCGGACTTTCCAAAACACAACGGGGCCGGGTAGACCCTTTTCCGGGATCGGCAATGGATCCTGGGAATCCGGCATTTGGGGCTACAAAGCGTTGCCACGGCCGGGTGCTGTGGAGATATACGACGCCACAATTGGTGCTTCTTTCAGCTACAATACTCCAACAAAGGAATTTGTGACGTATGACGCATTGGAAAACGTTATTCAGAAGGTCGAATACACTAAGGCCAAGGCGCTTGGCGGCAGCATGTTCTGGGAAATTTCAGCAGATCGTACTGACGATAAAAGCCTTACCCTTGCCAGTGCCAACAAGCTGGGATCGCTTGGACGCTCACAGAGCTGGCTGAGCTACCCGCAAAGTAGATACGATAATATTCGTAATGGCCTTAGGGGCTAGCCAAGCATCCGGTGTTTCATAGTCAAGTGCGTCTGTACTCGGCCTTTCTTCTGTTTGTTAGATAGGATCAGAGATTACGCTTCATTACCGTAACTAACTGAATTAAAGCCTGGTCTGAAGGTTGGAACTTTGAATGCTTTGAGCAGTGACATTAGCAATAGAAGTGTAGATCAATCCAACGATGCGAGTGGTCGAATCTACTGCGGGGATTAGAAGCTTCGAGTCTTGCCTCGTTGGAATCATCGTGGGTAATCTATGGTCAGTCTATAGGAAAACGTATACAATGCATCATTCTACTGAAATGCCGGAGTTTTGCTTCAAGCCCTGTGAGGCCGCTGTTTCTGAGCTCTCGCCTAGGGAGCCGTGCAATAGGATCTGAGCGCAGCTGGCGCAAACCCTCCTATCAAGCAGCACAAAGCAGAGACGTAAATCTCACTAGCAGTCTAAGTTACAGTTGTGAGCTAAACACACAAAGGTTATTGGTCGAATTTGTATATTCACTGAGTGGAAACCTGGAAACAAAATTGTTCAATACCTGCCGGTTGGATCTGATACGGCATCGGCTAAAGAAACCATTACTCGACCGCTACCGCACGTTCGCTATATCGGATCTCCGATTCTTCAGTTTCTGTAACAGTTCTTTGACACCTCCTGTATAAACCAGAAGTTTGGAAACTTCTGCCCGTGAAAATGCATCATAGGTCTCCTGCCATGCTGTGACAGGTCTGGAAAAAAAGGTGATGGCCAAGAAGCCAAGCAAAGGTAGCCTGATAGCGAGCTCTAACGCTTGGACAAGTACTAGGAGAAGGTGCAGAGCTGAGGATATTATTCTAAGTAAAATGTATACTTTCAGGACGTTTTTAACAGTCAGCCCGGTACGTGCCGCTTGTATGCATGTTCTCAGCCTTTCCTCCATTGTCTTATGTGTTATAGGAGGAACATAATTGCCGTTCTTCGGTCTGACATGCCCGCCCTTGATTATATGAGCCTGAAATATAAAGAGATCCATAGATAGGGGCTTACGGAGCTCTTTTTTCAACCCATAGCTGCTGATTCGCGTAGGAAAATCTAAGCAATAAGCAAGATGCGGCTTAAGACTGGCTCTGAGATAATAGGTATGTGGACTTCCGATCTGCTGCTCGTTCGTGGCACTGAACAGGCTGTTTTGGATTATCCTTCCATAAAATCTGATCAGAACGTTACTAGGGGAAACATATTCTCTTTGGTAGCTATCACTGCTTCTCCGTATTGAGAAACCCTGTGATAATAGCAACTATGGAACCCAAAGACAGGGATTTTCCATCTTCCGCAAAATCAGATGATATCAATTCCTACATGCTCAACGAGAAAGAAAAATGCTCATCCTGGAGATCATTCATGTTTAAGCTGTGCTGTGGACTAAGTAGCATGCTTCTAGGTATGTTCCGCTGCAGAATGTGAAGGGTCCTCAGTTCTGACTGTGTCCAACTCAGGATACAACGTAAGCAACACATCGAACGCTCAGACTCGAATCTTCAGCGTCCTTGGTCGGGATGACTTGCTCGCTTGGGTCGTTCTTGCATACCCGGCTGTCGCAGTGTGCATCATGCCGCTTTGTAGGCGCTTGTCTCTGCTGGCAGACTTGAAGCTGCAGTTTTACATTCACAGCATCGTGTTTGTTGTAGGCGTGGTTGTGTCTGGCACCGCTAAAGACATGAATGCCGTCATCCTGGGGCGAGCAATCAGCGGGGCGGGAGGAGCAGGACTCTATCACGGGTGAGATCTCGTCGTCGCCGAGCTATTAGTGGCGCTGGCGTTCATGGTAGCCAGTCTTGTCAGTGCACTTTTACACTAATATATGGCCGAGAAAAAGTGCTGTAGACTGAATTGTGGGTGATTGATGACTCTGTTTCATAGCCATGCAGAATTCCGTTTGCCCCATGCCGAACGGGACCGCCTGCATAAGTGGACGAAGCATAATCTACTTTAATACCACGTATCATGTCACACAAGGCTCAAGGGTACTAGCATGGCAGCTGCTTGCTGCCCCAAATTCCGGACTCTCGAGTCCGGACGGTATTGTCCAACTTGTTGCCACCCGCTGGGCTTGACGGCAATACACCCTTGCGTACGGAAAAGGCCACGTTGAACACAGGGTTTATTGCCGAAGTAATTAATTGCGGCATCGTTTGACTAGGATGAGAAAGCTCCCTCGACGGGTTGATCGGATGGTTAACGAAGACTCAACTTTCCTTCTGACTGATTGGCCAGGAGGAGTTGCCCGGGTGTCCGCCATCAACCAGATTGGAGAGCCTGAATACACGGAATAAAAGCTCCGTCGCCCAAGCATAAGAAGAAAACAACTAGGGTGAAGCTCGGTCTGTAACGCCACCTAATCCATATGTACCTTGTTATCTTCTTTATGGCCGACACCATAATCGACGTGAGCTCATCGAGAGTTGTCCCACTACCCAATGCGACCACAAAATGGAGCAAACAATCAAAGCTCACTTCCGAAGCGCCGCCCTCCACCGCTGGCACACATTTCTATCCCTACCCCGCCAGGCTTCGGTATCGTGGCATCGTGCCCGGCTACATGAGGAACTGGCCGAGCGCCGTGCCGCTGTTACATCGATTTCACGATTGAGCGAGACGGCCGATGTCGTTTTTACGATCAGTAGAGCGCGGTTTGACGGACACCCATTTCAAAGTAATATGCTTACTGCGGTGCCCGCAAGTGTACTGCTGTATATGGTGGCCAAGTTCAGCCTGCGGTGGACTTTTTATCGTATCGTGGCATTTGCGTGCGGTGCGAGGGGACAAAAGTTAAAAGACGTTAGGGAGGTTGTCAACCCTAGGAAGACTGGTAAGGTCGATGAGGTTGCAGGGCGGCATGGGTTAGATCCGCGGATCTACAGGAGTTGGGCAACGAGGGTGAAGGCCTTTTGGCCTTTGCTGCCTTGACAAACGAGGGAGCCTTTTGATTCGGCCTATGATCACGGAGTCCCGTCGCTGCAATATGTCGGCGCTGACTCAATTGACGTGTTCAGGCGTTCCGAACCAAGCGAAATTCGATAGCATTCGTATTGAAATGGTTACTCTGCCTTAGCGGCCTTCCAAATATCTCTTTCCGAGTATCTCTGCCTGAAAATAGCTAATACATTCCCGAAAGTATTTTTGATCCAGTCGTCAACAAATCAGCATCGCTATCCACACGTTTCCCAGACCTCAAGGAATAAATGCGCGGCAGGCCGCCTCCTGCATGGTGTTGTGGTGTAAAGTATAGTGTCATTGTTCCCCATTGTCGTCAATGAATGTAGCCGGAGACTTTGATCCGTTCATACTACGGAGGGTGGCCTCTGCAGAGGTGCAGGAAACTGAGGATGGGAAATCACTTCTGCATTTGACGCGACCAATATGACGGATTTTCACACTTCAACAGCCACACAGCCTTCATCGCAGCCAACCCAATTAGGGCCTCAACCGTTGCCCCCGAAAGGTCACCCGCCATGGCCTCGTACGCCGCCCTATCCGTAGATATTTAGTTCTAGGTTTTAGGGTAATGGCACCATACTTATCACTACAAATCGCTCCCAGTATGCGAGATTGGTTAGCCCAATAATTACATGATCGCCATCGCCACCGCATTCGGGTTGCTATCTAAAAAAGAGATTATGGCGCCTGCTTGTTATGGTTCTTATTAGTGTTGAGGCGGCTGTCCAGTAGATTGTACACCTCGTCCCATGTTTTGTGCGGGCCAATATGGTTTATATGAAGTTCCTCCGCATGGTTAGAAAGCATGTCTGGGAAAACCACATGGTACTGGCTTTTGTCAATCTGCAGCCAGTTGCGATAGCAGAAAATGTTTTAGTTCTCAGGATATATGTGCGCGCGTTACGGCTATGCAGTGAGTCACTGCTAGCGCGTGCATGCAGTGTGAAATAGGGAACAAAGAGATCTGATCGGCGAAGCTTTTGCTTCCTGTTGCAGCAGGCTGCCTTATCCATACGTAACAGCACTGTTATCCTAACCCGTTTTTAGAGATGGTTTACGTCAAGACATTGGCTACAATACCCACAGCCTCCGACCAGACATCGACCTCCGCCATAGGACTTCGTTGGAATCATGCGGTTTCTGCTTCCAGAACTCGGGAAATGCGCAGGGCTAGAATTGTAGCCGCCAGGGCGACGTGGGAGGAAAGCTATACCACCAACGCTACCACACGAGTGATTTGCTTTGCTGTTTTCATGTTTGGCTGTTTGTTCTTGACGTCGCTTGTTTGGGTTCTTTCTTGGCCCGTTTTCACTGGTTTCAACGCTGTCATCCCCCGCGATAACTTTCTTGGACGTTTTCACAGCCTACGTATTGTTGTTAGTTAACTTCTATACGTGCGCCCATGATCCTGGAATTATTCAAGACAAACGCCAACCTAGATAAAAGGTTTTACCTTGTCACAATCACGTATCTGGTTCTGAAATTTGAAGTAGTTAGCAATGTTTTACAATTTCTCAATTCCGAAGTGGAGAGCAAAGATCAGCAACTAGTAACAGTGATGCTGTACTGAGCACTTGCCTTACTCTGGTCAACCCTCGGAAAGTCTTTGGGCTGCACCTCATCTTTGTGCTTGGGCGAGTCCCTCCAGTGCTGCTCAAGTGAAGACTTTGCTGTAAAGCATTTTCCGCAGCTGCAGATAATGGTGGAATTTCCGCTTCCCTGCGCCTCCTTTGAGTCTTTACCCTTTTGCTTCGGCACGTTCATCTTCGAAATTAGAGATAGTTGATAGTTGGGGAAAATGAGGCCGTCTGCTGTCGAGACATACAAAGAGATCATGTACGAATTATATTTATATTTAAACTCCAACCCCATATACCCATTCATAGGTGTTAGGATGAAAGTGTGAGAAGCTCCTGTTTGTTCCCTGTAACGTATTTTAATGGAGTTGAATGAGTTTTACCAAGTCGAGATCGTTGATGTGGCGTGGGACGATTGTTTAGACGACGACCACTTTTGGTAAGAGCCCCTACACTCCTACGTCACCTTCGATTATATAGGTTCATTAAGGAAAGTCGTCCGAGCTTGAGTTGCAGAATGCGGAGGGGCTGGTCGTTTTGCCAGCTTGAAGCCTGCAATAAAAAGCATAATTTTAATCATCATAACTTCAGGATGGGTTTCCACTTTTTCAACCAAACTTTCGACGCTGGCAACAGATGTTCTTGTTCTTTTGCCCTGTCCTTCCAAAAGGACGGCAACCTAGGGTTTTGCAGTCTTGCTTTTGCCAAAATTTTGAACCTCCGCAAAGTAATATTTCTGAATCGAGCTTCCATATGACTGATACGCATCTCTTGCCACATTGGTGTTTGTCGGCGTCCCATTACAGTTCTTATAGTAAGTGTGTACCTCTTTTTTAGGACCAGTGGCCGCAAGCCATCTGGCCAAGGTATAAATTAAACTTGCGCTCACTAGGTGCCAAGACTATTTTCAAACCATCAATCCTGTCTCAATTGATGTTAATCCTACGAGTGCTTTCGCCAAGCCAGTAGGTTACGCGTTTTTAGGTATTGTTCCGGTAATATTTAGCCGCTGTACCTAATCCACCTCCCGTTTACTTACGAAAACCATCATACCTCATTACTGGCTGCTTGCTAGCTATTCATTCCATCGTCAACCCGAAAACACAAACTGAAAAATTGAGCTTTAGGATTTTAGCAAACATCGGCTGTCGCCCGGCTAAATGGGAATATTCTTTATCTTTGCCGCCTGCTTCCAGGGCATGCTGTTCTCCATAGCAAAAGAAGTATTGGCAGCCCTTGGCTTCAGCTTGTTGGGGCCAGTAGCTGGTAAGAATGCCTATTAGAGATTTTTATGGGAATGGGCTGACAACCCCGCAGGTTCATTTGCAGCCTGGTGGCAATCTGCCTACGCGGGATTCGTTCCCCAAGGTTCTCTGTTTAGCTTTTTCCAAAGGCTTGGCATGATCTGGGGTCGACTTTGATTTGCAAGAATCTGTAACGGCCAGGCATACATTGGAAAACCTCAGTGTATTAGGCGCTATCGACGAAAATTCTAAACTGAAGAGAAGAGAGAAATCACAATTGACGGCGCGCTGGAGAGACGCGTTTAAATCCGGGGCCAGTGGATCCCTTTGTCCGATCCCTGGCTCGGCGTGGAGCCGAGTCGTGATTCTGAGGGTAGGTCTGGGGGCCTGATCCTCACAGCTTTTATGCGATATGCTGATTGGGGACCAAGAGCTGTCGGTTTGTAACGAGGCGCATGCATTAGACAGGCATATGCGCTTATACGTTGCATTGGACCGCCTTGCACAAAAGGGGACTATTGCTGGCAGCCCAAAGGTAAACACCACCGTCTTTTACCGCACCATGTGAGGATGCCTGCGGATTACCTGCAAGCCGGGAGGCCATTAAATGGGCATGTACCAGAAGACGTCTTGTGCTGGAAGACGATCGTGAGCGAAAACAGCGGGAAGAAAGGGAGAAGAATGTTCACGTAAGCGGAGTTATTATAGCTCGGACCACTCGTCGTTTGAAGTTGTGCTCGTCCGATATCGTGGGTGTGCTACTGGGAAACGAAGTGGAACAAGGCAGATGGATTTACAAAAAGACTAGGGTACGATATGCACGATGCGGTAGCGCACACGGTTCAGGTTTATGCAGGAGGTATGATACCGGATATTGAAATTTTGTACGAAAATACCTTAGATTTTGGCGATATCGTGGTTTATACGGCCACGTTCGGTCTCGTTTGTAGCGGGATCTATGCGGCCTACGGGCGGGGGAGGGTGCACAGAGCTATGTGTGCACGCTGTAACCCACGTTATAGACCGCACGGATCCTCGCAGAATTTAGGCATAAAGGTCACCTGGAATAGGTAGCAATTCAGCCTAGATACATTAGATACATGATACAATACATGCAATGCGCACATACGTAATGAATCTCAATCTATCAATCTATCCTGATCAAACGATTTCTACGACGGGTGCGCTGTATGGGAGTTTATATCATACGATTACATCGTATGCTAGCCTCAATCGTGAACCAACTTGGGTTTCCATCCAGATTTCCAATCGCACTAAACTAAAGATAGAGTGTAAGCCATTAGCTATGCCTAAGCCTGGAGATTGTAAACGTAAAAATCAAGGAATCGACGCTGTAGAGATAAAATAAATGGGATCGAGAATTCCACCGGTTATGATCGCCTGATACTGTTGGTATTAAATCTTTGTAGCTACAATACGGATAACACGCCCTGATGAACAGCCAATAAACATTACCGAACCTCGAACGGCGGACAACTCAGGCGACTGCGATCAGCTTAACAAAGAGTTTTTAAACAGGTCTACAGCTCCAAAATCAGTAAGCAATAGCGTGCTGGATGATGGGTGGAAAGTGAGACTTTTAGTAAGGCCTAACGAGAGTGTTTGGCGGTATATGCCAGTTGCTGCGTCCCAAAGCCGCACCATGCTGTCATCTGACGCTGACGCTATTACCTGGCCGTCCGGAGAAAAGGCCACTGTGTAAACCGAACCATGGTGGCCCTCGAGTGTCTGGCGGTGCGCATTCCAGTCAGGCTTTATGTTTTGAACACGGAGATTTTGTAGGGCTTGAAATTGGAGAGAATGAAACCAAGACCTCATAAATCTGAAGAGGTGTTTGCTCAATCATAGATCCAAAATATTCAATAACCTTGCTGACATCCTTGATAAATTCGCTTAGTTTTCCAGGTACGTTGAGGCACTGCTACGTGAACGGTTAGCTTAAATGTAGCACACGAGCAGCTTCACTGACCTGTCATATAGCGAAAAGCACTGCCTTGCGGGTATATTCCGCCGGCAGATTGGTGTAAATTTGCGTCAATCAGTTATGGATATTCACAAATCTTTTCTAGAACCAAGCTCGTTTAAATACTAACTCTTAGTAAGCATGCCTCTGCTTAGCAGAGTTGCGATCTCAGACATTTATACCTATTAATTTCTTGTCTTTCTTAACAACTTTTTTTTTCCGAGTTAGTACTGCTTGCTGATGCCAAGGCATTTTTCAACCTGAATATCTAACGAGTACACGTAAGGTCATCGGGCATTGCTCATCCGGTGAATGTAGTGAGGGAGGTAACACGTAGACCCTAATCGGGGCTGGTATTTGATGCGGTGTTTTTTTGCGTTGGCTCAGGTCCCTTTCACTTATCTGGTTCCAAAAATGAATGCTGGAATTTTAATGGCCTCAGTCCGTGCCGTCGTGAGCGCTCTGATGAAAGAGTAGCCTCATAGACTAATCGTATCAAGTCCAAGGATTTGGCTGACAGTGGTTGAGATGGTGTTTGGGACACCCCGAAAATGCTGTAAATGCCTACCAATTTGAGGAGCCTTGCCACATAAAGGCGTCGTTGCTACTGTGTGAGAGACCTTCCACATAATTAATTCATTGTGTGATCGCGGAGGACTGCAAATACAAGCACCCGCCCCACCTCAAAGACCAAGAGCTGCTTGCCCAGAGGCATCTGGCCCGCAGTATGTACTGCGGTATCGGCTGCGAGGATTTTGACTGCCATTACGCGCACCACTACCGATACGGCCGCGATTGCGGCATGGGTGGTAATTGCAAGTTTAATGAAACCCACTATATTGATCTTGTAAGTCATTTTCCATAAAATTGCACCTAGGTGTTGTTTCCTCTCGCCGTTTGGGCAGCTACTGAAGGTTCAAACCGCAGAAATGAGTAGCCAAGATATACGAGGACGGCACCAAAGAACACGTTTCATCTCCATAGGTACGATGATTTTACCTCAGAAAATACTAGCAGCACCTGTGCTAATTGTAGCTGAAACGGGGTTGTTGGCTGGTGAAGTAATCTGGGAAGTATTTTTGCTTGTGGATTTTTCTTTAACTCGTAATTGGAAGTTCCATTGTATGCCTCTTCTTTTTGCCCGACTTCTTGTACTCGTGATCTGCCGTAACCCTTGTCAGAGGCTAGAGAGATGTTCTTGCTCAAAGTGCAGGTGATAATTGTGGATGCTATTTAGACAGTCCCTAGAAAATCCATTGCCCAGTTACCCCCCGCCTCCCCCCATCTTCATTCCTCCAGCCTTGGCAGGCATTTCCTGCTTCACAAAATTGTGACCATAATTTAGTGGACAGACCGCATAGCCCTTACGCTATCGGGCTAATTTGAACTACTTGTCCCAGGCAGAAAAACGCCCACCTTTTACATGTTCTTGATTATGCAAGGGGGCCTACATTACCGTGGCACGCTATACTTGGAGCGGCAAAATGCGGGGGTTCCGCGTCGCATGGAGGGTGATTGAATGGCGTATGAAGTGGAGGCTATCCATGAACCTTTGTTGGTGAAATCCCCTAGGTAGTCTGCATTGGAGCGTCCAACCCTCATGAACTTGTGCGAATGTAAGCCGACACCAGCAGTCAATTCACCCTGCTTTATTCTCGTCATGTGATTTTTGGCGTGCATTCAAAGATAAGCAACGGAACTATATCCGCGGATTGGCCTGCGCCTTCCCTAGCTACTAGGCCAAGTGCCGCAACTGGCTACCGCGAATTCTCATTCTCTAACTGTAGATCGGTACATGAAGCTTCCAAACGTTCGATCTCCGGGACAACACTGTTTCTTGGGCGACAGTCGTAGTCGTCGTCACGTTCTTCAAACATATCCAATCGTCGTAACGTATTTATTCCCCGTAACTTGTCCCTTTTGCCATATCTCTTAGAGGAGTCATTAAATTGCTCCGCTTGCAAAGATGTTGATCGACAAGCCGGCACTCTGAGCTGGCATATAGCCTGTTTTATCCCGGCAAAACTGACATCACTAGATGGCTTGGGATGTTCGGACCACAACCAGTCGTGAGGTATCTGTTTGACCATTGCGCCAAGTAGTATTGAGTTGCAGTCGTCTGTGCAGTCCGTGTTGTCCTTGACCAACTTTTGAACAAACTCTCGTATAACATCAAGTATCTGCCCAACTAGATTTTGTTGGTAATGATTGATTGTTTCTGTTTCCTGGTTAGCAATGAACCTTTCGAAAATATAGAAAACATACCAATTATCTTGAGGCTTATGGGAAGCGTCAAAGTCCGCATTGGACCAGCCCCGTGCAAGATCGCTATTCGTGTGGCAAACTCGAATATCGCCTTTTGGTGAAAAACTGAACTTATGAGGAGCCAGAAAATAAGGTCTCTGTGCAGTAGAACTGGAAGCGAATCACTGAGTTTCTTGACCCAAACCTCGACAAAGATCTCCAAAGGCTCATAACATTGGAAATAGTCTGCCAAAACTGAGATTTTTGCCAAAATCTCGAGTTCGACAAACCGCGGAGTCCTTCGGGTCTTTCCATGAATGATATCCAATAAAATCCTCAAAGCCTCAGGGTCAAATCCCTCTTCTTGGTCAAGTTTTATGTGGCGCGATCCATCCACACAATTCTCGGCTTCAAACCAAGGCCCCGTTAACATTGCGTTGAAATAAAGTGAAGCTAGCGCCAGATGTTTCGATGACACCTTGGCTTCGAATTCAGCGTGTCCAGATGAGGGGTCCGATGAACTTAGTGAATTATCACCATTGTGGTCCCATGGCGCGAAAGGTTTCCCGGGAGAATACACCAGAAGAAGAAAAAGGTCGCCATCAGGATCCACGATGTACGTTTCATTCATTGTAGTTGAGCGAAGGATGCATATGGCCGGCAACTAGCCAGCGGGGAGTGGTCGGTAAACAAGGGTTTTATATTATTTTCTGTACGCCTATAAATTGGTTGACGGAGCTCCAGCCCAGATTTTCATGCGCTGCATGTTAAGTAGCTTTCTTTTCCCTCCGGCGCCTTGGGATGTAACGGCCTAATTGCCTTGAGGGCTAGCCAGATCATACTGGGCAGTCCTGTAAAGGTGCAAGCGTCTAGAAATTCAGTACTGCCGTCAAGCATGCAATGCAGGAGACGTTGGTTTATTTTCATTGCTGTCAAGCATTCCATCAATATCACATACTCATCCTGTAGGTGCAAGGTTCTTACAGGGGCAGTCATTGACGAGGGGATTGAAGAAAGGCGGTGCGGTAACATATGCGTACTGTAAGTGGATAAAGCGACCACCGTTCCAGGTTCCAGGTGTAGGAGCGCAACTTATTGGGGGAGTGGGGTACAGGGCAAAAGGACAAACAATGGTCGCGCTTGACACATGTGGTATTGGGATGGGTGGGTAACATTTCATCGAGGAGCGGGAAAGCACCAAGCAATTACAATGCATGGGTCCGGGGAATGCTTAACCACGTCAAAAATACATACAATGAGTATGAGCTTGCTTCTTATCAAAGTGTCAGGGTGCGCTGAGTTATCTGCAAGGTGGATGAGAGTTTCAGTCAAGCTGGCTAGGGGGCTTATTTGGTCTGTTCAATGAGGCATACTGCTGGGAATAACGTGGATGTACAGTACCCTGGACACTTTTCGGCCCAGCACAATATTTCAATCGCAACACGCGTTTTTCCCACCATTAACCATGGAATCATTAAATCGTAAAGCGCAAATTATTCTTGCGCTAAATGAGTTTCGATTAAATAAAAAAGCAAGTATTAAAAAGGTTGCACTTATTTACAATATGCCCTAATTAACGCTTTATACCAGAATAAAAGGCGTTACTTCTTTGGCCGACCGTCGGCCCAGCGCGCAAAAATTGACGGAAAGCGAAGAGGAGGTGATTGTCCAATATATATTGGACCTGGATTCCCGAGGGTTTCCGCCCCAGATCGCCGACGTGGCCGCAATGGCCGACCAAATCCTCGCTGCGCGGAACGCGCGACCGGTCGGGACTCGTTGGGCGAATCGTTTCGTCCAACGACGCATAGAGTTAAAGACGCGTTTTTCTCGCGCTTACGATTTCCAAAGGGCTTTGTGCGAAGATCCTGACGCGTTAAACGCGTGGTTTCGATTGGTGGTTAATATAAAGGCCAAATACGGCATCCAAGACTGCGACACCTACAACTTCGACGAAACGGGCTTCATGATGGGCCAAATTTGCGGCTATATGGTCGTAACCGGGTCCGAAAGACGCGGAAGAAGCAAAAAAGTACAGCCTGGCAATCGAGAATGGGCGACTGCAATTTGCTGCATTAGTGGCGACGGTTTCAATATGCCCTCATATCTCATTATTAAAGGCGTCCATCATTACGCGAATTGGTATACAAAAGGCGGTCTCCCAACATCCTGGCGTATAAAAACTACCCCCAATGGATGGACAAATAACGAAACTGGCCTCGACTGGGTTCAGCATTTCGACAAACATACAAAATCGCGGACAAAAGGCGTACATCGGATGTTAATACTCGATGGACACGGCAATCACCAATCCCCTGAATTCGAGGGCTATTGCAAACATCACAACATTATTCCGCTTTGCTTACCTGCTCATTCATCTCACCTAACTCAACCATTAGACGTTGGAATGTTTAGCGTCCTTAAACGGGCGTACAGTCAAGAAATCAACGACTTTATCCGGGCCCATATTACTAATATCAGCAAAGCCGAATTTTTTTTGGCCTTTGCCGCGGCTTATAAAAGGTCAATGACCAAAGAAAATATAGCCGGGGGTTTCCGAGGGGCCGGACTTATCCCCTATAGCCCGGAAACGGTTATATTTGAATTGGATATAAAGCTACGGACGCCGTGACCTGAAGAGCCTGTTTTTCCCAACACCGATACCTGGGTTTCTCAAAGGCCTCATAACCCGACAGAAGCCGTTTGCCAATCAACGCTTGTTAAATTTCGAATAAACCGTCATCAAAGCAGTTCGCCAACGCCTATTTTTGAAGCTGTAAAACAGTTGGCCAAAGGTATAGAGCAGATTGCGCATCAAAACACTCTTATCCTTGCGGAAAACCGCAGCCTTCGGAAGGCAAACGAAGCGTTTAGCAAACGGCGCAGGGCTAAAAAAACACGCATCCGCGAAGGAGGGTCGTCTATCGTACAAAAGGTTCAAAACTTGTTGCAATTGAACAACGCTAATAATCCGGTAGAGGAGGAAGAAAGTGAAAATGGGGAGGGAACTAATGCGCGACCGGCGATTAAACGGCGCCATGGCAATTGCGGGAACACAGGACATAATGCGCGAACCTGTCAGGAGGATGAAGAAATGTCCGACGTATATAGTTCCGATTGCATTCAGGTAAGTTAAATAATGCTGGCGTTGCGATTTAAGCTGGAATTGGCGTGGTGCAGGAAAAGTGTCCAAGGTACTGTACATCCACGTTATCACGTTGTCGGCAAATTGCTCCATTTAGCTAGTACTCTCTCCCCGAGAAAAAGCAAGTTTATGGCCAGTGGGAAAAACAGACATGCAGGCAAAAAGAGAGGGGGAAGCTGCACGAAGTGCTGGCAGCCACCAGCCGACCTCAACCCCTCACTAGGTTGCGACTGGCGGCCGTTCAGTGAAGTGGCAGTCTTGGCAGGGATCCTTGCGATGGCCCAACAATCTCGCCTGGAGGCAGGAGCCCGAGGACTGCACAATGGCGGAGATGCTCTTCTGTGCATTCCATCACTGACATCACATATATCAGCCCACAGGGTTTGTGCAGGGGTCGTTGACGACTGTCCTTCAGAAACGAATAACGACTGTCATAATGAGAGTGATACTGAGCGCGCAAGCCCTCGGTTTTCTTTGATCAAGTTTCATGAAAATTATGGGGGCTAGGGGAATTCTGCCACGGCTGCAGACGCTGGTGAATGTATCTATTTGCTTAAAAAATTGGGAACAAATGTCCGTGGATTTAATATGGATATCGCCTGCATGTGCGCCCTTACGAGTTCACAACGTCTTATAATTCCGCGCGCAAATTTGATCTTTAGGAGTTAGCGTCCAAGAAGAATCATGAGGTCTCCGTGCTTCATTGGTGAATCCTTGGAAAATGCCTTTACAATGGTATAGTGTACTGCGGCGTCGTCTGTAGTCAACTAATTAAGAGCCTGGTCTGCAATCTTTGCCGTCACCAAACCCTACGTCACATACGCCTATCAAATTGCCGCACAACGCCAGCGCTTGCCTATTGGTAGGACAAAAGACCCTAGATTGCCATTCAAACTAATGTCCAATGAGCTTCCCACCAAGCATCATCTCTTTGACCCGGTTTTGAACGTTGTTGAATCGTATATAGCCGCAAGATTCGCTTTCGAGGTGGCTGATCAGGGATGCAAGAGTTTTGAATTCGCTGCGGCAGGTGACTTTCGGGCAGTGATAATATGGTTGTTGATCTACAAAAAGTCGCGCCAACGCCGTTAGTGACCGAGATTGCCGCCGCGCCCCAAATGAAAGGGGCTGTAAAAGAACAATGGTAACAGCGAAGGAAGACACGCAGAGTCAGACGGCTTGCTTACGGGCGGGAGACTTCAAATGCTGGTTCAGGCTGTGTATCTCCTGGAGAACGCGGTGGCAGAGATAACACTCGTAGCCAGATCCATTCCAGGTGTGAAACGTAGCCTCGTATTCAGCCTCTCCAGTCCAACCGATTAGCTTCTTGGAGATGACGCCCTGCGGATCACGGCTGCGGACAAGGCGATAAAGGGCATCCCGTGAGAGGCTATGCGCGCTGGGGCATGTGCCAGATTCGAGGTGATTGACTATGCCGGTTGCGGTAGTATATGCCTTTGTGCAAAGAGGGCACTGGACCGAGGAGCCTCGGTGGATTTTGGAGTTCAAGTGCTGGTTACGAAAGCCGTGTTAGACAAATCGTCCCAATCTTCAGGTGGACCCGAGGGAGCTAGCTATGGAGAGGTGGCTGGTCAGGTAGCCAGGTTCGGGCTGGATGCTTGCCTGGCGCGCATTATTAGAATTTGCAAATTCGCGTTCACAATCGAAACAGTAGGAATGCTCATTCGCTTCGTGGTTGATGCGGTCCTGCGCGCTATTGAACATGTCGTAGCAGCGGCGGCATTCTGTATGGTTGGTACTTTTGCGGTGCTGCTTGAGGGCGGCCCTGCCAGAAGAGAAAGATTTGCGGCACTCCCAACAAGTTGACATCATGAAGGGAGTGGATGAATCAAGGACAGCGATAGTAACGATTATTCAGGCTCTTGTGTCATGGGCTTACGTGTATCTACCTTGCTGGTGGTTCACATGGTTCTAGATGTGATGGCATGAGAGGGATACTACGGCAAGTTATGCAAGAGGCCCTCCATTTTACGGCATGGAGCAAGAGCGTCATCCGATTCGCGGGCTAGGGCGGCAAACAGCGGGGTCCACGTCGCATGGTCACCTTGTGAAGCGGGGTAAGCATCAGTGGCACCAGGTTGAATTGAAAAGAGTCTGATACTGAAAAAGATAAACTACTTTAGAGATGCCCACGCGGCAATATTTACGAGTTTTATCTTTTTAAAATAAAGCCATAATATACGTTCCAGGCGTCGTCCAGTCGTTGCGCACTCCATGCAGTAAACTGCATCAGCTATATTCGCAGAATGACAATGCGGTGGACGCACAGGCTGCAGTGGCCACTGCTGTGTTGATGGCCTAGGTCAAGGCAGGGAAGGCACGAATGCGCAAGAAACTTGCAGCGAAGGCGCTCTCTGGGCAAACTCAGTAGTGACTGCACAGCAAATAAGGTGTGCGCCAGTTGCAGCATTCATGTAGTGTGCATGCATCTCGGGCGGTTATAGTCACGCAAGCAGCGCGGGGTAGGCGTCTCTTACGTGCCAGTCCGCCTTCTCATGTTCTGAGTGGTTGCTTGGCGTTCCCACTGCCGACGGCGGGAGTGCGCACGTACAATGATACTGTTGATTGAAATAAACTGCATTGGGCAAGCCGTGGTGAACCACGACGGGTGGGGCTAGCTGTCTGCTGTCAATTTAGAGCGTTCAATGTACCGCTTCTGGATGGCCTTACGGTTGATTGCTGAAGACCCTTGTATTTAGTGTAGGCTTGTTAATTAACTAGAGTAACCCTGGCTGTTGCGGGGTTTTTACTGTATTTAAGTTTTGGTTTAAGCTTAACCAAAGTGCTAAGTTCCGACAATTCCGGTCTATCTCACTAGTGTGTGGATGAAATCCTTACTAGGCTGCGTTGCAGTATAGTTTCCATCATGTGGGATTACGAGATTGATCCTCGCGGGGATACTACTCTAATTCTGCGCAAACCAAACGCGCCATTCGCTGCAGAGTCGTCGTTGGCGGCGGTAGCAAATTTGTCGGCTCTTCCGAACAAGCTGAAGTCAGAGAAGAAGGCGGCAAAGAGGGCGGCGAAGAAAGAGAAGAAGGCGAGGAGATTGAACCAGCAAGGTAAGTTCAACGGAGGCAGTACCACTGATCATGACTAAATATTCCTTACAGTCGACGTCCTCGTATGGGACGATGACGAACCTTCAGCAGATGTCGAACCAGAGCCTGGTATCACGAGTGCCACGGCCGAGGATGGCAGCTTTGGAACCGCAGAGACACACAAGGACCCTCATCTTGCTGAGCAGCAGCCGGAAAATGCGAATGAGCTGGACAAACCCACTCATCAAAAAGAAGTACGATTCCGACTATCATCCAAGCATATAATCCTCGCCTCTCCATACTTCAAAGCTATGCTCGGCGGCCCGTGGCGCGAAGCAGATGAGTTTGAGGTAGAAGCAGAGGATTGGGACACAGAGGCTTTGCTCATCCTCATGCCTGTTATCCATGGTCAAAATCAACTCGTTCCCAGATCTATTAAGTTGGAACTCCTTGCTAAGATTGCTGTTCTCGTTGATTATTACGAATGTCGAGATGCGATCGATTTAGCCGCGGAAATATGGATCCAGCAATTGACGCCACCAGAGGAACCGTCCAAAGACCTTGTTTTTTTGGCTCCTTATATCATGGGTGTTCCGCCGAGAAGAAATTTTCAGAGCCATGACCACAATCGCATTAAGACAAAGCAAAGGGCCACTCCAAGCATTTAATCTCCCAATCCCGGAAAGTATCCTTAGTAAGTACAGCGAGCCTCTGATTAGTTTCCCGACTAACTCGCGTTGCAGAGCTGATTGATCGTCTCAGACGAGAATTCATCTGCGACATTGTTACTTCGCTCAAGGAGCTTTGTGCAGAACTTCTGGGTGACAAAGCCGGCTGTTCATTTGCATGTTCCTCGATGCTGCTAGGTGCGCTGTCGAAAGAAATGCATGCGAAGGGGCTAGAGCTGCAACCAGGATCACAACTGACGGGAATTTCCTTCGTGTGGACGATTGAAGCTGCGCTTCAAATTCAGTCACCGTCCTGGAGCCATAAAGCTAGCGGGTACAGTTCATATTACGAAACCCATTCCTGCAACCTTAAGGATATGATCAAGGGGAAAATTGTATTCGACAATATAAATGGCTTTAGCATGGTTGATATGGATAAGGGTTGGCACAAGCTGAAAAAGGAGCTTATGACCAAAGACAAGTAGCGTGGATGCACAGTATGTGGGCTACTTTCCGGCCCAACATCATTTTCTCTTCCAAACCGTTTTAAATGAGCTTCAGTTTTCTTCAAAGTCCGAATCTGCGAAAGATTGCAGCGCGTTATAATGTACCTCGAACGACACTTCAACGCTGAATCGCACGACGTATTTCTTTGGCTGACCGTTGGTTTGGGCCGCGGAAACTAACTGGAGCCTGAGAGGACGTGGGCCTGGGAACCTGATGTGGCTGCGATGGCTGTCGCGCGGGATGCGCTACCGGTTAGAGCTAGCTTTCAAAATCTTCTGTATAGTGGACCGCCATGCGCCTCAAAAGGCCCCATTGTCACCATGCGACGCTGAACCCCGCAGTTTGTCGCCCTAGGCTTTCAGATTGGATTGCGCTCTTGCTTCAAATCTATCCGCCTACAGCGAGTAGGTTTTGTATTGGCTGAAGATAACGGCCAGGTTGGCTAGCTCGGAAAATACCTAGCCAGCACCGTTACGTGCGAAACCACTTTCCTCTGATTTGCCTGAATTTGAGAAGCCGCAAAGTTGGGATTAGGCCGATGATCAGGTACGAGAATGGTACAGAGCAGCGGAGTTAGATATGGAATAAATAGGTTTCTCTAGAAGGATGAGATGGGAAGCCTGCGAAATTTTCTTTGTTTGTTTGAGCCCTACATCATTCCAGGGTGTACCAAACAGATGGTCAGAGTTGAAAATCCAAGGAAACTGATCCCAATGAGCCTGGGATTAGCCGGTGTTTTGTTATCCGGTAAATAAAGCCCCCTTCAGTTGATTGCTGGTCAAACAATTCAGACAAGCAGACAAGGAGTCCCCCTGTTGCTTAATCCCTGAACACCTCTAGCCTCATTCTGCCTGTCATCAAGGTCCAAATCCAGAGGCAATCTATGACACAAATATCGACGAAGCTAAACACAAGACTTCCGCCAAAAACAAGACTGTGATACGTCCAGGCCTTATCAGCCGACAAGCTAGCTGTCTGGCATACAATAGCCCAAGGCAACACGTAAAGCATATTGCTCATTAGACTTTGCAGAAGGTACCATCTTGGTCGCGTTGCTAACAAGATCGTCGCTAGAATGGTAGACACGGCGTAGAAGATGTAGCACCAGTCAATTGTACGCCACATCATCGCCGTCACGTCTGCAACATCATCAGAGCCGCTGAGGTATCGGGCGAAAGGACGAGCGCCAAAATATGTAAGGAACAGACAGACAGGGACCTCGATGGCGACAGCAACGGCGAGGGAGATGAGAGCTGGCCGGGTGAATTTGAAGATGGCCTGCTTGGTGGCCTTTGGACGGCGAATCTGGACTCCGATTTCTCGACGCCAGTCACCCCATGCGTGGCCCACCAATGCAAGCGAGGTCTGCTCAAGGGCCTGCACCGGAACCATGACAAGGCCCCACCGTATCGTGTTGAAAACGCCCCATGCTGTCGCATATGTCGAACCCATTGATACGATGTTGCTTACCAGCCAGAGATAAAGTGCGTTGCGGATTGCTGACTCGATGAAAGTCAGGACGCCGGGACGGAGCAAGATTAGGAGTGCGCGGGAGTGGGGCTTCGTTGTAGTCCACTCCTGTGGAGTGTTTCCTCTTTCCTTTTGGTATTGAACCGTATTCCTCCAAAGAAAGTATGCCAGGCCGATAAATGCAGATGTCAGGTTGCAGGCAAGCTGAATACCTGCTTGCATGTTGACTGTGGGCTCATGGGAGCCAACGTGGATCTTAGAGATGAGCAGCAGGTCCAAGATGATGTTGACAGCAAATTTGACCGAGTTCATGATTAGTGGGACGTCAGGTCGGTCGAGCGCCCTGGTAGCCGACGCAACAGCCGTCTCAATTGAAGAGCTGAATGCGCTGAACGCCCCGATCCGCACATATGTGATGCTTGCCTCGCGGACCTCGATGGGCACGAAGCCATCGGCGAAACCCCTCGCCCCTCCCACAAATGCCAGGCTCATTATGAGACCCAGGAAGGCCTGGAAGAGAATGAGCGTGTTTGAGAACTGGAGCCGCTGTGAGAGGGTGCGAGAGGCATGGTCACCGATGATGACCCAGGCCGCTCGTGGGAGGCCTTCGTTGAGGGTCTCTGCGACTACGCCGATGTAGGTGTACGCGTCTGTTGTGACGACCAGGGAGGAATCGATGTTGGCGACCCATAGTTTCGACAGGGTGCCGTACAGGGCAGGGAGGATGAAGGAAGCAAGATTGAAGATGAGGGCGCCAGTGTAGGTTCCGCGGTGGAATTGTATTTTGGACGGCAGCTTGGGGAGGTTGCTCCCTCGGGCCTCGACGTGGGGAGATGGGCGGGCAGCCTCTCTGATGTCGACTTTAGGAAGCATCGTGTAGCCTACACGGTTCTTTGTCATGACAATAAAGTCGCAGAGATACTGACTACGCCATTAGGTGAGGCCGCCAAGTCAGTGCAGTGTCGACTGGAAGATACCTACCTCCCTACATATCAACGAAATTTACCCCGCAGCAACCATCTACCTGAGGATTGGTTCTAGACCTAGTGCACAATCTCGGAGGTCAGGAGGCCGTTGAGATGATGTGGTAGAGTTTTTCATCTGGCGCCACGAGTACTCATCGTTCTCTCGGTCTAAACAATAACTGCAATTGACTCGACTCAAGGTAGTTGTCGCTACTAATGAATGGATAAAAGGTATTTTTAGGCTTTTACCAGTCGTACGTCAGTGAGGGCATCTAGCATCTTGCCAATGCGACGCTACTGCATGTATTGTGCACGCTAGTGTGATAAGCTAAAACTTAGGCCCTATCGCATAGCACCCAGACACGGGACGTTATGTGGGAGGCCCGCCGCTTTCGAACCCCCTATCGAACTCGCATATCAGACAAACAAACGCATGCCGATATTTTGAGTCGTCAAATATTTTAGTATAGATTTCCCCATAGTAAAATATAGCCAATTTATATGCACGTTTTTAGAACACAATTACGCTTACACAAATGATGACCATCAAGCTCACAGCCGATGCCTCCAAGGCCGCCATTAAAACAGCATGCGACATCTCGAAGGAAATAGTCGAAAAGGCTATAAAACCCATTCCGTTGGTGGACCAAGCAGCTCAGCTGGCAAGCGAGGCAGTTGATAGTGCCAAAATTATGGCCGAGAAAGTCGGCGAAAAAATCCCCGATGCTGCAGCCCAGGCAGCTCAAGACATCACCGGAAACTACGGCAAAGCAGCTGCGGTAATCGTAGGGGCAGCCGGAATCGCCATGGTTGCTGCACCCGCTGTACTTGCGCTCCCAGCGCTGGGTGCGGTTGGCTTTAGCGCGTCGGGGCCTGTTGCAGGTGAGTTTGGGTATCTAGGGCAAGAATTTTCGAAATCGGGATAAAGAGGTGGAAAACCCGAGTGTCAGTTAACGAAAGCCTTTCGGTCCATAGGTAGTATTGCAGCCGCTACCCAAAGTGGCTTAGGCAGCGTGGTTGCGCCTTCACTCTTCGCCACTTGTCAGAGCGCAGCGATGGGAGGTTACGGAGCAGCGACAGTGTTTGGAGCGGTCCAGGTCGTAGGGGGAGCCATGGCTGCATCAGCTGGAACTGTGATTGGGCGAATGGAGTCGGGGTTGTGAAATCTGGAGCAATGTCGAACATCGGATTGCGTATTGCGTGACAGGGCCTCTTAATGATTACGTACAATTATCCTCTGAAGAATCCCAGTTTCTCTTTTTTGAGGCCGGGTGCAGAGCGGTATTCCCAGAACGAGCAGCACAGCGACGACCAACCCTTCCACAACAAAGCAAGGCGGAAATACTGCTTAGTGCCTGCACGAAAACATAACCTCCGCTTCAAAAAGCTGAAATCACTGCTGTCCGCCATTTTCAAACATTCCATCAATAATACTTTTCTTCCCTATCAGAAGTGATCGAATCGTCGGCACGGTCGCACCAGCGAAGCAACACAGTCGAAAGTTCCATTGATGGATTTGTGGGGCAAGGGGCGGTAACATGCGGGTTTGCAGGTCTGAACATCGTATTTTAATTAATGGGTTTTTTGGGCGGGGGGATGGGGAAATGGTGGGGTAAACGTCCGCGACACCACGTTTGCAGCGAAAATCATATAAACGGCAGTTAGCAATGCTGAAAATGTTATACGCTAACCACTGTACGGCAAAATCTCCCAGCAAACGCTCACAGAAAACTAAGCGAAACTTGTTCAAATCACACAACAGCGGCAAGGGTTTTAAATTTACCACAATAAGTTTTCGCATGTGAAAATTCTTATGGGCGTTACGGAGGTTGTCGTGAATAAAAATATGTAATACAAAGCCACAGTAGTACCGTAAAGAGCTTACTGAGATAGATTCAGCTTCCAGAGATTCTAGCTAACACGCTGTTTACCCTCAGTTCGAGCGAAATTATGCCTTTGACACACGGGGAAAAATTACAACAGCAATCCATATGTGAACAAAATTCTTCAAAAGGCTATCATTCGCCCCGGGGTGATAATTCGCTGAGCAATTTGCTGAACAACCTCGAAGCGTATAAATTGGCAACTCTCGCTTTTTAAATGGTTGATAATCGCAGCAAGGGTTGGAAACTCTTTGTCGCATTAGCGATTAGGACAGTGGTAAATATCCTGCCGGTGCTTCGGTGATCCGAGATGTTGATTTAGTAATTCGAGCTTCTTGAAACTACGATGGCAAAAGTAGCAATCAAACCCGTTGGAATTTGCATTCCAAGCCTTCTGTGTGGCCTCGTAGGTATCAATGTTTTGCCACGTAGGAAGTTTGTTGGTAAGGATGCTGTTGGGATCACGGCGTTGGATTTCATCGTGGAGCTTTGCTCGGTCAATGGGGGCGTTTGGGCAGGATCCGCGCTCCAGGTGATGGATCAACCCTGTTGCGTTAGTACGCATCGTTTTGCAAAAAGGGCAGGCTAGGTCCATTTTGCGATAACCACTACCATAAAGGTGCTATGAACGATAGTCAGTCCAACTGCTTTACCCTCAAAGATTGTGGCACGTACGTTTTTGATGCTATTTTCGTCTTGGAAATACCGATTATAAAGGTCACAGTAGAAGTGCTCGCTAATCTCGTGATCGCGGAGGTTTTCTTCATCAGAGAACGCATCGGAACAATCATCGCATTCGTACTCCGACTCATCCGACTCAGCCCAATGACCTAGGGCGTCCATGTGCTGGTTTACAGCTTACTGTGTTGCGAAATAGCGATTACAATCGTTGCATTCGAACTGCGGTTGCTCGTAACCCATAGCTTTCATATGCTGCTCACGGGAGTTCCAGCCTGCGGGAAACTCGCGCCAACAAATGCCACAAATGAAAGTCATTTTGTCAATCCCAGAATTCGAAACATTGCCGTAATTAACACTCAGGAGCGGATTGCTAAAATTTTTCCAAAAGAAAACTGGAAGATTAACGGTTAAATTGATTTGTGATTACAGATTTTGTAACCATAAGTTAAATTTTGTAACATCGAAGGTAGCAATAATGCTGCCAGAAGCAAGTTGGCGGCGGGGGAGGTTGTATGATAGGATGATAAATTACGTTACTCCGGTTGGGGCAAAAATCGGGCCTGTATCGTTGTGATAGTGTGGGGCCCGAGGCTTGGGTATGTTTGATAGTAGTCACGATCCAATTGGCAAAATATTCCAATTTAGATAAACGCATTTTGGTTGTCGCCCCAACGCATAAGCGTTTATTGAAGAGTATAAGATAAACGGACAGCACATGCTGGTCGGACTTGACACAGTAAAAAGATGGGTGGGTGCCGTCTCATGGAGAAGTGGAGAAGCAGTTTCCGTTTGTCCGTTTGTTGTCTGGTGACTTGGATGGGAAAGGAGAGGGTAGCTAGCTGTATTTGGGCCATTTCACGTAGCCAACCCTTGCCGCTTAAGTTAATTAAAGGTAACAACATCCCACCTTAACGCTACAAACCCGCGCACGTTTTCACTTAGCATTACTACCCTGCTAACCTTCCATTGAACATCACGCGTGCGAATTTCGAGGGTGCATGTCAGACCAGCTCTTTTGGCATCGTCAACCAATAGTAATTTTATGTAGTCAACAAATACTAATACCTACCATCGAATTAACCAACTACCTGTGACCAGAAGCAGCAAAACTGGCGCCCGTAACGCTGCATTTTGCCTCGTCTACATTTTACTCACAAGGCGGATCCTTTTCTCAATCTCATCATCTTCCTTACCGGCGCTGGCAACATAGGACCGAACCGTCGCCTACAATGCGGGTTATATCGTATTATCGCTGCATCTTCGGCTATAAGGCACGCAGAATGTTCCGATAAGCCTTTAAAGCTACCTTCTCCCTGACGAAGGCGTGGTGCTGATTTTGTTGGGGCTCGGACTCACCGTAATTGGTTCTCAACAGCGAGGGCAGCTATTTGTCCATCCTATACCTTTAAAACCTGAAGTTGACTGGTGCTAAGGGCCAAATTTACGTAATGTTGTTAACTTCGGGACTGCGTTTTTGTTACGACCAGACAGTTGGGCCGGTACCAGGGAGGCCAGGTGGGGGCACACCCCTCCTGACGACACTCGCCCAGAGAAATCACCGACCGACAGGAAGAGGATTACATAAGTAGTCACGTGATACCACGTGATCGCCAAGAGAGGATCTCTGTGATCTGTAGAATCTCAGTTGAGAATTACAGATCAAACAGATCACGAGAGATCACGTTTGGGACACAGCCTATATAAAGACACGTTCATTACCATGTAGATAAATTCGATTCTAAGATTGCTGAGCAGCAATCAATCTTATACCCTAGTTAACCTCAAGACTTACTTGAGAACGATCATAACTTCACCCCCAGTCATTGAGAACCCCCAGTTAACCAGTCAGACGCTCAATTGCTTCAACCCACTGTACTTTACCATAAGAACAGGTTACCCGATACCATGATCGTAACAGTTTTCTACCCCATCCTGGCTCCTGCTGTTTCACCCGAGGCGCTCTGATTGGTCGGAATGCTATGGGAGTGTTTTTAACAGGTAAAAGGATGTATGCCGGGGTAAATGACGTATGAAAATCACGGAAGCAGCCCAAAGGAATAAAGCGGATTTGAAGGCAAAACGGGACGGGAAAATTCTGCCTGTTTACCAGCCCCAACGACAGACCGCTTGCGACGCTGGACCCCGCATTTTGCCGCCCAGCCCGCGAATCGGATTGCGCTGTTGTTCCAAGCCACGAAAATGGAGGGCCTCCTGCATAGAGATAACGTTTTGATAGCTCTTTCACTGGTCAACGATAATAAAACTCCGGCTGGGCCTGCTTTGTAACGTGGCATTTACTGGTCATAGGTCCTGCAACCAGAAAACGACGTTTTGACATTTTGTGGGTTTGTCAAACGCCGAAAGTAACTGGTCCAGGGATACGACCACTGTCCTTTGGAACGTCGCGTAACGGTCCAGTTAGGGCCAATGTTTCTCTGGGGAACAAATTAAGACTTACGCCTCACAGTTATGAGATCCCTATATAATTGAAATCTCTTAATCACTTGGCTTCTATTTCGTGTCCCTTATGGCTCCTTATCAGATTGGGGACCATCAATATTACAGCATTTTGAAGCTCTGGTTCGATCGTATTGAGAATCTCCAATGTAAAGCTGTCTGGTTTGTCCATTGGTCAGGAGAAATTGTCCTACAGCTGTTTATGCAGGGCTCTCCTAAGTTCGTTATGGGTGAGCGAGCCAAATCGATACAAGCATCTGAATTAATGATAATTCCATGACACTCCTGGTTCTGATCGGACGAGTACTACGCAAGCACCACCTATTACATTGACCTCTTGTGGCACCTTGAAAGAATTTTGATATGGTACTTTCATGTTGTAATTCGAAAGTGGCCCGTATTTTTCGTCAGAAATTTAGTACCAGCTTGCATGCAATGCGGGGCCAGAAATAATGGCACTGTATCACACACTGTTTCAGAATTTTCAAACCCATGAAAAGACATAAGTAACCGAGCGTATGCTGGTCTTTTCGAGAATTGAATACCGGCATCCAGATTCAAATATAATATGATTACATTATAATGCGGAGGGCTGACAAAAATACACCAAAAGAGCGTCCAGAGCTGGATGAGAATAAACAATTGGTTGCCACTGATGGCGATCATCACAAATGCCCAGGTCCGTGGCATGCTGTCACTGCCTATTTGACAAGGAACTCTCCGGAGCTAAGGGAGCTTAATGCTCTTCGCGAACAGGTGAATAACCCGTCTGAAGCGACTAGCTGGAGCCTGTAGTTACTAACAGTCTGGATTCCAGGGGTGGAGAAACCCTGAAGGCGATCAGTTTTTCCAGCGACAACGCAAAAGCGCAGATTAGCCAAGCGAAAAAAACGCAAGATTTTTCTATAGCCTGATGCAAAAAATCGGCAGCCAACTGCAAAATGCAGTGTCTGTGTTTAAGATCGTTTCCAACGGCGAAGATGACCCGTGGATCCTCGATATGTGCATGGCCCCCGGAGGGTTTCTCAACATAGCCCTACAGTATAACCCGAAAGCGAAGGCTGTAGCTTTTAGTCTTCCTGTGGTTGATGGAGGCCACAAATGTTTGCTGCCGAAAACAACTCGATTGGAAAAGCACTTTGTAGACATTACGATGCTTGCGGCAGACATGGGGATCGCAAACGTCCCGCCCGACCATCCCGAAGCTGACAAGTTTCTGTCGCGGCCCCTCATAGACGAAAGGATGTTCGACTTGGTCCTCTGCGACGGCCAAGTTCTCCGAAATCAGGAACTGGCACCATACCGAGAAAAATCCGAAGCCAGGCGCTTGACGGCGTCGCAGCTCGTTCTAGGCCTCAAGCGTCTCAGGCCCGGCGGTACAATTATCTTCCTAATGCACAAAGTTGAGGCATGGAGATCAATCCAAACTTTATATACCTTCTCCCGATTCGCCGACGTTGTGCTGCACAAGCCCACGGCTGGGCATGCGAAACGGTCATCATTCTACCTTATTGCCAAGAACGTGCAGAGCGATTCACTAGAAGCTCTGTCAGCGATCGAATGGTGGAGAGAGGTATGGCGGTTGGCGACCTTTCCTACTCAAAGTGGGGAGGAGAGGGTGGAATGGCAGGAGGATCGTTGGACTGCTGAAGAGATTCTCGAAAGTTTCGGCTCCGAGCTGCTTAAGATGGCAGCTCCGATTTGGAAGACACAGGCGAATGCCCTTGCTAATGCCTCGTTTATCAAAGGGGCTTCAAGATGAATATAGCTGTGTGGGATTCCCAGGGTCTGGTATGCAACATCGTACTAGTTCTAGACTGCAAACACATCGACCGCCACAGCCACCTGCGGTTGTGCCGATAACTACTCTGAAATTTTGACGTACGCACTCGCCTGCTGGCATCATAATATCGCACCCTCCTTCTTTAGCTTGCGCCAACCCTTATCGGTGTCAGACATGTACATGTCAAACCCATTTATGCTGTCAAATCCTATTCTCCCCTTAACCATATACGTGAGATTGCCGGTATGCTTTAGAAAATAGGAGGCAAATGCGGTCGCTTTGATGGTGGCCCAGCATGGAAGCCAGCATGGAGGCCAGTATGGGAACTGGACTTTCAGCGCAGTTTCACTAATTGGCAATCTTAATATGGAAATCATAAAGGTCTCCTTTTCGGTTTTGATACGCTGGTTCTAAACGTCTTTTTGTTAATACAAAATCTGCATCCAATGCCTTCAATGGCAAGAAATAACGATTACGCCATTAAACGAGGGAAAGGTCCGCCACGTTGCGCTCATTGTCCAGATCACTTGGCCCCTCTCAACACCAGTCAGAGGCGTGTCTTCACTCAAGCTCCAGGTTTCGATCCGCATTGCTGCTTTTTTTCTGGCGGGCAGGCGCAGGTATTGCTACCTAATAAAAGGGGTCGCAAAGAGAATGCGAGCAAATTTTGATGTAGTCAGCCCCGTCTGTACTAAGGTACACGATGAGCGCTAGCTCGTTGAGCAAGGCACATGCAATCCAACCAAAGTTGACGGCTTGCTGTGCACTTGGAGTTTCTCATCCAACAGATAACCACTTTGTAGGGTGTAATCTTTTGGTCTCGCCTTCGGAAAGTTAGATTTGACGAATTGTTCAAGAGATCCCATTCTAAACTGAACTCATTCCATCTTTTCAGTGACTAACGTTTGCGCTTCGGTGATTCAATGGCTTAAACACCGAAAATGCAAATCGTATAACGTGGATATACAGTACCCCGGCCATTTTTCAGCCCAACACCGTCTTTCAATTGCAACATGCGTTTTTTTCACTATGAAATCAACAAATCGCGATGCGCAAATCATTCTTGCTCTGAGCGAGCTTCGATCGGGGAAAAGTTAGCATTTGGAAGATCGCTGCAATTTATAATGCCGCGATCAACCTTGCGGGACAGAACAAACGGCCACTCCTTTGGCCGACCGTCGGCCCAAATTGCAAAGCTTCACAGAAAGCGACGAGGGGGTGGTTGTTCGATACATATTGGACTTAAATTCCCGAGGGTTTCCGCCTTAGATCGCTGATTTGGCCGCAATGGCCGATCATATAGCTGCGCGGAACGTGCAACCAGTCGGAACACGCTGGGCAAATCGCTTCGTCCAGCGGTTGATAAAGTCCATTTGCTTGTCCTCAATCGCACGGGACTCAAACACGGGAGAAAGCTATGCGGGAGGCTTGCATTTATTCACCAATAATATAATCCCTCACAAAATCGCGATGGCGGCTATCCTTTGGAGTGGCAGTCTCGTAGCAGTGATTCGTCCGGTAGCACAAGCACTTGGTTTTTCTGAGACCACGGTAGAACATTTCTATTCCGCGTCTGGGCGGTGGTACCCACTGCCGCCACATTCGCGTTCCCATATTCCCCCCTTGTCCCCTCTTTACAAGTGAAAACTGACCGGCAACAAGCTACACCCTGCTTGACTTACTATATTCTTTTCTTGACAACGATCTCTGGTTAACTAATCGTTTGATTGCAAACACCTAATTTATATCATTTTCTCTGGTCAGGGCTTTGAACTATGACATTTACTTGTGGAAGGATATGACTGACGCCGTTACTCCAGCACGTCACAAACCCTCTTTTCGAGGATCGCAAGTGGTTCGTGAGGGATTGGACGCTTCAATGTAGACTAGCCGCATTCTACCAACACTCATCCCATGGATAGCGTACCACGGCAATCGGGGGCCTCCTGCATAATAAAGAACCTATTAGGCTGGAGATGGACGGTTTTGGATTAGGATAGCTGGTTCAGAATGACCTAATAACATGCAGGGGCTGTATTGCATGGCCACTAAATCATGGTGGCAGCATCTGTAAAGGTGTAAGCGTTTGGTAAACATTTGCCACCGCCATTAAACATTCCAAATGCAGGAGCTCTGTTAGCGGGGCAGAAAGCAAATGCACACTCTTATTTGCCGGGTTATTTGATAATTTCACGTCTCATTTGTTTCCTATTCGAGATTACATGCACACGGTGGCAGTGACCAACTGCACCTGTAATTGGAGAATAAGCACAAAGGTAGTGAAGTTACAGCGAAAAGAGCCTGATAAAGAAAGCTACCCCTCAGGGTATTGTCTATTAAATGTGGCATAAGTTTGACTTGATATCCTGTATCCACGCATTCGTTGTCGCCTGCTATACCCATGAGACACGCCGACTTAATAACACTCCAATAATGGCCTTACTTGCTAAGATCCCTTTCTCAAGCCTCGAAACACTGGTCCTACCTCTCGATGCTAGCATCACTGAGTTCAGTCAACTCGCCTTTTACAACTGGATCGAGTGTCCCACGCCAACCATAGCCGTTCCGGGTAGCCCCGCCAAATGGTCACCACTTACCGGGCCCACCCGGCTGAACAAGGACACCGGCTACTTCTATGCGGCGCAGAATCTGGCCCGCCATCCCGAAAGCCCGCTCGAGCCTCTTTTTCGCTCCATGCTCCTTACCAATCCCTTGGTTGACCTTCGATCATTTGATCTCGTGACTGACCGGAACAATATACGGAAACTGCTGTCGTTTGTCGAACCCGGTATCGGGGGCAACGGAGTTAAGAATTTCGTAATCAACATTGAGGTCGTCGGCACGACGGCTTTATTCTCCCGTGAAGAAAACGAGGTTAGGCGATATGTCGCACCAAACGAATTCCGGGGCCACGGCCACGAATTTGAAAAGGCCTACACTACGAACAGCATACGGGGCAGCACTGGGCATTACAAGATTGCTCAGTATCGGTTTGGTGGATTCAAGTTTCTCGTAAGATATTGTTACGGAGTGGCGTGCCTGGGCGACTGCCAACCGTGACTAGCTCCACCTCACGTGACAAGGCGCCAGGGTAAGTTTGTTATTTGCTTGCTTAGGCGCGTGTACGCGATTGGCACTGCGTGCCTTTCTTCTTCTTTACACTTAGCTTTAGATCTTCGAATAGAACCGCCCCTATATTGCAGCCTTGTCTCTTTGGGATCGCTTTCGTGACATTATCTAAAGCTCAACCAATCAGCTACCGGGAACGGTATAATAATATTCACGATACCGAAGAAAAAAAACACGAACGCCTGTAAGGCACGATACCGAAAAAGAAACACGAACGCCTACAAGGCACGATACCGAAATGACCAAGAACGACGCCGAACGACAGCCGACCGCCCAGTTGGGAAGGCAAGAGGTCGAATTTGACCACGGTCGCCCCGAGACAGGTCCTCCCCGCGCAGAGCGCCAGCGTCAGCAGCCTACGGTACGAACACGGGCCCAGCGTCGCCCGTCGACCCGGGAACGCGTGGGAAATACTGTGACGGTTAGGGGGGAGGACGAGACCACCGATTCCCGAGAAGACACCGACGAACCCGTTCGGTTAGATAATTGGGACCAGCGAGTTTTACCATCGATAGATATTGATGGACCGACACGCAAAACCAACGAGGCTCCTTTTTCCGAGGAAGAACACCAAATGATAGTAGACGAATTGGAAAATCGCATTGCCCATATGCAGGACCAAATCGATTTACTAACCAACACCAAGCAAGAAAACGAGGCCACCATTTCGCGCCTGCTCCGCGAAGCCCGTTCCCGACGAGAAACTACCGCGATTACTATTGGTACCGGTTCCGGTGGTTCGCACCACAAATCCCGCGTAAAGGATCCTCCGACATTCTCAAATAACCCCGAAAAAGACGAGGTTACTTTCGAGGTTTGGCACCGCCGGATCGAGAACAAGTTGTTGCTCGATGGAGCGCATTATCCCACCGATGCAGATAAGCGCGCCTACGTCGAGTCCCGTCTCGGAGGTGATGCCGCCGACACCTTGCTCCCTTACCTTAACGATACCCACCCCGATCAAATCACCACGTACGACGGTATAATGGGCCATTTGCGCGAGGAATACAAGGATACCAAACTCGAGGATACAGCGCGGGACGAATTGGACAAGCTGATTATGTCGACGAAGGACAAGTTTATGATTTTTAAGAACAAATTCGTCAAGCTGGCAGGTCAGAGCGGCCTTCCGAAGCGAAGCTGGAAGCGGGAATTGCACCGCCGCCTGCCTACCAATTTGCGAGTCGCAATGGTTATATACCACCAGGATACCAACGTCTCTTTTGACGCCTACGTCCGTACGGCCGATGGCATCTCCTATGACCTCACCAAAGCCTACGCCTCGCGGACCGAAGATAAGAATAAGACCAAGACCACCTCGATCAAGAAAACCACAGGAGGGTCTGTTATTCCACGTGCTGGAGGACCAGCCCGGACCAGCGGAGGCGCTGTTGACGAGAGACAGAAGGGCAAACTGAGTGTGGAGGAGATGCGTGGACTTATCCGGACAGGCAAATGTTTCCAATGCCGTGAACCGGGCCACATCAGCAGGAACTGCCCCAACGGAAATACCGGTCGCCCCACCATTTCCGAGGACCGAGTTAACCAAATTATTGCAAACTACCATGGAAAGGATACCGATATGTTTGGAGAAGACGTCGTCATGTCGGAAAACTAATTGCCCTGGGGAAATTGGACTCCCTCCCAGGGAAGGTGTGGCCAACCACCGAGATGTGCGAATTGAGAGAAAGAATCGCTGCAAAGCAAAGGCTGCTGGAAGAGCCGATACCCTACGATTTCTTACGTAGATATCTAGGCGGCGACCCCATGCTTATAGCGGCCAGCATTTCCCTAAATGGACTCAATTATAACACTCGTGCTTTGATTGACACCGGAGCAAATGGATACGTTTTCATCAGCAAACGGCTTGCCCAGCGATTGTACACAACGTTAAAAGCCCCTAAGATCGTCGGCTTCCACCCTCAAAAGGTTGGAGGCTATGACGGAAAAGCCTCGCAGCAGATCGATACTGCTGCATTGGCCACTTTTGTAATACAGGGCCGGAGGTTCCGCGAAACGCCGATGCTGGTATTGGATATGCCACAAGAAATGATCGTGGGACGACTCTTCCTGGCGGAGCACGGAATACTTACTGACTGTCGTCACCGACGGCTCCAGTTCCCGGAGAGCCTACCCTCATTGGCGGTATGTTATCGAGATATCGACATGACCCAATCACCAAATCCGGGGTCTGTGAACCCCATACACCAGTCGGACGCGGATCGTCGAGATGCGGCCCTGGAGAAGAAAGACCAATCGGCCTCCCGACAACGAATAATACAGCGACGAATCCAAACCTTGGAAAAAATGACAGAACGCCCTCCGTCGATACCTCGGAGCGCAAAACTGCTGACCAGGTCGGGACAGGCCTGGGAGATCCCCACGCCCCGGGAAACTTACGCCGATCCGAATTTACAGGAGATGCAACGGGAACTTTACGAACTGCCGAGGCCAAAGGTTAAAATGACAAGCCTGAGTCATACCCAAAGGAAAGAGACCAAAGAGGCCGAAGGTTCCTCTCGCATACAAAAGGATGCCAAAGGAAAATACATACTGAAGAGAGACGCGGTGGGTTGGTACAAAGACCGACAGGCAAGTGTCGCTATGATAGGCGCTATACAACTTATGCGTTTGGTACAGGAGGATTCAGCCCTTTACTGCACCTCGATAAACGAAATCGACGATGTCCTGCGGCAGAAGAATGCCGAGAGGCTGCTCCCTGATGACGACGGAGACCTGCGGGCAATGTTGTTAAAAAGAGTTCCGAAACATTACCACGACCTGTTAGACGTGTTCAGCAAAGTGGAATCCGATCAGGTCCCGCCTTTTCGACCGGGATCAGACCATAATATACAACTCGAGGGTGACCCCAAAACATTGGGATATAGTCCACTTTACAAGATGACGGAGGAAGAGTTGGAAGCTTGCAGGATATATCTCCAAGAGAACCTCCAGAAGGGTTTTGTAGAGCCAGGATCGACCCCGTGGGCCGCCCCCATCCTGTTCGCACGAAAAGGCGATGGAGGACTCCGGTTTTGCGTCGATTATCGAAAATTGAACGCCCTTACCAAAAAAGACGTCTGTCCTTTACCGTTAATCGAGGAGACACTGGCCCGGATCTCCAAGGCTCGATTTTTTACCAAGATCGACATTAGGCAAGCTTTCCACCGGATCCGCATGAACCCGGAACATCGAGATTACACCACCTTTAGGACCCGATACGGGACCTTCCGGTATAATGTGTTACCTTTTGGTCTCACTAACGGGCCGGCCACGTTCCAGAAGTTTATCAACGAGATCCTGATGGAGTATTTGGACGATTTCTGTTCCGCTTATATGGACGACATTCTGATTTGGAGCGAGACTGAGGAGGAACACCAGACTCACGTCCGGCAAGTCCTGGAAAGGCTCAAAAAGGCTGGACTCCAGGCTGACATTAAAAAGTGCGAGTTCCACGTCACAGAGACACGATTCCTGGGCTTTATTATAGGCACCAAGGGCATCGCTGTCGACCCAGATAAGGTAGCCGCCGTGAAGCAGTGGGCACCACCCACTACCGTGAAAGGAGTGCAGTCCTTCCTAGGGTTTTGCAATTTTTACAGAAAGTTTGTCCCAGAGTACAGCCGGGTAGCCAAACCGCTAACGAATTTGACGAAAAAAGCGGTGCCTTTTCAATGGGACGAACATTGCCGCGTCGCTTTCGATACCCTGAAGAAGGCGTTAACTTCCGCACCCGTCCTTGCCCATTACCAAGCGGATTACGAAACAAGGGTAGAGACTGATGCGTCCGGAGGAGTGGTGGCCGGAGCGTTGCTGCAGCAGAACCCAAACACCCAGGAATGGCATCCGATCGCATTCTTTTCCGAAACTATGCAGCAGGCGGAACTTAACTACCCCATCCACGACAAGGAATTGCTAGCAGTCGTTAGGGCGCTGAAAACCTGGAGACCAGAGCTAATGGGCACCAAAAAGAAGTTTGTGGCGATTACTGATCATAAGGCCTTGGAATACTTTTCTACGAAACGGTTGCTTAACTCTCGGCAAGCGGCCTGGGCCGATTTCTTTTCCCAATATAATTTTGAAATCACTTACCGCCCTGGCAGCGAGAACGTGCTGGCAGATGCTTTGACCCGTAAGGCAGAGGATGTACAAAATCAAAAAGAACGTCAGGAAGCAGAACGTTACATGGCTATTTTCCGTCCTGTCGACAGTGCTGGCGACGACCTTTATGTGGTCAACCCCTTTTCATATTGGCAAACTGTTGCCGATGGCGGTTTCGGAGTGCTGTTGGCAGCGATCGAACCAACTGGCGCAGCTGGACAACTGCTGTTCGCTGAAGAGGTGCTCAGGGCCAACGAGCATTCACCACTGCTAGAACAGTACCGAATTAAGGCCCGTAACCCCGAAGAGAAGCATTGGACGTTGTTGCACGACAGACACGTACTGTACCGAGGGAGATTGGTGATCCCAGGCGACGGGGAATGGCCCGCCAAAGTGATTCGTGAAGTTCATGGGACTATTGCTACGGCCCACCCTGGCCGCAATAAGACCCGCCGTTTGGTGGCACAGCAGTTTTGGTGGCCAGGCATGAGCGGGATGGTGGACCGCTATGTCGCCAACTGCTCCTGTCGATCAGCCAAAGTTCCGAGAGATAAGACCCCTGGGCTTTTACAACCCTTACCCGTGCCGGATCGACAATGGAGCACCATCGTCGTAGATTTTAAATCAATGCCCAAGTCGAAGTCGGGAAACGATAACCTGTTTGTAATGATCGATGCGCTGACGAAACGGTCGTGGGCCGTTCCATGCACAAGGACGGCTACCGCAAAGGATGCAGCCATGATGTACTACGAGGGTCCTTACCGCATTTATGGTTTACCCACGAAAGTCGTTTCCGACAGAGGTCCGCAGTTCGTATCAGATTTGATCGACGAGATGTCCAAGATCTTGCAGATTAAGTGGAAGCTTTCGACGGCCGGGCACTCCCAAACAGCAGGGCAAGCAGAGATTATGAACGCCTACATCGACCAAAGGTTGCGCCCTCATATTAACCATTTCCAAGACGATTGGGACAAACGTATGCCCGCGATCGATTTGGTGCAGGCAACGCTACCCCATGACTCTCTCGGAGGATTTTCACCTTTCGAGATTGGAAACGGCTACCCGGCCCATATGCATTTCGATTGGACGCAAAGGACCGAACTAAAGGGACTGCCTACCCGTGAGCGACTTACAAGAACCGAAGCTCAAGCGATTACCAAAAAGCTCGAAAGCTACGTGGAGGCGGCACGCACCCACCTCCAAATGGCGCAACAACGAATGTGCGACCAAGCCAACAAGCACCGCCGGGAACCCGATTTCGGAGTAGGAAGCGCCGTCTACATTATTAAAAAGCATTGGGTGACGGACCGTCCTAGCGATAAACTAGACTACCCGTTGACCAGATGTAGTTATGTGATCAAGGAGAAGCGGGGGCATTCCTACCATTTGGAGTTGCCAGACTCTTGGAAGGGAAGCCGCGTATTTCATGCCGACCGTCTTCGGCTGGACCCACGTGACCCGTTGGACGGACAAGCCGCAGAAAGGCCCGAAGGCGAGGTAATCGACGCGTCAGAAGATACCAACGAAGAGGAGTGGGAAGTCGAACGGGTAATTTCCTCGCGGGTGCTACGAGGTGTGCTTCAGTACCAAGTCCAGTGGAGAGGCTGGGACCCCGACCCGGAGTTCTACGACGCGGAAGGATTCAAGAACGCGGCTGTGCAATTGCGACAGTACCATGACGCCTACCCGGACAAGGCCGGCCCTCCCATGCGCCTAGAGGCCTGGGAAAAGGCAGCCCTCGAGGATCGGTTCGACCCGCCCGACGAGTACGACAACGCCCCGGCTACGGGGAACAGCACAGCCCGCAGATTGCGACGTCGCCGGTGAAGACAGAACAAGACACGGCAAGAGTCCTAACCGCTCGCGGGGCGGACGGGGGGTAATGTTACGGAGTGGCGTGCCTGGGCGACTGCCAACCGTGACTAGCTCCACCTCACGTGACAAGGCGCCAGGGTAAGTTTGTTATTTGCTCGCTTAGGCGCGTGTACGCGATTGGCACTTCGTGCCTTTCTTCTTCTTTACACTTAGCTTTAGATCTTCGAATAGAATCGCCCCTATATTGCAGCCTTGTCTCTTTGGGATCGCTTTCGTGACAACTAGTTTCCGTGCTATGCTTACCCTGGCCGTGACATATATTTATTAATTTTATTTCCGCTTTATTAATTTGAGGAAATACAACCGTTTGGAAAATGTTTTAGTAGAATTTTGGCATTATATAATAATAGGAGTTTAATTTAACGTTGGGAGTACGATAATAGCGCTGTTATGTTTTATAAGCTAAATAGCACCACCTATAATAATATATGGCTCTCCTGCCCCATCAATCTGCCTGCACCTGTACGTAGGTGTGCGTTAGTAAAAAATATAATTAAAACGCGAACCAAAATCCTAAACAATTAATAAACTCTCGCCAGTCAAAGGCTGCTCTGGATCGACTGGTATCTAACCATCTGTGCATACAAACCATCCTTGCGCATCAGCTCGTCATGATTGCCTGCTTCGGCAACGGCCCCGTTGGCGAGGACCAGGATGACATGGGCGTGCCGGACCGTGCTTAGACGATGAGCGACCGATATAATTGTCCGTCTGCTGTTGACCGCTTTATGTAGCGCAGCCTGTACCAGAGATTCTGACTTTGAGTCCAGTGCCGACGTGGCCTCATCGAGCAGCAGGACCCGGGGATTGCGGATTAGAGCGCGTGCCAGGGCGATGCGCTGCTTTTGGCCGCCCGAAAGAAGGACGCCATTGTTACCGACGGATGTATCAAGGCCGTCTGGCAAGGATTGAATAAAATCGTAGATGTTGGCGTCCATACATGCCTTTTTAATGGTTTCACTATGGACAAGGTTCGGACAAGGTATTCCAAGGAGTATATTATCCCGCACGGTTCCCTGGTAAAGCGTGGGCTCCTGAGCAACCAAGGATATAATGGCGCGGTATTGTTTTAGGTTGAGCGTGCGGATGTCCTGGCCGTCGAGGTGGATGCTTCCAGCAACCGGATCGTAAAAGCGCTCCAAAAGAGAGACGACGGTGCTTTTGCCGCTACCCGAAGCCCCTACCAGTCCGACATATTGTCCGGCCGGGATGCGAAGGCTGAGGTTTTGGAGCACCAAACGGTCGCTTTGTTTTGGATAGCTGAAATCTACATTACGAAACTCAATGGCCCCCGTGGACGAGCTGCGGTTCACGGCCGCTCCAGCCTCGGACCACGTGTCGATGGCCGGTCTCCTGTCGGAGAGGCGCTTCAATTTCACCGCGGCGCCGTGCGCGTCTCCCATCTCGCGGGCGTACGAAAAGAAGGTTCCGGCCGATTGGGCGCCAAACACAATGGCCGAAAAACATACAAAAAATTGGAACTGGTCGTACTCGCGCCTCGCGAGTAGCGTGCCGCCGTACCAAAATCCAAGCGCAAAGGCTAGGAAAAAAGCCGAGCTTGAGGCGGCATATAGCGCGCTCGACCGCAAAGTTGAGATGAGGCTTTTGTGCTGCTGCGTTTTGATAATGCGACGGTATTCGGCGAGGGCCTCGTCCTCCCGGACAAGCGCAGCAACAGTGCGCAATGAGGTGATGGTTTCGTTGGCTATGGACGCTGACTGGGCAAATGAATCCTGCGAATGCCTAGAAAACTTGGCCAGCATGTGGAAGCGCAGATACCCGCAAGCCAGGAGTACGGGGACGGCCGAGGCAATGACCAGGGAGAGCTTCCAGCCGATTAAGAGACCCAATACTAGGGCGGCAATCAGGGTCGTGCTGACGGTAAGCAGCGTGCCCAGGGTTGCGCCGCTGAGACCAGCGATGTTGGCCGTTTCGGTGGAGAGAAAGGAGAGCAGGGCACCCGTTTCCATGTCGTCGAAAAAGGCCTGGTCCTGGCGCAGTAGGTGCCCAAAAGTCATGTTGCGCACGCGCCGGATGAGTCGCTCTGAACATTTTGCGAACGCCAGCCCCTGGAAGGCGAATGCCACAAACTGCACCACGGCCAACAACAGGTACATGGCGCTCCAAAAGTCGCTTCGCTTTTTGATGGTCTCTACTGTTTCCGAGGACAATGGCTGGCCAAGAATCTGTTACGCATTACCGTCAGAAGTGGTTTTTGAGCTATTCAACCACGAGCAAAAGCTTACCATGATTTGTTTGGCAAAAAAGATGGCCTGGATGGGCGTCCCGGTGCCACATATGACGGCCCAGATGAGGCCCCATAGCATCAGGTTCCTTTCCTGCTTGTTAAAGGAGGCGATGAAGCGGATCAGCGTCCATATATCATACTTGGCCACATGAGCCGCGCGTTGGGATGTGGAGGTGCCGGCTGCAAGTGCTTTGACTGTGGACTGGTCCTTGGCCAAAAAAGAGTCATTTTTATCCCTGCCGCAAGATGCAGTTGTAATCTCTTTGGTCCGGAACTGCGTCTCCTGGCAGGCCAGCATTTCAGCGAGGTTCTGCGCATCCATCAGTTTGGAATACACGCAATTTCTCTCCAGCAGGTCCTCGTGGGTTCCCTGCTCGACGATGGAACCATGAGAGAGAACCACAATCTGGTCCGCATCTTGAATCGTTGAGAGCCGGTGAGCAATTACGATAACCGTGCGTCCCGCGCTTGCCTGCTTGAGCCCGACCTGGACCGCCTTTTCCGATTCAATGTCGAGAGCACTGGTTGCCTCATCAAGCAAAAGGACTGTAAATTGGGAGTCAGCCGAGACAAAATTCGGGCAGGGTCGCAGGGGAAAAGGCAGCATTCGTACCTTTTGGGTCTGAAATGATGGCCCGTGCTATGCAAATGCGTTGCTTTTGACCACCGGAAAGACGAGAACCTCGCTCGCCAACAATGGTGTTGTAGCCGTCGGGGAGTTGACAGATAAAGTCGTGCGCGTTTGCCATCTTTGCGGCGCTCACCACCCGGTCCCTTTGCATGTCTATACTCTCGCTTGCTGATGCTGGTAGGCCCCGGCGAATGTTGTCAAAGATGGTAGTGTTGAAAAGCGTCGGCTCTTGAGCTACCAGACCAATATTCCTGCGCAGCCAAGGGATGCTCAAGGTACTAATATCTCGTCCATCAAGATATATCGTACCTCGAACGGGGTTGTAGAACCTTTCCAGCAGCCCGACGAGCGTGCTTTTCCCTGACCCAGACGGTCCCACGACTGCTGTGGTCTTGCCCGCCGCTATTTCGATATTAAAGTCTTGTAGCACCACCACTTCCGGCCGAGACGGGTAGACCATCTTGATGTTTTCGAAGCAGATTTTACCCTGCATGTTTTCCACCTTCTGGTTTGGATTCGCGCTCGGGTCCAAAGACAGCGGGGGTTTCCTGTCGATTGTGTTGAAAATCTTCTTGGCCGATCCGAGAGCCATCACAAAGGCTTGGAAGTGGGGTGCCGCATGGCCAATGTCAAAGGCGCCCATCATGATTGCCATGGTGACTGTAAGGATCCTGGCAACCGAGGTCTCCGAATTGATAAGAAACGTACTACCGACCCAGAACGACAGGGCATAATTGAGGTATAGTATAAGCATCATGCTGGCAACCATGATGCTGGTGATTGCTTTGACCTTGAACCCGTACTTCTCAGCCTGGAAAAGGTGCTCGTTGTACAGCTTTGCAAGGCGCTCCTGGGTTCCAAAGGCGACGGCGGTGCGGACAGACTCAAAGACGTCGCCGGCCAGAGCCCCGGCCGCAGAAGAGGAGAGAAACAATTTGATGCTGCTCTTGCTAATGAACAAGGTTGCGACGCCCATGGTGGTGATGAGAGCAAAGACCGAGGAGCAGAGAACCAGCGTGAGTTTCCAATAAGACGCGAAGCCAATCGCAAAGGCCGAAACAAAAATAGCGACCGCACCGAGCGTCATGCCTAGCTTTTCCGAAATGCCTGCTTTGATTTGGTTGATCTCGGTGGTGATGCAGGTGGTTATCTCGCCACTGCTAAGTTTGGTGTCCAGGTAGGCAATGTTTTGACGCAGGCAGCTGTGCAGGTAACGATCGCGTATTTTATTGCTGATGCGTTCTCCCGAGTAGATAAAGCCCGCGGTCGCAATGTAAACCGTGAAGAACTCACCAATGGCGAGGTATACAAAGCACAAGGCCAAGGTTGTCATCTGGGCAACGTACTCGTCGTATGCACTTTTGCCCGAAAAATAATCCTGTATAATTCCCTGATAGTTGCCAAATAGCAATGTCATCAAGGGCAGGCCGGCACCGCCTGCGATGGCGCAAATGGAACTGATGGCAATCAGCACCATGTCGAAAACTGACGCATATCGGTAGATGGTGGCGATGCCAAAACCACGATCGGACGAGGCGATTTGCTGGTTTAGAACATCAGCCTCGAGGTCGGAGAGATTATTGCGGTTGTCTTGTGACACCGAACGAATAGGCTCCTCAATATATGCGGGCTCCGCAGTGGCTGGCTGCTCCAGCTTCTCCGACACGCGAGACTCCATAGGTGCGATGCCTACTAGGCAAATGTTGACTGGATGTAAAATCTTTACCGAGGGCCGTAGATTGCGGATTTGAAGCTAGCTATGTCGAAAGCATGAAATGCATGGGAAACAGGCGAGTTATGTAGTTCACAAAAAGATTTCCGGCAGCTTTTTGTGTATGTCATGTGTCCTGACAATGCTGACTGCTCGAGTTTGTGACGTGGTGTATTTTCGTCAAACGTGCGAGATAACATGTTCATTAACAGTTAAAAGGCCTTGCCTGTAGGCAATCAAAACCAGAGATGGGTGCGGTATTACCCGCCTACCTCGCAAAGGAAATTAATCTCAAAAGTTGCGATGGTATGGACTAACAATAAAGTGACTTTTAAATCTTTGCCTAGCTTCTCATTAGTCACTAGAAAACTCTAAGTCGGGATAGGCAAAGTTATAAACCGCGATTCAATCGACCCAATCTCAAGGAAACAGGCTTGAATCGGTTGTGTTAACACAAAACAGCCTTCAGATGTATTTAGACTGCATCTGCATCTGGGGACGTTTGGTTTAATATGCACGTACTTGCGGGCTTTTGGGGATGCTCTTTGTCCCTACCGCCAACCAGGTGCGTACTTGTGCTGCTTTCACACTTGGCTCAGCCCCTTGCATGAGTTTATTTGGCTATTGGCGTATTTACAAAACGACAATCTGAGACTCCAATAACCGCACCAATGTTTTTGTCCCTGACTTGTCTTTTCCGCCAAATATCCCGACCAAAACGTAGTATGGCAAGGCATTTTTCTCGCTTGGGAAATATCCGAAATCCAGTCCGTAAAACCGAGTCAACATTTCCCCTCTTTTGTCCAGTCCCACTGCAGTTCAAATCTTGCCAATGTTTGATCAAGCAATATATTCAATCGTGCATCGACTGGCGTGGAGAGTGTTCTTAGACATAAAAGAAAAAAAAAGCTTATATAGGCCGAGGAGCGTAGGATCGGCATTGAAAAGTACGATTCAATGTGGCAAGAACATCGGAAACGAGCGATCTACCCCGCGCATTCTTACCTTGTGAATAAACTAGCGGGTTTTGAACCCCACGCGAACGTTTGCCCGAAATATTTGGGTTCCAAGTTCTTCCGTCCGATTAAAGGGTTATCCGCAACTTTATGGTGATTTTTCGTCCCATGAAGAAATGTCTTCCAACAGGGCCGCCAATTTAAAGCCCCAGATGCTCGTGCAAGCGCCGCATAGTCTTAATAGCTTACGACAGAGTTCTAGCTGGTTTGGCTTGAACGAATACAGAATCTTTACGCTGATTTTAAGGGGAATGTTGTAAATTTTGGCTACAAGTCTCGGTCTCTGCGAATCACTAATTACCGATTTTCGTACCGTGCACCTTTTACTTTGCCCTCATTCACGGGTTACCTCTACCTTTATAATTTTATAGTCGGGGCCCTCTTATTAGATTCAAACCTTAATTTAATGACGCCCCATCGAAACCGAGCATCGCGCCCAAGGCGAGATCCGGCTAGCCACCGTAGCGTAGCAAATCGCCGGAATTTTTAAATACAAAGTTTAACTGGCTGGAATATACGTTTACCGATAATTGCTCAGCCTTTGGATAAGCTTTGATTCTATGTGTTCTAAGCGGTGTTTTCTACATGAAATTGGAATGAGTTTCTCCAACCCTGTGGGTCCAGCCGCTACCGTATTTCTTCTTCTGTCATCGGCAAACGTGCTTTCGATCGATCCTTCAAACGTTGTGGATTAGAGCTTCAGCGTTGACAAGTTCCCAAAGAGCGTTTATACTCCCGGCAGTACCATCGGTTAGGGGTCCCTTTCTCAACCATTCCACAGTCAGCATGAGCTGCTGCTGCTTGCTCGCACCGACGATAATGCCGTCGCCAGATTTGGCCTTTAGTTTGGAATGGTACGCGACCCAGCGGTAGGCGAGCTCGCCGCGTTCAACGCCCTCGTCCTCGGCGATTTTTCCCCAAACGTCCAATGCCTCGACGAGGCTAGGCTTATTGTACAAACTGTTATATAATTTACCGAAAGAGGTGTCTTTGCCGAATCGACCTTCGTTGAGCGCATTTTTTGGCCTGGTCAAAAACCCACCGGCGCTAGGGCTGTAAGCATGAAATGCCATGCCGTATTTGCGTATAATTGGGAAAATGTCGACCTCGATATGACGGGCAACGGCCGAATAATTGCCCTGGTAAACGGATGGGAGTACGAAATTGTTTTTTTTTGGCCGGCTGCATAATTTCCTCGATTTGATTTGCGCGAAAGTTGGACAGGCCGAGGCGTTTAAATGCGCCTTGCTTATAGAGTTTGTCGAGACCGCTCATGGTTTCGTTCCAAGGCAATCTTGTATCTGGAGAATGAATGTAAAGAATGTCCACCTTTTGGGTACTTACATGTCAGTGCGTCTAACATTCAAACACCTGTATTGGAAAAAGATGGAGGGATATTTGCTTGCCTTGTCTGCCCCGAGGAGTTCCAGGCTCCTTTTGCCGGACTTAAACACAGCCTCAGCGGTTGATAAATCCCCGCCAAAGCCTCCAGGCACCTTGGTGTCAATGGTAAACCTGGAGGGAGCGCCCGTCTTGCCAAGCAAGAACTGCGATTGGCCATACAGCTCCGCGGTATCAATGTTTTTAATGCTTGTCCTTTCGAGAACGTTGAGCCATGAGTCAACTTCTTCGACGGTACTTTCAACAAAGCAAGCGCCGCCAAAAATGATGCGAATTCCGTTGGTCGTCATACTGCTTGTTTGGGGTGGTTTGAATATCGTGTGCTCGTACACATGGACGGAAGTAATTGCAGCCTCGCACAGTTGGAAGTGGGGAGTGGAAGTTGACTGTTATGCCAGAAAACGGTCTTAGGGTCAGTCCTTAATAAAGACTATCCTTGTTGTTTGTCTCGGCTATATATATTAAGTGGAACGTGTTCTTTCGCTGTTGTGAACAGTTGTTTATTGTTAACTCAAGGGCCATTCACTCGGGGTTTGATCTTCCAATTATTGCCTTTTCTTATTCCCAATTAGACTGTGTTCACAAGCGGGGAAATGGCTTGGAGGTATCTTCTTTGCATGGGTATCCCAACGGCTGGAATGGCTCGAAATAACTGGAATTGGCAAAAATTGAATTATAAACGCAAAGAAACTAGTACCAAAAAAATGAAAATTTAGATATTTAAATGTTAAACTACTGCTTATACTTAACCTTCTTGGCTATAGTCGCCGAAGTTTCAGAGGTTATTTACACGCTGAAACCAACCAGAAAAAAACGCATCCTGCAACGATAAGGGGGCCCGGCTAGTGAGACCTTGGCGAATTGTGGTCGGCCTGGTAATGTAATTGAATTAGTTAGTTTGGGCTAAGGTTCCGGCTTTCGTGCTTTCTTTTTTCATCTTTTTTTTTCATATATAAACCATCAACCACCAAATTCGGCACTTGGCCCCTACGTTCTACTGCGTAATCTCCAAGTGGATCCTTTTACAATACAAATAACTACTGGTAAATGTATATATAACCCAAAGATTCCAAATTATTAAATACTCGCATACCCACATATCCGCTCGCGCCTGTATTATCTTTTGCAAAACCCTTTATATTATAATAATTGCGAAACATTCGCACTCGTGCTGGTATTTCGAAACAAAACAAAACGCTAGTATTAGTGGATGATAAGCGCGGTCGTTTATTGCAATTAAAATAATTATATAAGATAGTGTAAAACGTGGTGCAGGTGCAAATAATTTTAACTGTTAATAGGAATCGTATAATCGCTGCGATCGGTAAAAACAATATAACAAATTGAACGTAATCTAATTTCTATTTCTAGCTATTTATATATTCGTTAAAATCGGTTGAAGATTTTTTTACGTATTATAAAATTACGTGGTTAAACACGTGATTTACCTACACGCATATTTGCCCATAAACCAATACAGGTTATTTTTTATATTAATTGCAAATATACCTTCCTATAAAACCGTAAATAATTGCGAACAAAATAATAAAAGAAAAATAACCGCATTTGGGAAATCGTGTAATTTTTTAACGTTGCAAATGTGAGGATCAGGCCCCTAGACCTACCCTCAGAATCACGACTCGGCTCCACACCGAGCCAGGGATCGGACAAGGATCCACTACCTCCGGATTTAAGCGCGTCTCTTGAGCGCGTCGTCGATTGTAATTTCTCTCTTCTCTTCAATTTAGAATTTTCGTCGATAGCGCCTAATACACTGAGGTTCTCCAATGTATGCCTGGCCGTGATATAATTTTAAACTCATTACGATTTGCTGGTGAAGCAATTAAAATATATCGTTCAATCCCTTCATTCAATCGTTCACCACGTCGGCTGTGCACGACGGTAAACTAGGCCACAGAAGACACCATTCGCGAAATCAATGTCGCCGCGTAAGAATTACGGCCCACCGATTCGCCAATCCCAACGCGTGACAAACGCAAACTCAGCAAAGCCAGATAATTTGGCTTCAGGCACTGCTACTCCCAACACCGAAGGTTCGGATCAAAACGGAGAGATTACAGTTGCCCCAGTGAGCCCAGAGCCAGTAGAGCCCGCTCCTACCAGCGCCAACACAGAGCCTGAAGAGCCCGTTGAGGCCCAATCCGACACAGAGCAAGATCAGCCAGTCGACAGCATCGAAGTTGACGGATCGTACGAGTACGAGTCAGTTTCTGAGCACCCAGGAGAGGCGCGAAGCCCTCCCCACCAACCTTCTGCCAAGACGTCAGACGGCAGGAACGAAATTCCGAAATCTCCAAGCAGAGCGCCCTCGCCTGCCGCCCAAATGAGAAGCGAAATGGCAGACGAAAGCGAAAACACTGCCGGCCAGGCTACAATCACTCAATCACAGCTGCAAGATCTTTTGGCCACCATTGCCCAACTTAAAGACCAGCTCGCCACCCGGAGTAGCAATGCCACCCGTCAAACCCGCGGTATTACGCCTTTGAACAGCGCCTTTGGAGGGGCTGAGTTTAAGCCCCATGGTATCGCTGCCCGGACAGCATTTAAGCCTTACGGAAGTAACCAAAATGCTAAAAACCCTGCCTACGACAGGACGGCACGTAAAGCCGGCATCGACCCCGGCATATTTGATGGTGATAAGGATCGTTTTGATAAATGGATCACTAAAATCGCAGATAAATTTGTAGAGGACGACGAAACTTACAAAACAGAAAGAAGCCGCATGGCAGTGATCAATTCCCTCACTGAAGGGCTTGCCAACGACCTTATCCAAGGCCGCTATGAATCCACCATTATGCCGTTCAGCAGCGCGGCCGAAATGGTCGCGACCCTAGCCGCTGTTTACCACGATGACAATCAAGCCTCCAAAGCCCGTGAGGAGCTTCGTCAACTGAAGTTTAGTCTGTCGGACAAGTCAACAGACATCCACCAGTTTATTGGCAAGGTTAACAGCCTAGCCGATAAAGCCAACATTGCCAAAACGGAACGCAAGTTGGTTCTCTATGAGCACGTTCCTGCCAGCCTGAACCCCCAGCTTCTCAGCCTATCCAAAGACCCAAATATCTCGTACGAGACCTTTGCCGGAGAAGTTGCGAACTCGGCGCTGGCCCAACAACGCGCTTGGGAGGAGCTCCGCGAAAACCGCAAAAAGAGGGAAGAGCGCCGTGAGCGTTCAGCCAGCGCCGAACGCAAACAGCGTCGACGCGAGAATCGCCGGCACAGCCAGGAAGCCAAGAACCAAACCCGCACACAGACCATTGACGCCCCGAAGTCGCCCAGCAGAGAAAACGCCAAATTGGTCACTGAGGGTAGATGCTTCCTTTGCAAAGAAGCCGGGCACCTGGCACGCAATTGCCCCGAAAAGGCCGCTCACATCGCCGCCGTTCTCGCCCTTCAACACGAAGGCGATCGAGAGGCTTGTGAACGATCCGGCCACAGCTTATCTTCGTCGGATTCGGAAAACTGCTAAGGCTGCCGAAAGTCTCCTCGGCAGTCTGCATGCCTCAGATAGCTAAAATCGATAGATCACCTAAATTAAACACCTTTCTTGCTCCCATTCAATTGCAAGACAAAGGTCGTGGTCTCAACGCCCAAGCTCTCTGTGACACCGGAGCAGATGTGTACTTATCCATTCGACCGAGCCTCGCGAAAAAGGTCGCCCAACGTTTAGAGCTACCTATTAAAAAGCTCCCCAAACCTTTGGACTTTGGAGACTTTAACCGGAAGGTCACCGCAAGAGCCACCGAATACCTTCGGCTCACCTTGCAAATCGACGGACGACAATTCCCACGGCAGAAATTCATCCTCCTCGAAACGGCACACGATGTGTTTATCGGACAAGAATGGTGGACGAAGCATCGAGTAGGCTTATTCCCAGCTACCCGCAGTTTCGTTTGGCCCAACGACCTGCCCGCAATGGCCCAATACTCACCCGCAATCGTCGTACAACGTTCGAATCCGCCTCTGGACCTTGAGGCCCAAGCTGACGCAGTCCGCCGGGACCGCAAGATGGAACAAGAAGACCGTCGCATCCAGGTCCGCAAGATACTTCAAGGCCCTAAACGCCAACACGGAAACCAGGCTCAGATCGCAGAAATTAGCGCCTTTCCGACTATCCCAAGA